>NC_058133.1:454548713-454558303 GCF_016433145.1 Gracilinanus agilis
CCCTAGCAGCAATTAGAAAATCCTGAACCCCTTTGCCCTTCTGACTGACCATGGTATTAATAAATCCCCTTGTTACCTATTCAAACCCTGTGGTGAGTCATTGTGTCGAAAATTAAGACAAGGGCCAAAAGAAAAGAATCATTTTCCTTTATTTCTTGAGACAACTGGGGCATCCATCTTGACAGGAAGTACCCACCTTCAAGACTTCCTCCAGCCATCAGTTTGACTGGCAGGGAGGAGCCCTCTCGACCCCTCCCTCAATAGACTTTGAAACTAACAAGAGAAACCCAAGCCTAAATGTTTCTTACTGGCCCTAATTTCCTCCCTGGATTCTTTGTCTCAAGCCTCTGAGAATAAACCTGTTTGAGCTGCCCTCTCCTACATACCCCATTTCCCTTATCTCCTATATACCTTACCTTACCTTCTTTCCTCCCTAAATCACTTTATAATCCCTTATTCCCCTTTATCCTTCCTCACACCTACTCAGTTTATTTACTTTCTTTTTTATAACAATGGGCAAGAGACATGAATCAGCAATTTTCAGATAAAGAAATCAAAAGTATCAATATGCACATGAGAAAGTGTTCTAAATCTCTAATAATCAGAGAAGTGTAAATCAAAATAACTCTGAGATATCACCTCACACCTAGCAGATTGGCTAAAATGAAAGAATGGGAGAATAATGAATGTTGGAGGGGATGTGACAAAATTGGGACATTAGTGCATTGCTGGTGGAATTGTGAACTGATCCAACCATTCTGACTGGCAATTTGGAACTATGCTCAAAGGTCTATAAAAGAATGCCTGCCCTTTGGTCCAGCCATACCATTGTAGGGTTTGTACCCCAAAGAGATCATAGATAAAAAGACTTGTACGAAAATATTTATAGCTGTGCTTTTTGTAGTGGCAACAAACTGGAAAAGGAGGGTATGTCCTTCAATTGGGGAATGGCTGAACAAATTGTGGTATATGCTGGTGATGGAATACTATTGTGCTCAAAGGAATAATAAACTGGAGGAATTCCATGTGAACTGGAAAGACCTCCAGGAATTGATGCAGAGTGAAAGGAGCAAAGCCAGAAGAACATTGTACACAGAGACCAATTCACTGTGGTAAAACAGAATGTAATGGACTTCTGTACTAGCAGCAATGCAATGACCCAGGACAATCCTGGGGGACTTATGGAAAAGAACGCTACCCATATTCAGATGAAGAACTACAGGAGTGAAAACAGAAGAAAAACAACTGCTTGAAAACATGGGTTGAGGAGGACATGATTGGGGATGTAGACTTGAAATTACCACACCAATGCAACTATCAACAATTTGGAATTAGGTCTTGATCAATGATATGTTAAAACCAGTGGAAATAGGCATCAGACATGGGGAGGGGGGGGCTTGAGGGGTGAAGAGGAAAGTAAGAGCATGAATTATGTAATCATGTTAACTTTTCTAAAAAATAAATATTAATAAATGTTTAAATAAATAGATAAAGTAGAAGGGGTAATTGACTATTGTCAGGAAGTTAGAGAATGAAAGGAGATTATAAAAAGGAAGAAATGAAAGTATTTTACAGTGAAAGCTAAAAAATGCAATACATTTAAATACTTCTTAAAGATGATTAGTTATAAGTTTTGAGGAAGAAGTAGTTCCATATTTTTTAAGGTACAACAAAGTAGATGAATAGTTGTTGTCCAGAGATCATCCAATAAGAGTCAAAGGAAAAGGAGTAGAGATTCTTAAGGACTTGCTGCTTGGCATAGTGATGTTTGTTTTTGTTTTTAACTAGAAAGTAGCAGTAAAGAAATCTGTTGCCTTCCCAGGGAATATATACAAGTCATTACATATTTTTAAACTACTAACTAGCAGAAGATTCATTAAATTCATTAATGCCACTTACTTCTGGTAATTAAATTGATCATAAGTTATATTACCAAATGATATCTAGAAACTATTTCTAAAAATTAAGAAAGTATGACCAAAAAATAAAGTCCAAAGGGATCCAAGGTCAGAAAGGTGTGTTTAACTCACTACTGAATGCAAATATTAAAAGAGAAAAAATCATTTCAAAATTTGCTGTTGGTAAGAAGATCTCCAATGCTAGTCTCTGGGAAAGAACAATCCAGTATCCCATTAGTCAGGACATAAAGAAATGTAAGTGGAGATGGATAGGGCATACGCTACGAAAACCGGAAGACAACGTAGCCAGACAAGCATTGAGCTGGAACCCTTCTGGGAGGAGGAAAGTTGGAAGACCAAAACAGACCTGGCGAAGACCTGCCGAAAATGAAACAAAAACAGTCGGAATGACATGGGCCCAGCTGGGGGAAGTTGCCCAGAACAGAGTCCATTGGCGAGAGATGGTTGCGGCCCTATGCTCCTAAGGAGTCAACAGGAATAATAATAATAATAATAATAAAGATTGGTTATAGAGGGAGTTTGAATTACTGACTTCAGCTTTAACTATATGGCCAACAGGTTACTGATTAGGAAAGAGTATACCTGATGAAGATTGGTAAAATATATTCTGCCCGTTGCCTTAAAGATCTAAACAAAATAGCTGGAAACTATAAAGAATGGAAAGAGAAAACTGCCTGTGTAATAGCTATTAAATTACTTAAGATAAGCAGTAGCTACAGTAAAAGAAGATAGCAATTGTCACACAAAAGTTCATAGAAGATCACTCCAAGTAAGGAGTTAGTAATAAAAATGTATGATATCAAATGCCTGTGAATAAATGATCAAATGTTAGGAATATTAATGAGTGGATGTAATGGAGCTCATTATTGGAACATACTCACAAACTAGTTTATCTTATTATAAAGCAATAATATATAACATATTAAATACCATCTTGGGGAGAGGGGAGGGTTTAGAGGAAGGGAGAGAATATAGATAATAAAATGTGAAAAATGATTATTAAAATTATATCAATATGGAAAAGCAAAATGGAAAAAAGAAAAGTAACAGAAATTAGAATAGTGGTGAGTTAGCCTTGTATATCAAGAAAATGGATCAATGTAAGGGAATCAAAGAGCCAAAGAGGGAAAAATTGAGAGGCAATATTTGAGCAATGATTGATAGAAGAAGGAAAACTACATAACCTCATCATGCAGTCAGTCATCAAGTATGTATTGTAATCTCTAGGTGCCAGGCACTGTGTTAAATTCTGAGGATATAATGAAAGGAATTAAAGAAGAATATAGGCCACCAAGATAGAAATAGAATAAAATCACATTTGAGGAGTTCAACAAAAGAAATCACAAACAGATCACAAAAGCATGATATTGTAGCTTTGGGGAAAGGACATCTATTTGAGTTCTCTTTCTGTCAAAAATAGGAGTTAATAATGTGCCCTAATGATGAATTCATCTTTCAACAGAGCAAATAGAAGAGAAATTTTCTCTTCTAAGTCTAATTCTTACCAAAACAGAGGGAATATTTTATTTCTGGAGTATCAAATTATGGCACCCTGGGGAAAGTGACTGTTCTCTTTTTATTTTGATTAAGAATAGGTAGAAAGTTACAGATAACCTGATATTTGTACTGGAATTTTGGAAAATAGATCTCAAAGGTTTCAGAAGTAGTGACATGAAATTACCACTGGTAAATCATACCAGAAGTGATAAAACATGCTTAAAAAATAAACTTGGAAGACCAAAAAGCAATTCCCATGAGGAGCAACAATGAGAGCTGTCCAAAGAGATTACTATATGTAATGAACTCATCAAACCACTTAGGTTTATTCAAAAAGATGTACACAAAACATAATAATGATAGGTAAAATTTATATAATGCCTAATATTTACCAAGTAATACTTTATAGCTATTCTAAATATTATTTCAGTGTATTCTCACAATAACATTGCAAGTTAGGAGTGATTATTTTAGGTGAGGGAAAGATGGGGAGAAAATAGTAGGCAGTGTTTGAACTTCACTCTCATCAGAATTTGTTTAAAGTAGTAATGAAATATATACTGAGTTACCTATAGAAGGCCATCTTACCCTATATGGAAGTAAGAAGAGGAGAGGGAATAAGAAAAGTTGGGGGCAGACTAAAAGATGAGTGAATTCAGGGAGGTGATAGAAACAAAAATATTTGTGAATAAAGAAGGGCTGAAGGGAGAGGAAGAGAAGAGTAAAAATGGAAAATAAGATGGAAGGAACTGTACCATAACCATAACTGTGAGATGAACTCACCCATAAAATGAAAGAGGTTAGCAGTTTGGATTAAAAGTTGGAATCCCACAACATGCTGACTACAAAAAAGACATTTAAAGAAGAGAGACAGTCAGATAGTAAAGGTAAAAGACTGAAATAAAATCTACTATCAGACTAGCTAGTATGAAAATAAAAGAAAATTGATATATATTGAAGGGGATGTGTAAAACGGGACACCAATACATTGTTGGTGAAGCTACGATTAGATACAATTATTCAGGAGATCAAGTTGTCTGAAAGGCCATAAGCAATACTACTAGGTCTATGTCCAAAAGGCATTAGAGTTAAGGGGAAGTACCTAGTATGAAATATATATATATATATATACATATATATATATATATAACAGCTCTTTTTATGGTAGCAAAAACTGGAAATTAAAAAAGAAGTCCATTAATTGGGGAATGGATGAACACATTTTAATGAATGATTCTAATGAAATACTATAAAGTCATAAGCAATGTCTAAACAAACTGATCAACACACACACTAACAATATAGAAAGACTTTTAAGTGAGCAGAACCATGAGAATATTGTATATAATATCAGCAATAATATGTAATGATCAACTGTAAATGATAAATACTATCAACAATACAAGGATACAGAGTAATCCCCAGGGACTCTTGATGAAAAAGGCTATTCACTGCTAAAAGAGGAAGTGATGAAGTCTGAAGAAAATTAAAACATGTCATTTTTTTACTTTTTCCTCCATAATTTTTTC
Source organism: Gracilinanus agilis (assembly GCF_016433145.1). Taxonomy (NCBI): domain Eukaryota; kingdom Metazoa; phylum Chordata; class Mammalia; order Didelphimorphia; family Didelphidae; genus Gracilinanus; species Gracilinanus agilis. Next base: position 454,553,659 of record NC_058133.1, read on the forward strand.
CTTAGTGTAAATGACTTTTTACACTGTAAGATGAATGTTGAAATACATACTGCACAATAGCATATGTACCACCCCTAACATATTACCTGCCATCTTAAGGAAGATAAAATGAGATGGAGTCAGAACATGAATTTAAAAATATCAGAAAAGGATTATTGAAAATTTTACTGATATAATCTGGGGAAAGTGTCTTTTAAAAATTAAAAAAGGGGCAGCTGGGTAGCTCAGTGGAATGAGAGTCAGGCCTAGAGATGGGAGGTCCTAGGTTCAAACCCGGCCTCAGCCACTTCCCAGCTGTGTGACCCTGGGCAATTCACTTGACCCCCATTGCCCACCCTTACCACTCTTCCACCTATGAGACAATACACCGAAGTACAAGGGTTAAAAAAAAAATTAAAAAAGACAAAAAAAAAAAAAACAATGGTACAACATCCAAAGAATGAAAAAATAGAAGAAAAAGTGAATTGTGTAAGGGGGGGTGGAACTAACATGGAAAATAGATCCAGGAGAGATAATCTAAGAATTATTACCAAAAAGTTATGATCAAAAAATAATATAGACTTGAATTTCGAAAAATCTATTGAGGAAAACTATCCTGATACACAAAACCAAAGAGGCAAAATAGATATTAAAAGAATACATAGACTTGCTTCTGACAGAAATCCCCAAATGAAAAATCCCATAAAAATTAAAGCCAAATTCTTGAACTTCCACATGAAGGAGACAATATTATAAGCATCCAAAAATAAACCATTCAAATAGTATGGAGCCAGAGTCAGAATGACACAATATTCAGTAGTCTCAACTACGATTCAAAGATTTGGAGGTCTTAGAATATGATATTGTAGAGGGAAAAGGAATTATGATTACAACCAAGACTCATCTACTATGCAAAACTGAGTAAAATCTTCAGGATAAAAATGGATATTCAGTTTGGCATTTTGGGTCACATATAATTGGTCAATTTTTATTAGCTTCACATGTTTTTTCTGGATCAAATTTTCTACTGAGTTCTCAGTCCCCCTCCCCCCAATAGCTGAGATTGTTTTAGTTCATTAAGTGTACATTTTTTACTTGTATAATTCTGCTCAGTTTACTGAATGTTATCCTTGGATGTATTCTTAATTCTTCTGCTCTACAAAATATATCCTATGCCCTTCATTCTTTAAATGATGCAGAAATTGAAAGAAACTACTGATCACCACGTCAAAGAGACCCCAAAATGAAAATACACTGAAATATCATCACAAAATTCTGTAGCTCCCAGGGTAAGAAGAAAATACCACAAGCAACAAGAAAAAAATTAAATACTGTGAAGCTACAGTCAGAATAACACTTTCAGGTGAAAACAGTGGATATTCAATAAGATAGAAGATTTCCAAGTATTCCTGAGGAATGTCAGAGCTATACAAAAAATTTGAAATCCAAACATGAGACACAAGAGAAGCCCAAAATGGTAAATAAGAAAGAGAAAATATAAAAGACTCATTAAGGTAAAAAGATTTATATGTCTACATGGAAAGAGGAATTTGGTAAATTACTCTTAGTAGTAGAGAAGATAGAAGGAATTTTCTCTGAAAGAAGGTAGAGAATTAAGCTGATTGTGATGATATGACATGTATGTAAATGTGATGATATGGAATAATATGTATGTAATTTATATGTATGTATATAAATGATATGTAAAAAATAAATCAAGGGCTGAAAGAGAGGGTTGCACTGAGAGATAAGGGAAGGGAGAGATTTAATATGGTAAACCATATAACATAGGAATCATTATAGTGAGGGGAAGATAAAGGTGGTGATGGGCAGTACTTAAACTTTACTCTCATCATAACTGCCTCAGAAAGGGTAAAACAATATAGTGAGTGGGGTATAGAATTCTATATTACTCCACAAAGAAGTAGAAGGGGAGTAAGATAAGGAAAGAAGGAGACTATTGGAGGGAGGGGAAAGTAGAGGGGATTGACAAAAAGAAAAATAAAGATGAGAAGGAACAGAGAGAAAGGAAATAGAGTAGGACTTAAAGGGGGTAATATTATGGAGAGCAATACATATTTAGTAATCATAACACTGAATGTTGAAATATGCAGATGACCTGACTGGTAGTTGTTGTAGATATGAGATATCAAGATTGAGGGTATCCCATAGTGAGGACAGACCACCTCAGGCTCAGTGCACTTTACCTACTCTCAGGCAGTTTATAAAACAACTTCAAGGGTTTATTTTCAAACAAAGTCATAATGGGCTGCCTTGGGGTCTTCTGGCTACCTCACAACTGAAAAGGCTAAAAAAATATTATGGTTGGTTGTGCTAAATACTTAAAGGGGTGGTTGCTAAGGAATTGATTCTATTCCTAATGAAAGACTAAAGTCAGAATGACTTCTATAGTAGTTTATTTACAAATAGGAAGAGAGAGTGAAAATAAGAAAATCAAAGAGAGGATAGGGCACAGTATCTAACCTAACACTCTTAAGTATTTTGTTCAGGCCCCTGGCTAAACCCAGGCAGGGCTAATTAGTCTTCAACCATAAGGGTCTCAGCCTTGAGTCAAGGGTGGAGGACCAAGTGCTGAGGGCCAAGGACCCAGGGATGAATAAAGTAAAGGCTTCAGTCATGAAGCCTCTCCTGAGAGGAGAGTCTCTTCAGAACAATCCAGGAAAGAGTCAGTCTTTTTCACTCACTACAAGGTAATTCAAAGTGAGAGATTTAAGAACAGTCTCATCAAGTCCAATGTCCCAGCCAGAGCTCCTCCAGGTCCAGTTCAAAGCTGAAGAGAGTGAGCTCCCCAGAAGGCCTTGCAACTTATCAAGACCATTTCTTTTGTTACTTCCTGTGCCTTCCTCCCATTTCATGTAGACCAATTACAACAAAGGCTTTGCTTAGGACTGCCTGGGTATAGACATTAAATTGTGATTCATCACCCACTCTTGCACACCTGGGTCATAGACCTTCCCTGCTTGAAGATTAAGTGGTGGTGTTTACACTTTTGGTGATTAAATCTAGAAATGGGCAGAGTAGCATTAATTCCATTTTCATAATACACTGATCTGTCTATAAAACTCCATCTAACTATCTACCTGAGCTGCTAATCCTCCAAGTTAATTCCAAGTTAATGGTTTGATTAGAATAATAGTCTCTTGGCATAGTCAAGCTGAACCTTTATTTCAAGGATCAAACCCTCTTTAGGCTAGGTCAAGATGGCTTCAGGCCTATCTTACAGACAGTTGCTGGCTGGCCAGTAGAGAACTTCTATTCAGCAGTTGGGAACATTTTCTCTGGGCTCAGAAACATAGGAACACAGGGATGAAGGCTGGGTCTGAGCAGGATCACTGGTATCTGAAGGTTTGTTTCACAAGGAAAAGGAACAAACTCCCTCCTTAGCTTGTAGACATCCCAAAAGGGAGAAAGTTCTCAGCTTCCTTAACAGGAAGTCCAAAAAACCCTAAGCAGTTCTCTGTGTCCTTTCTTATAATGTCTCCTCACTCTTAGAACACAGACTCTAGTTCCAGGAAAAGCAACCAGATCCAGCACCCTGCTCTCTGTGCAAAACTTCTTACCTGTTTGCACCTCTTTCCTTATAATAATGTGAATGGGATGAACTCACCCATAATGATAGTGAAGTGGATAGCAGAATGGATTAAAAACCAGAATCGTACTATATATTGTTTATAAGAAACACATTTGAGGCAGGGTGACACACACAGATTCCAAGTAAAAGACTGGAGCAGAATTTATTATGTGTCATCTAAAGTAAAAAAAGGAGGAATAGCAATTATGATGCCAGACAAAGCTAAAGTAGAAATTTATCTGATTAAAAGAGATAAGTAAGGAAATTACATTTTGCTAAAGGGTACTATAAACAATGAAGTAATATCATTACTAAACATTTATGCACCAAATGATATAGCATCTAGATTTCTAAAGGAAAAATTGAAAGAACTCAAGGAGGAAATAGATAGTAAGATCATACTAGTGGGGGATCTCAACCTTACCCTTTCAGAACTAGGTAAATCAAACCAAAAAATAAATAAGAAAGAAGCAAGAGAAGTGAATGACATGCTAGAAAAATTAGAGTTTATAGATATCTGGAGAAAACTGAACAGTGATAAAAAGGAATATATGTGTTTTTTTCTCAGCAGTACAAGGCACATATACAAAGACTGATCATGTCCTGGGGCATAGAAATATTGCAAATAAATGAAGAAACATAAAAATGATTAATGCAAATTTTTCATATCATAATGTGATGAAAATTATACTTAAGAGTTCATGGAAAGGAACATTTAAAAGTAAAGGATGTGAAAATGTCAGCAAATGCACAACTGATGATTATAACTCTGAATGTGAATGGGATGAACTCGCTCATAAAATGGAAGCAAATAGCAGAGTGGATTAGAAACCAAAATCCTACAATATGCTGTCTAAAAGAAACACATATGAGACAGGTGGACATACACAAGTTTAAGGTTCAGGGCTTGAGCAAAATCTTTTGGGCATCAAATGAGAAAAAGAAGGCATGAGTGGCTATTATGATTTCTGACAAAGGCAAAGTAAAAATAGATATGATTAAAAAAGACAGGGAAGGTCATTACATCCTGATTAAAGGCAGTATAAACAATGAGGAAATAACACTGCTCAATAT
>NC_058133.1:454561068-454570727 GCF_016433145.1 Gracilinanus agilis
GAAGGGGAAAGTAGGAGCATGAATCATGTAACCATGTTAAAAATGAATATTTATAAATGTTTTTAAAAAATAAAATTAAATAAAAAAAGAAAACAAAAATAAAAAAAAGAATATAAGCTCTTTGAAAGAAAAAAAAAAACAAAAAAAAGTCATTGGAAACTAAATATTTCCTCAGAACTGGTGGCTCAAAAAAGTAATCATAGAAACAATTACAGACTTCATTAAAGACATCATATTAAAACCTATGGAATACAACCAAAGTTAGAAGCTTTCCCCAAAATATCATGAGCGAAGCAAGGATGCCCATTATCACCTCTATTATCTAATATATTAAAAACTCTAGCAGGAGCAATTAGAAAAGAAAAAGACATTGAAGGGATTAAAGTAGGCAATGAGGAAACTAAACTATCACTCTTTGCCAATGATATGATGTTATACATAAAGAATCCTAGAAAATCAACTAAAAGGCTAGTGGAAATAATAACTTTAGCAAAGTTCAAGGGTACAATATAAACCCACAAAATCATCAGAATGTCTATATATTTCCAGCAAAATTCAGCAGCAGGAGTTAGAAAGAGAAACTCCATTTTAAATCACAATATAAATATTTAGGAATCTATCTGCCAAGATAACTAGAGAATTTATATGAACGCAGTACAAACACTTTACACACAATTAAAACTAGATCTAAATAATTGCAAAAGCATTAATTTTTCATGGAAAACACAAGCTAACATAATAAAAATGACAATCTTAACCAATTTAATCTACTTATTTAGTGCCATACCTATCAAACTATCAAAAAAATTTAAACAATTAGAAAAAAATTATAACAAAGTTCATCTAGAACAACAAAAGATGAAGAATATCAAGGGAAATAATAAAACAATATGAAGAATGAGTGCCTAGCAGTACCAGATCTTGAACTGTAGGATAAAGCAATGGTCATGAAAATAATGTGGTACTGGCTAAGAGACAGAAGGTTGGATGAATAGAATAGGCTAGGGGTAAATGACCTCAGCAAGCTAGTGTTTGATAAACTCAAAGTTCCCATCTTTTGGGACAAGGACTCAGTATTTGACAAAACTGGGAAAATTGGAAAATAATGTGGGAAAAATTAGGTTTAGATCAACATTTTACACTCTATACAAAAATAAATTCAAAATGTGTAGTCTTAAAATATAGAGTGAAATCATAAATATATTAGGTGAACATACTATTGTATACCTGTCAGATCTGTGAGAAAGGAAGTAATTTAAGACCAAGCAAGAGATAGAGAGCATTACAAAATATAAAATGAATAACTTTCATTATATCAAATTAAACATGTTTTCTACAAACAAAACTGATGCAACCAAAATTAGAAGGAAAACAACAAAAAGGTAGAACATTTTTATAAGACAACTCTCTGATGAAAGTTTAATTTCCCAAATATGTAAGGAAATGTAAATATAAGGGATAAATGATAGGGGGAAAATGCAAAGGTTGTCTCTAAGGGGAAGGAAGAGAATTTAGCCACAAACCCTGGGAAAAGATTCTAGAAGGAGAAGGCATTACAGAGGAGGATACTGGGGGTTAACTGAGATTAACTGCCACTCCTAAACCTATCTCTCTCTGAGCTGGAAGGGAGTAAAGCTGCTCTACCATATCCTGGGAACTAACTAGTCTTGTTGAAAGATTAATAAGTTCTTGGGTTTGGAGAAATACCTGGAAGAGATCTCTGTGTTTCCCTAAAATGCTGTAACAATCTGAGAAAAATCTGGCTGTGACAAATTGGCAAAGGTAAACCCAAGGGATTTTCATCTGGGGTTTTGGGTTTTACCTGTGAAGCCAACCCCAGGTTTTGGAAAGCCTCAGACCACTTGTGAGTCCTGTATCCTTAACCTTTTTAGACACAATCTGGGATACTTAGTTTAGTGAGATAGTCAGATAGGTTTTTGAGGTATAGACAGATCAGGGAGTTATTAAAGAGGGCATTGAGAAGATCGTAAGAGTGTCCCCATGAGGGAGCATAGAAAGTGGAAGGATATAGAATTGTATAGAGTTAGGACTTTACCTACCAGTTCCCTAACCTCAGTAGTAGCTAAATAAACTTAATTTTTCTATTGTCTCAAGAGGTTTGTGCTTTACTGGCCCTGAAAGTTTCCTGAGTGAGATTTCTTTATCTCTGACTCATCTAGGTCTCTTTCAATAAATATATGTCCTTTGGGAGGTTTATTTTCTTTTCAGAACTAAGTCAAATTTATAAAAAAATCAAGCCATTCCTCAACTGACAAATGATCAAAGGGTATGAATAGGCAGCTTTCACGTGAAGAAATCAAAACTATCAATATGCACATGAAAAAGTATTCTGAATTCCTCCTGATTAGAGAAACACAAATAACAACAACTCTTAGGTACCACTTTACACCTATCAGACTGGCCAATATGGCACCAAAGGAAAGTGATAAATGTTGGAAGGGATGTGGCAACATTGGGACACTAATACACTGCTGATGGAATTGTGAGTTTTTCCAACCATTTTGGAGAGCAATTTGGAATTATATATGCAAAGGGCTTTAAAAGAATGTTTGCTCTTTGAAACAGTCATACCACTGCTGGGTTTGTACCCCAAAGAGATATTAAGGGAAAAGACTTGTACAAAAATATCCATAGCTGAGCTCTTTGTGGTAGCAAAAAATTGGAAAATGAGGGGGTGTCCATCTTTTGGGGAATGGTTGAACAAATTGTGGTATCTGATGGTGATGGAATACTATTGTCCTGAAAGGAATAATCAACTGGAGGATTTCTATGTGAACTGGAAAGACCTCCAGGAATTGATGCAGAGCGAAAGGAACAGAATAAGGAAAACATTGTACACAGAGACTGATACACTGTGGTACAATGGTACGTAATAGACTTTTCTACTAGTAGCAATGCAATGATCCAGGACAATCCAGAAGAACTTATGATAAAGAATATTATCCACATCCAGAGAAAGAACTGTGGGTACAGAAATGCAAAAGAAAAACATATGATTTGTCAAGTATTTCAATGGGAATATGATTATGGTTTTGATGTTAAAATATCACTCTATTGTACATATGAATAACATGGAAATAGCTTTTGAAAAAAATGATACATTTATAATCCAGTGGAAATCCTTGACAGCCTCTGGAAAGGGAAGAAAAGAGGGGTAGTAAAAATCATGGATCATGTAACCATGGCTAAATATTCTAAAAAAGAAATAATAAGCAGAATTAGTTCAGAAAAAAATGAAAAGATCTATATAACGTGGTGAAAAGTGAAGTGAGCAAAACCAGGAGAACATTGCATACAGTAATGGAAACATTGTACAATGATCAACTATGGAGGATTAATCTGTTATCAATAAGAAAAGGTTATAAGATAACCTCAAAGACTCATGAAAAATGTTATCCAACATCCAAAAAGAAACTTTTGGCATCTGATTTCAGGTCAAATAATTCCATTTTTCACTTTATTTCCATATTGAAGTATTTTTTCCTTGTAGGTGGGATATGTGTCTTTTTTCCTGGCATGAAAAATATGGAAATATGTATTACATGACAGTACTGGTATAACCCACATCACAGCATTAACTACCTTCAGGAGATGGCACAAGGAAGGAGAGAATCTGAATTGCAAAATATCAGATAATTATTGTTAAAGTAATGCTTTATACATGTAATGGAAAAAATAAGTTTAAAAGGAAATAGATATGTATAACCTTTAAAAGATGTTTAAATACTGTTCAGCTTAAGTCTATTTTCAGTTTAAACAAGCATTTAATTATAATTAAAGCATAAGAGCAAGCTCATTTAAATGACGATTACATTATCAGGGTAATTCAAGTACATTAGCTAGAAAGATAGATGCATAGAGATAGATATGTAGAAATAGAAATCTTTGCAATACTTAGAGAATTAAAAGAATTCTAAGATGTTGGTAGAACCCTATGGTAGTACCTAGGAAGGAGTAGCACAGAATGGTGAAGTATAAATTTTGATCCATTTCATTGGAGAACATAATAAAATTGTTTTGATAATCCAGAAATTGCAGTATCGGATTATTCTATTTTGATTTTTCAAAATGTTTACATATAACAGAATGTTATTGGTCCCAAATTGACAACATTTCCAGAATTGTTTCTATTAAATTATGCAATTATGCAAATAAAATAAATTTTGTAAAGTGGAATATGCACAGAAAATGAATTTCATATATTTGGGTTCAAATCACAGTTTGAAATTTAATTTCTGCATGATATTGTTTGATATACTGAAATGCTTTGACTTTTCTTTTAACTGAAAGAATTCTATTTTGTAAATTATTCTTTCTAATATAAAAGTGTCTTAAATAGAAAGTATAAGTATCTTGTGTATGCCTATTCTTCTTAAGAATTTGCAATGGAGAAAAAAAAGGCAGTAATAATGTGACATGTTATCATAAAAAATTTCAGGTAAGTTAGCAAAAGGGAGTTCTCTAAAGAGATCAAAGTAGATGTTTAGATAAATCACAATCCACTTAGATTAAGAAAAAAAAAGAATATGGAGAGGAAGGACAGCTAACAGAGGAAAAAACATGAGTGTAACATGATGGGACATAATGTAAATTTTTTTTCTATAAACTTTAGCAAAATATATGACAGAGTATCACAAACTATTGTGGAAGCAATGAATATATTTTATTGTTATAATTAGATGAATTAAGACATAAGTGAAGCAAGATATAAAAGTCAATGCAAATGTTTCCATCTCAACATTGTTAGAAGCCTCTGATGAAGTATTGCTTTGTACCTATGCCACTTGCCCACTTACCTTTTTTCTTTTTTTTTAACAGTGCCTTGGATGAAGGAATAGATGGAATATTTTTTTTGCATTTATAGATGTCTCAAAATTAGGAAGGATATCTAAAGCATAAATTGACAAACTCAGGATAAAAAATACCTTGACAGGCTGGAAAATTGGGCAGAATGAATAAAATGAAACTTAAAAGGTATAAATGGTACTTTTAGATAAATATTTCTATGAAAAAATTCTGAGAATTTAATTGAACTATGTAATTTATTTTTATGTAATAGTCATAAAAGCTAATGTGACAATGAGATACATCAAAACAGGCAAGGAATTCTCAGGAAAATTAATATTACATGGTATTATTTAATAAGCAACATTACTCTGTGAGTCATGATATTTTCCATTTTGTCAAATGTCATTCATCAACCTAGCTGAAAATGAGACTTCTCCCAGTCTGAACTAAAGTCATAATGGTGGAATGTAATTACCCTTAGGCCCTGGGGCATTAGCTCACTAACTAGGTTAAAGTGGGACCCTCACTTTCCTTTATTTATAAATAGAAGAACCAGCTTTGGCTGAGTCCCTCCCCAGGGGATACTTCACCTGTCCTTGCTTTTTCCTCACCAAAGTTAGGGGTAACTTGGTCTCTAATGGGAAGGCTAACATGATTAGGGGGGAATTCTGATTGGAGCAGTTCTATTTTTCTAGTCAATATTACTAAGGTGCCTGAGCCTCACAAAGCAATTATCAATTTTAATATCTAAGAGGGCCATGATCAGCCACATGTGGACAGCCCAATTTCCCAAGCTGCAGCTAAAGTAAGATTTTTCTATGATCCAATTCCTCTATCTTTGGGGTCTCAGGAAATACAATTTCTTCCAGTCTCATCTTCATCTTGCTGACCTAACTGAGGGGAGCATTTTAATGTATTTTATTAACTGTCATAAAAATTACTGTTAATGAACTTATCTTGATTGAAAACTTGCCTCAGTTTACTTTTGTAACATTTTTACTCACCACAGATCCAGTATTGACTATTCTTATTTTTATTGCTTACATTTGCAGAAGTTTGGGAGAGGAGGAAAGAACTTCAGAAAAGACACCCTAATTAATGTGCAGTTGTTGTTAGATCCAGTCATATTGGGAAACAGTTCAGAATTATGTTAAGCAAATTACTAATATATCTATATCCCTTGAACCAGAGAAGCTGTTGTTGGGCATATATCCTAAGCATTCCATTGGAAAAAGAAAAACTATGTACACCAAAATACAGAGAAGCAAACAGACTTTAGAAAATGAGATACAAAATTACTTGACTAACACAAAAAAGAAAGAACATTAAAATACTGAAAACTCAATGCTATGAAATTGTGACCAGGATTGTCCCAAAGAGGAGATACAGGGTTTGTATCTACTGATATTGTTTGCCGATGCAGGTGAATGTGTGTTTGTTCCAAAGGCCATGAAGGCAGCAGAAGCAGGCACTTTGGAACATGTAGAGCTTGGTAAGATATCAAAGGTGCCAAGGTAATTCACTAAATCCCAAGCTATCACCAGTAATCTTGACCTTTCTCATGCCATTGGAGTTCAATGACTCCATAAGAGGAAGGGAGGTCAACTACTTTGTGCAGTTCTGCCTCACTTAAAATGAACTTATTTATGCTTGAGATTCTTTAGTCAAAAGATATCAATAGTTATATAATTTTGGTTCTCTTTCAGCATGCTGATCAACAAGCAACCAGGTGTCTGTGACTGTGGAACATAATGGATAATGTTACTTTTTCAATATGTTGATTACCTTTGCTGAATTTCTCCCCCATTTTTTCTATTTATTATAAGGAATAGAGATCATCTGGAGGAGGAGAGAGGACAGATATAATAATGTGTTACAAAAACAAAAGGCATGCAAATCTCAATATTTTAAAAGAAGATTTCAATTCCAGGAATAAGGTAGTGATTGTCCTCTGGTATTCTGTCCTCACCAAATCATACCTAGAGTTTTCATTTTAGTTCTGAGCACAACAATTTAGTAAAGGCAATGATAAGATAGAGACTATCCAAGTGAGAGCTAGTGAATTTTGAAGCACTTTGAATCTAAATCATATTAAAATCATTTGAAACAATTAGGGATATTTATATTGGGCAATTAAGGCTGAGTAGAGAGTGAAAACTATTCTTACATGTCTGATAAAATGTGAAATGAAGGAAAAGTATGTGGACTCAGAAGGAAGAACTAGTGGAAATACATGGAAATCATAATGAAATACTTAATATTAAGAAAAACAAGAGAAAACAAAACTTCCTTTAAGTTGGAGTAACTGAAAATTAGAATGAACTATCTCATGAGATGTTTGTTTTCTCATCATTGGAGGTCTTCATATTAAAGATGAACAAACACTTGTCGATTATACTGAATTAGAGATACTTAGGAGTTATTGGAACATATATCTTTTAAGGTACCTTTCACATTTGAGCTTTTTAAATTCTCTGAGTTTTTTTTAAACATTTATTAATAATCATTTTAACATGGTTACATGATTCATGCTCCTACTTTCCACTTCACCCCCCGCAACCCCCCCACCCATGACCGATGCACATTTCCACTGGTTTTGTCATGTGTCCTTGATCAAGACCTATTTCCATATTGTTGGTGGTTGCATTGGTGTGGTAATTTCAAGTCCACATCCCCAATCGTGTCCACCCCGACCCATACGTTCAAGCAGTTGCTTTTCTTATGTGTTTCCTCTCCTGCAGTCCTTCCTCTGAATGTGGGTAGTTTTCTTTACCATAAATCCCTCAGAGCTGTCCTGGGTCATTGCATTGTTGCTGGTACAGAAGTCCATTACATTCTATTTTACCACAGTATATCAGTCTCTGTGTACAATGTTCTTCTGGCTCTGCTCCTTTCGCTCTGCATCAGTTCCTGGAGGTCTCTCCAGTTCCCCTGGAACTTCTCCAGTTTCTTATTCCTTTTAGCACAATAGTATTCCATCACCCTCATATACCACAGTTTGTTCAGCCATTCCCCAATTGAAGGACATACCCTCCTTTTCCAGTTTGTTGCCACCACAAAAAGCACAGCTATAAATATTTTCGTACAAGTCTGTTTATCTATGATCTCTTTGGGGTACAAACCCAACAATGGTATGGCTGGATCAAAGGACAGGCATTCTTTTATAGCCCCTTGAGCATGACTCCAAATTGCCAGCCAGAATGGCTGGATCAGTTCACAACTCCACCAGCAATGCATTAATGTCCCAATTTTGCCAGATCCCCTCCAACATTCATTACTCTCCCATTCTTTCATTTTAGCCAATCTGCTGGGTGTGAGGTGATACCTCAGAGTTGTTTTGATGTGCATTTCTCTAATTATTAGAGATTTGGAACACTTTCCCATGTACTTATTGATACTTTTGATTTCTTTACCTGAAAATTGCCTATTCATGTCTCTTGCCCATTTATCAATTGGGGAATGGCTTGATTTTTTATACAATTGATTTAACTCCTTGTATATTTGAGTAATTAGACCCCTGTCCGAGTTTTACATTATAAAGATTTTTTCCCAATTTGTTGTTCCCCTCCTGATTTTGACTACATTGCTTTTGTTTGTACAAAAGCTTTTTAGTTTAATATAATCAAAACCATTTAATTTACATTTTGTAATTTTCTCTAACTCTTGCTTGGTTTTAAAGTCTTTCCTTTCCCAGAGGTCTGACAAGTATACTATTCTGTGTTCACTTAACTTATTTATAGTTTCCCTCTTTATATTCAAGTCATTCACCCATTATGAATTTATCTTGGTGTAGGGTGTGAGATGTTGATCTAAACCTAATCTCTCCCATATTGTTTTCCAAATTTCCCAGCAGTATTTTTTTTCAGAAACATGAACATGTGTTATTTTTATTGTTTCAAGATCAAAACAGAGTATACCTACACCAGGAACCACCCCATATAAAATTAATAACAATTTTGTCCTTTAGTCTTTATTAATTTTCTGACTCATTCTCATACACTATCCTATCAATTCAGAATCTACCCATTTTCCTTAAAAAAAAAAAGTAGCCATTCTAATCAGAGAATAGCCCATAAGGAACTCAGATATTTGTCTAAATTGCCAGAGAAAGAAAATTTTTGTAGGTTCTTGTTTAGAAAAGGACAGTTTTCATACATAATTAGAGCAGGAAGGAACTTGAAAAAAGATTTGGAATCCAATCTCTTTGCTTTACAGATGAGGAAACCTTGACTCAAAGAAATCAAGGACATACATCAGTCACACACGTACATTAGTGAGGAATTAAACCAGGACTAAGTTTTCTGGTCCATAGCTGGTGTTCAATAAATTTAAGGTGAGTTGAATAGGATGGAGTACTTCCTGGGTCATAACTTTGGAGAATTTGATTCCTTCAAACTTATTTTTACTTTCTGAAAACAACTTCTATAGGTTACTGGTGGTTGAGACCTCCACTTCCTCATAAATTTAATCAAGGTAATATTTAATCAATAAATAGAATCAGAATATGTAAACTGAAGAAACAGGAAAAAAATTTAAAAATCAGTCAATCAGTAAACTCCTTTCCCCTTCTTCCTACATATTTTACTTTGTCTGTTTTCCTGTTTTTTCAATCACGTCCACCCTGACCCATGCGTTCAAGCAGTTGTTTTTCTTATATGTTTCCTCTCCTGCAGTCCTTCCTCTGAATGTGGGTAGCTTTCTTTACCATAAATCCCTCAGAATTGTCCTGGGTCATTGTATTGCTGCTGGTACAGAGTTCCATTACATTCAATTTTACCACAGTATATCAGTCTCTGTGTATAGAGTTCTTCTGGCTCTGCTCCTTTCGCTCTGCATCTGTTCCTGGAGGT
>NC_058133.1:454573697-454610221 GCF_016433145.1 Gracilinanus agilis
ATTCCACGTACCTTCCACGCTGTGCCCTGTTGTGGGGTTCCTCCGTTCGTCTGGACTTGTTTTCATGTCCCCTTGAGGAGTTTTGTGTGTTTTGGTCAGGAGAGGTTAAGAGCTGCTTCTTACTCTGCCGCCATCTTAACCCGGAACCTTCTCTGAGGTTTTTTAAAGTAATATTCTAAGTCATATCTTCTGAATCCAAGTTCAGTATATACCTGTATGTCCTCCTTGAAAAAGGAATTAACCATTTGGGCCTCAGTTTCTCCTTTTGTAAAATAAGGGTAGTGAAATAAATGATTGATCTCTTAGACTCCATCTTGTTCTTACTTTTATAATCCTACTAAGATGTAATTCATATGTGATGATTGGGGCAAACTTTTATAGCACACACTACCAAATGTGTTGTGTGTGCAAGTATTTTGCAAACATCTATGTATTTTATTGGCCATATATAATATTTTTAATTTTAAATTTATTTGTTTGTAATGCTAAAATGCCCAGTTAACTCCCTCCCTTTCTCTACTTCTCCATGTAAAGACAGTAGGCATATATAATAAAGCAATGTTTAAATAATGTGGGAGGATAAGCTAGAAGATAGGTTCTTGCATAAGGAAGTGCTAATATTGCCATGTAGACCATAAATTATGAAGGAGTTAGAAAAGGGAAAGACTGGTATAAGCTGAGATGTTATAATTTCTCAGTTGTTTGGCTACAGTTTCTCTTAGTTCAAAAAAATCAGTAAAGATTTTTCCCCTAGTTCAATGACTATGAATGGTTTGTTTTTACAATTCTTCAATTCAGAAGTATAAGGTTAAGAAGGTTAAGAAGACTCAGCCAATTGAGCAATCAGATTAGCTGAACATTCTTAAATGCTTTATAATAACATTGAAAATTCAGCCTGAAACTATAAAAGCAAAGAAAAAAGCAGTTCAGAATTCACTGTTGGACAAAGGGAACATGCTATTATCTTCTATATAGTATAAAACTTGATAAAGTATGCGGAATTGCATCAAAAGGCTAATGGCAATAATCTACTTATCCTTAATTATTTTAGACATGCCAATTCTACATAAACTTGCAAATTAGACCTAGTGGTTCAATGATAGCCATCATTTTTAAGGTTTATAGGTGTATTTTCTATAAAAGCCACATATATTGTAATGCTTGTTGGAGGTTTGTCAGAGGGTACCCAACAGTCTCATAAATTAAGAATAACTTTGAGTAGAAAAAGTTAAATGAGAGCACAAAATATGTGAATCATTGACAATCTTAGAAGAAAAATTATTCTCTTCCACTCTACCTACTGAGGGCTTTTCAAAAACATCATCCACTATCTTCTCGAAGTGCTTTGTTTTCTATCTTGGTGTGGAAAGGGTGTGAGGTTTTAAGATTTGCTCTGTCTAAGCCAAAATCTTCCCAAAATTCCTGTTTTTACCAAGCAAAAAATAAATAAGAGATAAGAGAGGTGAATGAAATCCTAGAAAAATTAGAGTTAATATATATGTGCAGAAAAAAATAGGGAGAAAAGAAAATACACCTTCTTTCCAGAACATTCACAAAGATTGACCATGTACAGGGACATAGAAACATGGAAAACAAATGCAAAAAAGGCAGAAATAATAAATGCAACCTTATCAGATCATAATGCAATAAAAAGAGTTATTAGCAAGGATACATAGCAAACAAAAAACTAATTGGAAATTAGATATTATGATTCTCCAAAATCAATTAAAGAACAAATCATGGAAATAATAATTTCTTTGAAGACAATGACAATGATGAGACTTTTTACCAAAACCTATGGGATACTGTCAAAGCAGTTCTAAGGGGAAAATTTATATCCTTGAGTGCATATATTAACAAATTAAGGAGGGCAGAGGTCAATGAATTGCACATACAACTTAAAAAACAAGAAAGAGAACAAATTAAAAATTCCCAGATGAAAACTAAATTGGAAATACTAAAAATCAAAGGAAAAATTAATAAAAGCAAAAGTAAAAGAACTATTGAATTAATAAAGACTAGAAGTTGGTATTTAAAAAAACACAATAGATAAAATAGACAAAGTACTGGTAAATCTAATGAAAAAAGGAAAGAAGAAAACCAAATTAACAGTATCAAAGATGAAAAGGGAGCCTCACTTCTAAAAAAGAGGAAATTAAGACAATCATTAAAAAAAATTTTTGTCCAATTATATGGCAATAAATATAGCAATCTAGGTGATATGGATGAATATTTACAAGAATATAAATTGTCTAGATTAACAGCAGAAAAAATAAAACACTTAAATAATCCTGTATGAGAAAAATAAATTGAACAGGCCATCAAAGAACTCCCTAAGAAAAAATGTCCAGGACCTGATGGATTCATAAGTGAATTCTATCAAACATTCAAAGAACAACTAATCCCAATATTATACAAGTTATTTGACATAATAAGCAAGGAAGGAGTCCTACCAATTCCTTTTATGACACTAATATGGTACTGCTTCCAAAGCCAGGCAGACCAAAAACAGAGAAAGAAAACTACAGACCAATCTTCCTAATGAACATAGATGCAAAAATCTTAAATAGAATACTAGCAAAAAGACTCCAACAAGTGATCATGAGAGTTATCCATCATGATCAGGTGGGATTTATACCAGGAATGCAAGGATGTTTCAACCTTAGGAAAACCATCCACATAATTGACCATATCAACAAGTTAACAACAAAAATCTCATGATTATCTCAATAGATGCTGAAAAAGCCTTTGACAAAATATAACACCCATTCCTACTGAAAACACTGGAAAGTATAAGAATAGAAGGACCTTTCCTAGAAATAGTAAAGAGTACATATCTAAAACCATCAACAAGCATCATATGCAATGGGGATAAATTGGAATCTTTCCCAATAAAATCAGGCATGAAACAAGGATGCCCATGATCACGTCTATTATTTAAAATTGTACTAGAAACACTAGCAGTAGCAATTAGAGAAGAAAAAGAAATTGAAGGCATTAAAATAGGCAATGAGCAGACTAAGCTATCACCCTTTGCAGATGATATGATAGTCTACTTAAAAAATCTTAGAGAATCAACTAAAAAGCTAGTAGAAATAATCAACAACTTTAGCAAAGTTGCAGTATACAATATAAATGCCCACAAATCATCAGCATTTCTATATATTTCCAACACATCACAACAGCAAGAGGTAGAAAGAGAAACACCATTTAAAATCACCCTAGACAATATAAAATACTTAGGAATCCATCTGCCAAGACAAACAGAGGAATTACATGAACACAACTACAAAACCCTTTCTGCACAATTAAAACTAGATCTAAACAATTGGAAAAACATTGATTGCTTATGGAGAGCTAACATAATAAAAATGACCCTCCTACCCAAA
This sequence comes from Gracilinanus agilis, assembly GCF_016433145.1. Classification (NCBI taxonomy): domain Eukaryota; kingdom Metazoa; phylum Chordata; class Mammalia; order Didelphimorphia; family Didelphidae; genus Gracilinanus; species Gracilinanus agilis. Next base: position 454,577,087 of record NC_058133.1, read on the forward strand.
TTAATTTACTTACTTAGTGCTATAACATATGTAAATGCCAAAAAAACTTTTTTACTTAATTAGAATATATATATAACAAAGTTCATTTGGAAGAACAAAAGACCAAGAATATCAAGGGAAATAATGAAAAAAAAATATGAACTAAGGTGGCCTAGTAGCACCAGAACTAAAATTGTAATATAAATCAGTAGTCATCAAAACAATATGGTACTGGCTAAGAGACAGAAGGGAGGATCTATGGAATAGATTTGGTGTAAGAGCCCTCAGCAAGACACTCTATGATAAACCCAAAGAGCCCAACTTATGGAACAAAAATCCACTATTTGACAAAAACTGGGGAAATTGGAAAACAATATGGGAAAGATTAGGTTTAGATCAACATCTCACACTCTACATCAAGATAAATTCAGAGTGGTTGAATGACTTGAATATAAAGGAGGAAACTATAAGTAAATTAGTGGAACACAAAATAATATACTTGTCAGATATCTGGGAAAGGAAAGATTTTAAAAACGAGAAAGAACTAGAAAAATTTACAAAATGTAAAATAAAAAATTTTGATTACATTAAATTAAAAAGGGTTTGTACAAACAAAAACAATGCAACCAAAGTGAGAAGGGAAACAAAAACTAGGAAAAAATCTTTATAACCAAAAACTCTGATAGAGGTCTAATTACTCAAATATACAAGGAGCTAAATCAATTGTACAAAAAAAATCAATCCATTCCCCAATCGATAAATGGGCAAGGGGTATGAATAGGCAATTTTCAGATAAAGAAATCAACTATCAATAAACACATGAGAAAGCATTCTAAATTTCTAATAATTAGAAAAATGCAAATCAAAACAACTCTGAGTTATCACCTTACACCTAGCAGATTGGCTAAAATGACAGCAGGAGAGAGTAATGAATGTTGAAGGGAATGTGGCAACATTAGGACATTAATGTACTACTAGTGGAGTTGTGAATTGATTCAAACATTCTGGATGGCAATTTGGAACTATGCCCAAAGAGCTCTAAAACATTCCCTATCCTTTGATCCAGATATACCATTGCTGGGTTTGTAACCCAAAGTGATCATAGGGAAAACAATATGTACAAAAATATTTACAGCCGGGCTCTTTGTGGTAGCAAAAAGACTGGAAAATGAGGGGATGCCTGTTAATTGGGGAATGACTGAACAAACTGTGGTATCTGTTGGTGATGGAATACTACTTTGCCCAAAGGAATAATAAACTGGAGGAATTCCATATGAACTAGAATGACCTCCAGGAATTGATGCAGAGTGAAAGGAACAGAACCAATAGAACATTTTACACAGAGACTGATACACTATGGTAAAATCGAATGTAATGGACTTCTGTACTAGCAGCAATACAATAACTCAGGATAACTCTGAAGGGTTTATGGAAAAGAACGCTACTCAAATTCAGAGGAAGAACTACAGGAGTGGAGACACAGAAGAAAAACAACTGCTTGAACACATGGGTTGATGAATACATGATTGGGGAAGTAAACTCTAAATGACTACCCTAGTGCAATCATCAATAATATGGAAATAAGTCTTTATCAATGACACATGAAGAAACCAGTGGAACACGTTGGCTATGGGGTGGGGATGCGGGGGTGAAGGATGTTTGTGGGGGAGAGTAAGAACATAAATAATGTAGGCACGGAAAAAGGTTTTCTAAAAAAACTAAAACAAAAAATAAAACATCATCCACTAAAAGCTGAGTCTAGAGCATGGCTTACACAAGGCTACACTAGCTGAACACAAATTAAGTCAGGTTTTAAGCTAGATATGTTTTGGATAAGGCCTTGATGACTAACACTAATATTGCTCTTATATAAAGCACATCCTATTCAAGTTCATATGGTCTCAACACAGCCAAAATAAGCATTTTGGTCCAGAATACCACTTTTTTTTAAGGTCAGAGAGATATAAATGGATGGAATGCCAAAATCAATCAGAGATTCATGATATGTTGAATCTTCTTATTCTCAATTGGAGAACAATTTGAATCCTGTTATATTGATTTTAACAGAGATATTGGGGAAGCTGAATAGAATGGCCAGATATCTGTAGCAACTGGATCCTCTCTTTCCCCACTGATAGGCTTGAGTGAAGAGGGAAGAGCATAAGCTGGCTCAGTGCTCCTTCTCCCCACTCCCAACAAGCAGTTAGAAATCAGTTGGAAATGGAGGTTTGATATGGAGTCTTCTCATAAGGCTAGGCAAAGCAATTCTCTAATGATGTTGTCTTTTCTCAACTTATTTTCCCCACAGGTTTGACTAAGGGATAGTAGGGGAAGCTTGATGTCTTGTAGTTATCAGGGACAGAAAAATCTGAATTGTATGGGCCAGATAGCTGAAGGAAACTTGGCTGAAGATGGATATGAGTATTCCCAAAATAATAAACAGGCACTACTCCCAAAAGATGAAGGTTTACTGATAAATGATGAAGGGAAGGAAGGAAGAGTCTTCAAGGATTAGGATATGATCAGGGAAGTCCTGAATTGTTAGGTAAAAACAGCCCCTCCCCTCTCAGAAGGGAGAGGCAGTCTTTATAACTAGCTTGTCCTCAAAGCCTATAATTATCACTTCTAATATCTAAAATAACTAAATGTTAACAATAATGTCATTGCTGGAAATGTCTAATTCAGGTAAACAGGCTAACTGCAGAGAAGAACCAAAATGGCTTTTGCCATCAGGCCTCCAAAGCTATACAGAACTGGGATCAGCAAACAGAAAGATCTGCTCACCTCAACCCCCAGGAACCAACTGCCCCTAACTGTCCTAAACTGACCCTCACCCAGAGTTCTCTGGGGGGGGTTGGGCTGGAATTCTGGGTTGAGGCTTGACCCTGTATCTTGCAGGAATTCCACCCTGCCATCTCTGTGTTACAATCCACAACAATAACATGTTATTATTTTATTTTATTTTTAAAACATTTATTACTATTCATTTTTAACATGATTACATGCTTCATGCCCCTACTTTCCCCTTCACCCCTCGCTCTCCCCCCACCCATGGCCAATGCACATTTCCACTGGCTGTAACAAGCTAGAATAGGTCCTTGTTCAGGGCCTATTTCGAAATTGTTGTTAGTTGCATTGGTGTGGTCGTTTCGAGTCTACATTCCCAATCATGTCCACCTAAATCCATGCATTCAAGTAATTGTTTATCTTCTATATTTCTTCTCCTGCAGTTCTTCCTCTGAATGTGGGTAGCGTTCTTTACCATAAATCCCTCAGAGCTGTCTTGTGTCATTGCATTGCTGCTAGTACAGAAGTCCATTACATTCTGTTTTACCAAAATATATTAGTCTCTGTGTATAGTGTTCCTCTGGCTCTGCTCCTTCCCCTCTGCATCAGTTCCTGGAGGTCTTTCCAATTCACATGGAAATCCTCCAGTTTATTATTCCTTTTAGCATAATAGTATTTCATCACCAGCATATACCACAATTTGTTCAGCCATTCCCCAACTGAAGGACATACCCTCCTTTTCCAGTTTGTTGCCACCACAAAAAGCGCAGCTATAAATATTTTCGTACAAGTCTGTTTATCTATGATCTCTTTGGGGTACAAACCCAATAATGGTATGGCTGGATCAAAGGGCAGGCATTCTTTTATACCCCTTTGAGCATAGTTCCATATTGCCAGCCAGAATGGTTATATCATTTTACAACTCCACCAGCACTGCATTAATGTCCCAATTTTGCCACATCCCCTCCAGCATTCATTACTCTCCCATTCTTTCATTTTGGCCAATCTGCTAGGTGTGAGTTGATACCTCAGAGTTGTTTTGATTTTCATTTCTCTAATTATTAGAGATTTAGAACACTTTTTAATGTGCTTATTGATACTTTCGATTTCTTTACCTGAAAATTGCCTATTCATGTCTCTTGCCCATTTATCAATTGGGGAATGGCTTGATTTTTTATACAATTGATTTAACTCCTTGTATATTTGAGTAATTAGACCCTTGTCAGAGTTTTTTGTTACAAAGATTTTTTTCCCAATTTGTTGTTACCCGTCTAATTTTGACTACCTTGGTTTTGTTTGTACAAAAGCTTTTTAGCTTAATATAATCAAAACCATTTAATTTACATTTTGTAATTTTCTCTAACTCTTGCTTGGTTTTAAAATTTTTCCTTTCCCAGAGATCTGACAGGTATACTATTTTGTGTTCCCTTAACTAATTTATAGTTTCCCTCTTTATATTCAAGTCGTTCACCCATTCTGAATTTATCTTGGTGTAGGGTGTGAGATGTTGATCTAAACTTAATCTCTCTCATATTGTTTTCCAAATTTCCCAGCAGTTTTTGTCAAAAAGTGGATTCATGTCCCAAAAGTTGGGCTCTTTGGGTTTCTCATACACTGTCTTACTGATGTCTTTAACCCCAAGTCTATTCCACTGATCCTCCCTTCTATCTCTTAGCCAGTACTATATTGTTTTGATTACTGCTGCTTTATAGTATAGTTTAATATCTGGTACTGCTAGGCCCCCATCCTTCACATTTTTTTCATTATTTCCCTTGATATTCTTGATCTTTTGTTATTCCAAATGAACTTTGTTATAGTTTTTCCTAATTCAGTAAAGAAGTTTTTTGGTAGTTTGATAGGTATGGTGCTAAATAGGTAAATTAATTTGGGTAGAATGTTCATTTTTATTATGTTAGCTCGTCCTACCAATGAACAATTAATGGCTTTCCTATTGTTGAGCTCCAGTTTTATTTGTTTGGAAAGTGTTTTGTAGTTGTTTTCATATAATTGCTGTGTTTGTTTTGGTAGATAGATTCCTAAGTATTTTATATTGTCTAGGGTGATTTTAAAAGGTGTTTCTCTTTCTACTTCTTGCTGCTCTAATGTGTTGGAAATATATAGAAATGCTGATGATTTATATGCATTTATTTTGTATACTGCAACTTTACTAAAGTTGTTGATTATTTCTACCAGCTTCTTAGTTGATTCTCTAGGATTTTTTAAGTATACCATCATATCACCTGCAAAGAGTGACAGCTTAGTCTCCTCATTGCCTATTTTGATACCTTCAATTTCTTTTCCTTCTCTAATTGCAACTGCTAGTGTTTCTAGTACTATGTTGAATAATAGAGGTGATAATGGGCATCCTAGTTTCACTCCTGATCTTATTGGGAAGGCTTCTAATTTATCACCATTGCATATAATGCTTGTTGATGGTTTTAGGTATAGACTGTTTATTATTTTTAGGAAGCGTCCTTCTATTCCCATACTTTTCAATGTTTTCAATAGGAATGGATGCTGTATTTTGTCAAAGGCTTTTTCAGCATCTATTGAGATGATCATGTGATTTTTGTTTGTTAGACTGTTGATATGGTCAATTATGTGGATGGTTCTCCTAATATTGAACCATCTTTGCATTCCTGGTATAAATCCCACCTGATCATGGTGGATGATCTTACTAATTACTTGCTGGAGTTTCTTTGCTGGTATTCTATTTAAGATTTTTGCATCTATGTTCATTAGGGCGATTGGTCTATAGTTTTCTTTCTCTGTTTTTGTTCTACCTGGCTTTGGGATCAGTACCATATTTGTGTACAAAGGAATTTGGTAGGACTCCTTCTTTGTGTATTATATCAAATAATTTGTATAGCATTGGAATTAGTTGCTCTTTGAATGTCTGATATAATTCACTTGTGAATCCATCAGGTCCTGGTGATTTTTTCTTAGGGTGTTCTTTGATGGCTTGTTCCATTTCTATTTCTTATATGGGATTATTTAGGTATTCTATTTCTTCTGCTGTTAATCTAGGCAATTTATATTTTTGTAAATATTCACCCATATCGCCTAAATTGTTATACTTGTTGCCATATAATTTGTAGATATAGTTCTTAATGATTGCCTTAATTTCCCCTTCATTAGAGGTGAGGATTCCCTTTTCATCTTTAATACTGCCAATTTGGTTTTCTTCTTTCCTTTTTCTTATTAGATTGACCAATACTTTGTCTATTTTATCTGTTTTTTCATAATACCAGCTTCTAGTCTTATTTATTAATTCAATAGTTCTTCTACTCTCGATTTTTATTAATTTCTCCCTTGATTTTTAGTATGTCTAATTTAGTTTTCATCTGGGGGTTTTTAATTTGCTTGATTTCTAATTTTTTGAGTTGCATGCCCAATTCATTGATCTCTGCCCTCCATAATTTGTTAATATATGCACTCAAGGATATAAATTTCCCCCTGAGTACTGACTTGGCTGCATCCCATAGAGTTTGGTAGCATGTCTCATCATTGTCATTCTCTTCAATGAAATTGTTGATTGCTTTTATGATTTCTTCTTTGACAAATTGGTTTTGGAGAATCATATTGTTTAATTTCCAATTGGTTTTTGATTTGCCTGTCCAGGTGCCCTTAGTAATTATTATTTTTATTGCAATATGATCTGAGAAGGTTACATTTATTTTATCTGCTCTTTTGCATTTGTTTGCAATGATTCTATGCCCTATTACATGGTCAATTTTTGTGAATGTGCCATGTGCAGCTGAGAAGAAGGTATATTCCTTTTTGTCCCTATTTATTTTTCTCCACATATCAATTAAATCTAATTTTTCTAGGACTTCATTCATCTCTCTTACCTATTTCTTATTTATTTTTTGGTTTGATTTATCTAGATCTGAAAGAGGAAGGTTTAGATCTCCCACTCTTATAGTTTTCCTATCTATTTCCTTTTTGAGCTATGCCAGTTTCTCCTTTATGAATTTGGATGCTATACCACTTGGTGCATATATAATGAGCAGTGTTATTTCCTTATTGTTTATACTGCCTTTAATCAGGATGTAATGACCTTCCCTGTCTTTTTTAATCATATCTATTTTTACTTTGGCTTTGTCAGAGATCATAATAGCTACTCCTGCCTTCTTTTTCTCATTTGATGCCCAAAACATTTTGCTCAAGCCCTTAACCTTAAACTTGTGTATGTCTACCTGCCTCATATATGTTTCTTGTGGACAACATATGGTAGGATTTTGGTTTCTGATCCACTCTGCTATTTGCTTTCGTTTCATGAGCAAGTTCATCCCATTCACATTCAGAGTTACAATTATCAGTTGTGCATTCACTGACATTTTTGTATCCTCCCCTAGACCCACCCCTTCTTCTTATACTATTTTCTTTTAAACCAGTGATTTGCTTTGAGCCAGTATCCCTTATCCCCTCCCTTCATTGACTTCCCTTTCTTCCCCCTCCCTTGTTATTCCCCTCTTTTTGTTTTTTAAAGGCCTAATGAATTCTCTCCCCCTTCTTCTCCCCTCCCTTTTTTGACCTCCCCACTCCGCTGCTCCCTTTGGTTTATCCCTTCTGACTTTCTCAGTAGGTTTGGATAGAGTTTTTTATCTGAATGGATAATAAAGTTACTCTTCCCTCTCCGGGTTGATTACACTGAGAGTAAGGTTTGATTATTACCTCTTAATGCTCTCTCCCTCTCCTTCTTATAATAGTATTTGTCCCCTCTCCTTCCCATGCCCTCTTTGTGTGTAATAGAATATCCTATTTTTCTTATTCACTCAAGTTTCTATTGGTGTCCCCTACTATTCACCCCCTCTTTCCCACCCTCCATGTCATCTTAGACCATTTAGTATTCCACCCTCTCCCTATGAATTATTCTTATGATTGCTATAATAGTGAATACTATAATAGTGAATAGAGTTCACTATAGAGAATTATACATAGCATTTCTCCATATAGTAATACAGATAATTAGATCTTATTTAAGCCCTTAAAGAGTCAAATTTAAAAAATTATGAGTTTTCTTTCTTTTCCCTCTGTTTCTAATTTACCTTTTCATGTTTCTCTTGATTTTTGTGGTTGGGTATTAAACTTTCCATTTAGTCCTGGTCTCTTTTGTGCAAAAACTTGGAAATCTTCAATTTTGTTGAATGCCCATACTTTTCCCCTGGAAGTATATAGTCAGTTTCGATGGGTAGTTGATCCGTGGTTGAAGGCCCAGCTCTCTTGCCTTTCTGAATATTGTATTCCAAACCTTGCCGTCTTTTAGCATGGAGGCTGCCAGATCCTGTGTGATCCTGATTGGTGCTCCTTGATATTTGAATTGTCTCTTTCTGGCTTCTTGTAAGATTTTTCCTTTTACCTGAAAGCTCTTGAATTTGGCTATTTTATTCCTAGGTGTTGACTTTCCTGGGTCCAATTTAGAGGGTGATCTATGGATCCTTTAATTGTCTATATTGCTCTCTTGTTGTAGGACTTCAGGGCAATTTTGCTGAATAATTTCTTTAAGTATGGAGTCCAAGTTTCTATTAATTTCTGCTTTTTCTGGAAGACCTATGATTCTCAAATTGTCTCTTCTAGACCGTTGTTTTTGGTCTGTCTCTTTCTCATTGATATATTTCATGTTTCCTTCTATTTTATCAGTCTTTTGACTTTGTTTTATTTGTTCTTGTTGTCTTGAGAGATCATTGGCTTCTAATTGCTCAATTCCAGGCTTTAGGGACTGGTTTTCTGCTATAATCTTTTGGTTTTCCTTTTCAATCTGGTCATTTCTGGTCTTCAGTTGATTTGCCTCACTTTCCAATTGTGAAATTCTGCCTTTTAAGCTGTTATTTTCTTGCTAGATCTCTTCCATCTTCCTCAACACCTCATTTTTTAACTCTTCAATAGCTTGTGACCAGTTTTCATTGTTTTGGGAAGGTTTGGATACTTGTTTGTCCTCCTCTGTTGTCTGAATTTTCTCTGTGTAAAAGTTGTTGAGTGTTCCAGAGTTTTTCTTGATAATCTTTTTCTTCTGGGATTCTCGGCTTGCCATTGTTAGCCCTGCCCCTTTTCAGCTTTGTCTTCACACTCAGGGTCTGCCTGTGATTTCTGAGCTCCCAAGGGCTCTGGTCTCCTTGTCCTGGGGGTCAAGCCTCCTGGTAGTCCCCGGTCTGCCACTCTGCCTGAGGCTCCTTCAGCAGTCTCAGGCGCTCCTTCCAGAGCCGTGCTTCCATCTGTACCGGGTTCCCTTTTGAGATCCAAGCCTGGGCTCGAGATCTTTGTCCGTGCCCAGGGCACTGCCTTCACCTGCACAGATGCTCAGGAAAGTCCCTGCATTTAATATCTTTGTCCACACCTAGGGCAATGCCTTTACCTGTGTAGATGCTGGGGAAAGTTTGTGCGTGCCCCCCAGCTACTTGTGGTCCCATGTCTTGTAGGTCTCAGGTTCAAGCCCTGGAACTGCTAGTGATTTACTGGTTGCCCCAATCTTGCTTTCACTGTTGTGCATCGGCCTTGGTGCTGTGTGTGGTGTGTGTGTGGGGGGTGGATGGGCTTCTTCCTCTTGCGTTTTAGTGAGAGCTGTGTCACCCCTTTATAGTGTGGAAATGTCCTGATTCTGCATACCTTCAATGCTGTGCCCTGTTGTGGGGTTCCTTCGTTCGTCTGGATTTGTTTTTATGTCCCCTTGAGGAGTCCTGTATGCTTTGGTTAGGAGAGATCGAGCAGCTGCTCCTTACTCTGCTGCCATCTTAACCAGAAGTCTTCTTCATCTTTTCAACATGTTATTATTTTAAAGAGAAATCATAGTAGGAGAAAGAAATGTTGAATTTGAAGTCCATTGTGAGGCATAATACATAAGAGCTAGTCTTGAACCTGGGATAACTATGTTTGAATCACAAGTGCTCATGAACATTCTGATTAAGTCACTGCATTCTAGTAGAAAATATTCTAAGATTATAAAATGAAGTGAAGATGTTAATATGCATGGGTAGGGAAGAAGAAAACAAAATGTTCTTTCTTAGGACATTCTACTAGCAATGAAATAAAGTGCTAATTCCTTATTTTTTAAGAAGTAATTTTCATTATTTCTCAGGTAGAAAGAAGTTCTATTTCTGGAAGTAGTCAGTATCTTTAAGGCCCCATTAAATGTCACTCTCATGGTCATCCCTGAAGGAACATAGGCCAGAGCTTCACCCAGGGGTATGATCAGCCACTGACAGGAATCATAGACCCTAATAACATCCATAAAGAACTGAGGGATTGTCACCAGCCATAGAATGGAACATGCCCTCCATAAACCATATAACAGTACTACAAAACACCCTAGAGTAACAATTATCCTATTAACAAAGCTTGCCATGGTAAAGCTTTCCACTCTCAGATTCAAAAAAGAAATCCTAGGCTGGCTGGCCAAACTATTGTATTTGGGAAGCTCTGTAAGATGACAGAGGTCTGTAGCAATCAAATCTCCCTAATCCTTTAGTCAATGGAGGGACACGCCAGCAAGCAACCTTGACTGGAAGGGAGGGTCAGGATCTTGTGAAAGTGCTCCTTTCACTTCCCCACTCCCACTAGGCAGTTGGAAGGTCAATTAAAATCTGGTAATGGTGGACAAACAGACTTGTTAAGGCCTGAGCTGAGACAGTAAGTTAGGAAAGGCTAGACTCCTAAAGATGGTCACTTCATCTAAATTATTTCCTCACAGTGTATTGGAGAAGCTTGATGTCTTAGAAACTCACTGGCTCAGAGAATTAGGATTAACTTCAAGCCTACACATAGAAGAAACTTAGTTTAAGGATGTTGTGAGTATATCCCCCAAATATATATCTAGGCACTGTTCCCAATTGATAAAGGTTTAATGATAAGTGGGAATGGGAAGGATGGGAGATGGATAAGGATTGATAAGGTCAGGGAAACCCTCAACCAATTATGTCAAAACAGCCCCTCCCCTGAAAGAGCATAAGGTATTTTGAATGGCTGATCTGCTCTCTAACCCTATATATATTCTTCTTTTATATCAAGATAACTAAACTAAGGTAGACTGTGATGTTGCTGAATGTATAACCAAAGTAAAACAGTTTGGCAGTCAAGAACTGAATGGCTCAGCTCACAGTCACCCAGATTATCTCTCTGTTCAGGTTCAAGATCCACAACCCAAGACCAGCAAGCAGGGTGACCTGCCTTCCTATACCAGGACTCCTACTGCCTTTAACTTCCCCCTCTCTTAGATTTCTGCAGGGTGCTATGGAATTCTGTGCTGTAGCCAGAACCCCTCCTTTGCAGCTTGAACCCCTTTCTGCAATATGGATCTCACACTAGTAATAGCTTTAAGGTCTCTTTCTAATCTGATATTTTATTTGTACCAAATTAAATGGCATACAAAATTCTTTTTAAACCTTGAAGTACTATATATAAATCAGTTATTTTTGCTACATTCAAAATATTCTCAATCCTAAAACACATTTCTTTTTTAGGTGGATTAATAATTTCCCTTTTGATTTTGTTTAGCTTTTAATTGTCTTAGGACAACAATTGTCATAGGAAAACTTACTATTTCATGGATAACCAACATCCCAAAGGAATTGATTGAAATATGACAATGTTAAAAATTAGTAGGAATATGAATTAATATTATTTTAGTTCATATTCTTTTAAATCATATGACATAATACCACAAAGGAAATATTCCAGATGTGATTCTTATAGAAATTTTATATTTCCATTCAGTTTAATGTCTCCAATTGAATCTAACTTTTCATATCTTATCATAGAGATGTTGCTGAGTTCAGACTCTGTTGATGCCATATTCAGTGTGGGTATTCCTTTCAACCTGGAAAGATGTTGTATATAGGACTTGCTATGAGCAGTGGAAAATTAATTAACCAATAATACCTAATCCAATAATATTAAAAATCAAGAGATAAAAAGCCAGAATTCCTAGAATAGATGCATTATGATTCTATTCATCACCTTGGATGAAGCTCTTACCTCCCCCACAGACACACACATGATGGAGAGGTATTTAGCTAGATTAGGTCAGCAATAAATTCAGTGCTAATATCCAATTTCCAATGTTGTCTATCTTTGGTGAGGTTCACTTTGAGTTGTTTGTAAAAATGGAATTTTTGAGTAATTCTCACCATATTATTTCTTCACTTCTGCTCCAGGAGGGCTGAGTACACCTAGAAAAATTCAGAAAAGGGATATTGAACTCATCTGATGATATTCATCATTCAAATACCCATTGGACACTTTGCTTCTTCTTAAAAATACTTAAGTAAGAAGGGGTGGGGGAAAATACAGATGTGAAATATTATGTGAATTTTCATCCTTTGTCTGATATGTCATTTCTATAGCTGGAAAATTCTCAGTGCCATTACAAGGAATAACTTTTTGGTTATGGGAATTCTGCTCCATGTCACATATTTTAGAGGATACTGGCAATAACTTCAATCCATCAGCACTGTGAAAATAAGAGGGTTTTAAATGTGTGAAGAAAGGTATATGAAATAGACCTGCCATTTTGGAGGGAGGATTAGGAATTTCCAGATAAGGAAACTCTTTCTACTAATTCAGGTTGACACTTTTTCTTGAACCTATAGTCTTGGAGAGTTGTAGAGACCAATGAAACATTAAATGATTTGCTTAGCCACCAGTTGACAAAAATAACTAAGTAAATCAGGATGTAATAAAATGACCACTATATCCCAAATGAATTCTTCCCCCTGTTTAGGGGGACATTTGTGGTATTTCATGCAGGAAAAAATTTCTAGTTATGACTCTAAGATATTAACCTTGGAACCTCAAACTTATTCCTATAAGAGACAGATGTTAATGCCCAAAGTGCTAAAAAATGTGTTTCACTAATTGGTTAGCATATAGCTCCATTCATTCCAAAGAAAAGTTCACATTGCTACATCAGCCTATCTCATTCAAGCACTACCAATGACTATCAGTCATTCCATGTTCTATCAGGCCAAAAGAAGTTTTCATTTTAAAATTTCTGGACACAAAAGTATCAATAAACACATGAGAAAGAGTTCCAAATCTCTAATAATTAGAAAAATGCAAATCAAAACAACTCTGAGGTATCACCTCACACCTAGCAGATTGGCTAAAATGAAAGAAGGGGAGAGTAATGAATGTTGGAGGGGATGTGGCAAAATTGGGACATTAATGCATTGCTGGTGGAGCTGTGAACTGATCCAGCCATTCTGGCTGGCAATTTGGAATCATGCTCAAAGGGCTATAAAAGAATGCCTGCCCTTTGATCCAGCCATACCATTGCTGGGTTTGTACCCCAAAGAGATCATAGATAAACAGACTTGTACGAAAATATTTATAGCTGTGCTTTTTGTGGTGGCAAAGAACTGGAAAAGGAGGGTATGTCCTTCAATTGGGGAATGGCTGAACAAACTGTGGTATATGCGGGTGATGGAATACTATTGTGCTAAAAGGAATAATAAACTGGAGGATTTCCAGGGGAACTGGAGAGACCTCCGGGAACAGATGCAGAGCGAAAGGAGCAGAGCCAGAAGAACATTGTACACAGAGACTGATATAATGTGGTAAAATCGAATGTAATGGACCGCTGTACCAGCAGCAATACAATGACCCAGGACAATTCTTAGGGATTTATGGTAAAGAATGCTACCCACATTCAGAGGAAGGACTCCAGGAGAGGAAACATATAAGAAAAACAACTGCTTGAATGCATGGGTAGGGGTGGACATGATTGAGGGTGTGGACTCGAAACTACCACACCAATGCAACTACCAACAATTTGGAAATTGGTCTTGATCAAGGACACATGACAAAACTAGTGGAAATGTGCATTGGCCACGGGTGGGGGAATTGCGGGGGGTGAAGGGGAAAGGAGGAGCATGAATCATGTAACCATGTTAAAAATGAATATTAATAAATGTTTGAAAAAAAATTTCTGGACATATTTTAGCTTCATGAAGACTTACAAAAATATCTAATTTACAAATAGAATACAATACAAAGACATATATTTTCTAGATGAAATTAATATTCCTTGTGTTTGAAATGAGAAATAACAAACAAGATCATGATAAAGAAATTGCCTGGAGGGGGCAGCTGGGTAGTTGAGTGGATTTAGAGCCAGATCTAGAGATGGGAAGTCCTAGGTTCAAATCTGACCTCAGACACTTCCCAGCTGTGTGACCCTGGGCAAGTCACTTGACCCCATTGCCTACCCTTACCACTCTTCTGCCTTGGAGCTAATACACAGTATTGACTCCAAGATGGAAGGTAAGGGTTAAAAAAAAAAGAAATTACCTGGAAAGGCATGTGAAATGACACAAAGTTAAGTGAGCAGAATAAGGAGAATATTGTACATAGAAGCAACAATAATGTTATGATTTTCTGTGAATGACAACTATTACCAACAAGGCCAGGATCTAGGATAAGTCCAAGAGACTCGTGACCAAAAAATAAAGGTATCCACTCTTTAAGAAGATAGAATCTGAATACAAACTGAAACATACTATTCCTTACTTTTTTAATCCATGACTTTTTCTAGTATAAACAATATATGACTTCTTTCGCATGATGATGATGGAAATGTATACTATATGATAATATATTTACAACCTATTACCAGCCTTCTTGGTAAGAGGAGAAAGTGGGAGGAAAGGAGAGAGAGAACATGGATTGCAAAATATTCAGAAAGGAAATATTTAAAAAATTACTTTGACATAATAAATGAAAGAAAAAAGAAAAATATGTAGTATATATAAAAAGCATAATTTATTATATTTGTGTCACATGATAACTGCTAAGTAGAGGCAATCAACAAAGACTAGGAATGTTGGTTTAGTTTCAGAACATTTCACTTGTAAATGTTTCACTGACATTCACTGTAGTTCCTTGAGAAATTCACTTAATTTCCATGTGTAATAAGAAATTTCTGTTAAAAAATCATGAATGCTTTTTTCTTTAGGTGGGAGGTAGAAAGTACCAAATGAACGAAAAGCCTATTACCAATGTAAGATTATTGCAGAGGAGAAAATTCTTTCATTTTTACCTTTCTTTCAATCTTTCTTTGCTAGCCCATTGCCTTTATATTACTTTTCACTTTAAAAATTCTCATTGAAAGTAAATTTATCTAAAATTTAGATAATCAAACTAATTTTATACATAAGCAACTCAAAAAAAACCTGATTGTTTTTGCAAATGAAAACACATTTTATTGGGTTGATTTAAAAATTTCAATTTGTTTCTTTGTTCTCACCATTTCCCACCATTCTGTTCCCTAACTTTAAAACAGATTTGTAGTACAGCTAACAATAGATCATAAGAGCAATTTGCATATAAAGAAAAAAGTATCTCAAAAATTATATTTCTGAGCATTCATAAAGAGCTAATCAAAAAATGGATAATATTAGGCTTACAGAAAAATAAACTTTTATACATTACCATGAAATTGGTAATAAGACAATGTGTTTATTGCTTTCTGTTCATGGGGAAGTGCAAAGTCCAATAAACATGATGGCAAATAAATAATTGATAAGCTTTCAAAGATCATGAAGAAGGTTGAAATGCAACATATGTATATGCTTGAAACTTTCATTATTATATAAACAGTACTGAGAACAAAGGTATTTTCAACAATGTGGAATAAAAGACTTTTTAGGAATCTCCAATTATTCAATTGTAAAGACATATATGAAATCACCAGTGTGAGTTACTACATCTGGAAAGAAGAAAGATTAATGACTTTAGATTTCATTTGGTTTCAACTCTTTTTTCTTAACTAATCCATCTACATCAACCAGTGTCAAGGAAAACTTCTGGTAGTGGATTATCAATGACAGATGCTTGAGAAGAATTGTGTACTGAGGGATTTGAATGTGTAGAGACTTGGTTAGGAAATACAAAATGTTTTCTTGAGAAATATAACCTGGTGGTACAGGTAGGAAGAATGAACATTGTCATCAGAATACTTACACTGAAAGAATAGCAACTCCTTTGGTGATCTGTTATAATGTTAAAAACCAAGTAAAAATGAGGGATGGACTTTTTTCCACTAATATTATCTCAGTTAGTTAATCATTAAAATATGAACCTAAATTATATGTGAAATATAAAGTGTATATATAAATGCATAATACATATGTATACATAAATATTACCTATGTATGTGTGCATTAATGAACGTTCATTATTTAATAATAGCCACTTTAATTTATATAGGTCAAGGAAGTATGCAGTTTTCATATTGTTTTCCTAACAAATCTCTGAAGAAATTATTATTATCCCTACTTCAAAAATATGATAAGTAGAAGAGGAATTAAGTAATTTGCATAGGTCATATAGTAACTGTATGAGAAGTGATTTGAATGTAAACCTTCTTGTCTCTAAGACACTGAATTGGCTGTACTCTCCTGACTATTCTTGGTCATATACACAGTATTTGTTTTATAAATATACTTTATTCTTATTATTTTTAATATGATAAAAAAGAAAGCTAATTGCCATTCTACAGAATAATTAACATGGTTTAATGGTAGAAGCACTACACTCTGTCAGAAAAGATCAAGGTTCAAATATTGCCTTCCATATTTTATATTGAGTCAACATGGGCAAGTCATTTGACTTTTCTGACTTTCAAATTCCTGATGATGTTAAAATTCTCTGATCACAAGGGTACTATGAATATCTAATGAAATAACATATGTACAATACTGTATTAACCTTTATATTTATATACATATATATATGGCCTTATTATACTCAATATTTTATTCATAATTTTAGACTTTGGGCTTAATGAATCTTATGTATTCTATAACTATAGCAGAATCAAAGTTAAGTAATCTATATTTAAATTTATATTTGAGCTTTGCCTATCCTAAGGGAATCTCTTTTATTTTAGTAGTATAGAATGGAATCATTAAAAAAGTAATAAATATCCACTTTTAGTTTTGAATTATGTGTATCCTGTATTAAATAAATTATGAATGCATGTTTTATTGGAACAAACTTATTTTCTCATTACAAGATGCAGAATAAGGTGAAAAAGTACATGCCCCTAATATGCTTCCTAATAATTTATTCTAGTTCTGAAGTTTTTATAGCAGTTTATATGAATAAAAGAATTCATAAAATATGGTTTCCCTATACCTTTCAAGGACAATAAGTTGATTTCATGGTAATGAAAAATATCCTTTAATTAGAAAAGATCATTGTGTCTATAGTTATATTTCATAGGATTTCTAAATTTCAGAAAAATATGCCAAGCTGTTTTTTGTCAAAAATGAGAATTTCGATTTTCAATGAAGATAAGAACTATATGAAGAGAACTTTAGCCCCCAAAAAAGTACTAGGGCATATTGCATTTTAGTGCCTTTATCACCAATTCTACTTTTGATAAAGAATTAAAAAGTTTTAAGTAACCTTGATTCTAAAATTATTTCCAAGCTCAATTTGTTCACTACGTGTCTGGAAATACTGAATATCAAAATTATTTAAGTCCTCAAAATTGAATTAAAGATTGACCAAAAATTTAAAAGAGGTTGCTTTCCTTATTTCTAGATTTGGGCAATCCCCATGATGTAGTAGTGGCTTTTACAATATATATTTTTCCTAATTAAAAGAAAAGACTAAAGGATCAGCTGAGGTAATATTAAGGAAACACAGATTCTTGGAATCTTTAACACAAGAAAATTGCTGTATAAGTGTATGTGGGCCAGATGGAGCAGTCAGAATGGGAAATCTATTCCAATGGTGAAAGCAAATGACAATTGAAGGGCTCTTCTACCTGAACTGATTAAAATCTTGAGCAATTGGACAGATGTGTCCAAGTCTGGCTCACTGAACCAGTTAAAGAAGAGATCTGCCTACATAAAACTTGTCAATTTTCTAAATACACCTGTCTCATAGCATTGTTGGGATCTTGTAAATAAATCTATTTCCTTTTCCTCCTGTGAATCCAAGAGATTAAAGCATGTTTCATTTCCTATTCCCCCATCCCATAGGGTGATTTTGATAGTAGTGAATTGTATTCAATCATTTTATCTCCCAACCAGTGGTCAATCAGTTATTTACAATCATTTATAAAGAATTTACTATGTTCCACTTAGTATACTAAAGCTAAGGGTTGAGGGGTGAGAAGAGTTACAGATAAATACAAAAACATGGTAGCTATGCTCAAAGGGAACTTCTTTTAATGGAAGACACTATACTAAAACAAATATATAAGCCATAATAAACCATACAAAGCATAATTGGGTGGTATTAGCTGGGGTATGGTATAGTATGGTATGATGTGGGGATGGAGAAGAATCAACAACCTTTTTAAAATGGCAGAAGGCAGGGATGAAAAAGCAGAACAATCCAAGCATGATAGACAGCTAGATAAAGAGAATGTAGTTGGAAGACATAACATCATTTTTGAGAAATAGCAAATATTTTAGAGTATCATAGAATTTTAGAGTATGTGGAAGGGTACAAAGTTTAAGAAGATTTAAAAGGTAAGAAGTGATCAAGTTGCATAGGATTTTAAAAGTGAAACAGATGCTGATCATATTTATAGGCTTGGTTTTCTTTTATAAACGGGTTGCTTTTTTTTTTTTTATTGTTGACAGTCATACTATTACTCAGGATCAGAGTATATATGGAAGGGTAGTCCTCCAATGACAAAGCCAAGATGGCAGAGAAAAGGAAAGACCATACCTAGGTTCGCCCAACTTCCCCTTTAAACAATTTTAAAATAGTCCCTCAAAGTGCATTCTGGAATAGCAGAACTCACAAAAGAACAAGATGAAATCATTTTCTACCACAGGCAGACCAGCAACGCACCATAGGAGCAACTGAATGCTCTTCAGTGGTTTCCAGAGCTCTCACTCCTCATATTGTAAGGGGGTCTGACAACTGATCAGAAGATTACAAGATTTCATTTTGGGTACAGGACTCTATTGAATTATCAATATGTGAATATGGTCCCAGTGCTGGGTCAAAGTTCCAGTGTGAGAAAGAGCATTAGCTCACCAGATTCTGAAACCTCAGGGGAATGGAGATGATGGTTACAATCCTAGGGAAGAAAAGACTGTGATGACTCAAAGATGATAACACAGGCCAGGAGAATCACAAAAACTGAGACAACAGCATAGTAAAGGAGGCATAAAATATTGGTGAATATAGCACTTTAATAGTTGGATAGCTCAGTGGAGTTAGAGCCAGGCCTAGAGATGAGAGGTCCTAGGTTCAAATCTGGCCTCAGACACTTCCCGGCTGTGTAACCCTGGGCAAGTCACTTATCCCCCATTGCCTAGCCCTTACCACTTTTCTGCCTTGGAGCCAATACATAGTATTGACTCCAAGACGAACGGTCAGGGTTTAAAACAAAAAAAGGGGGGGCAAAATCCACTAAAAAGTAGAACATCTTAAATTAGGTTGGCCAAATGAGAAAAAAAATTGTACAGAAATTAAATGAAGAAAAAAAGTTTTAAAATAAAATTGATAAAATGTAAAAAGTGGGAACAAAGTTTTTTGAAGAAAATAATTTCTTAATTATTAGAATTGTTCATGTGGAAGTAAATAACTTTATGAAATATTATTAAACAATAAAATGGGGTTGGGTAGGTGACTCCCCAAACAGGAGATTCAAGTTTAAATATGGCTTAAGATGCTTTCAAACTATGTGACTGACCAGTTGACTAGCCCTTACCATTGTTCTTCCTTGAAACCAAAACAAAGTATTGATTGTAAGACAGAAAGTAAGTTTTTTTTAAATATTAACAATAAAATTAAATCAAAAGAAGAAAATAATGTGAAATATCTTACTGGAAAAGATCTAACATGGAAAATATATCCAGAAGAGATAATTTAAGGTTTATTTGACTACATGAATGCCATCATCAAGAAAAAAAAAGTGAAAACACATCACATTACCCGAAATTATCAAGGAAAATTGCCCTGATATTCTAGAATAAGAGGATTAAATACACATTTAAAGAATCCTCTGATGACCTTCTGAAAGTGATTCTAAAATGAAAACTCTCAGAAATATAATTGTCACTGTTCAAGTTCCCAAGGTCAAAGAGAAAACATTGCTAGCAGTCAAAAGGAAACAATGAAAATAAGGCAGGCAAGATAACACATAATTTATTAACTTCTTTTTTTTATTTTTTTAAAATATTTTCCATGGTTACATGATTCACGTTCTCATACTCCTCTATTTCCTCCCCACTACCAGAGCTGACAAATAAATCCACTGGTTATATATGTATTATCATTCAGAACCTATTTCCATACTATTCTTTTTTGTAATACAGTAATCTTTTAAATTCAAAACCTCAAATCATATACTCACATAAACAAGTGATAAATCATATATTTTCTTCTGCATTTCTTCTCCAACTATTTCTTCTCTAGATGTGAATAACATTCTTTGTCATAAGTCCCTTGGTATTGTCCAGGATCATTGCATTGCTTTTAGTAGCAAAGTCAATTATATTGGATCATTCCACAGTTTTTCTCTTTCTGTATATAACATTCACCTGGTTCTGCTCATTTTACTGTTCATCAGTTCATGTAGGTATTTGCAGTTCTTATAGAAATCAAGCAGTTCATCATTCCTTATACCACAATAGTATTCTGTTACCATCATATACCCCAATTTGTTCAGCCATTTCCCAATTGAGGGACATCCCTTCATTTTCCAATTTTTGCCACTATAAAAAGTACTGCTATAAACATTTTTTTACAAATATATCCTTTCCCATTTTTTAATCTCCTTGGGGTTTAATAACATCTATCTTAAAGAACTAGAATGTTTAGAATATGATATTCTAGAAGGCAAAGGAGTGAAGAAAATGACCAAGAATCATCTACCCAGAATTAGTGAGTATAATTATCTGAGGAGGAATGAGATTCATTCAATGAAATAGAGGAGATTTAAGCATTCCTGATGAAAGGACTACATCTAAATAGAAAATCTGACTTCCAAACATAAAATTCAAGAGAACCATTAAAAGATAGACAAGAGAAAATATAAGGGATTCAAAAAAGGTTTGCATTTATTTTACATTCTTACATAAGATGATAATTGTAACTCACAAGAGATTTATCTTTATTAGAACAGTTATAAAGGAAGAGTTTATATATATATATAGGAGACATGGGTATGGGTTCAATATATTAAAATGAGATATAAAAAATAAATTTAAGGGGTGAGATATAATAAATTATGTCAAATAATAGATGCAGAAATTAAAGAGCTTTTACAGTGGAGGGAAAGATCAGGTTTGTGGGAGGAAAAAGTGCTTGAACCTTATTTTCATTGGGATTAGCTTAAAGAGTAAAAAGCATACACACTCACTTGAGTTTAGAAATCTGTCTTACCATACAGAAAGTAGGAAGGTAAGGGGATGAGACAGTGATGGTGAACTTTTTAGAGACCAAATGTCCAAATAGCAATCCTCATGTCACATGTGAGTTGTTCCCTTACCTCAGACAGGGGAGGAAGGAAACACTCCCATTGGGATGCTGGGCAAAGGGGTGGGTGATGTGAGTGAGAAATGTACTCAGGAGCTGTGGAGAAGGGAAGGGGAGCATCCCAGCCCCACCTACCCCTGAATTTCTAGTAACAAACTCTGGCAAGCTCTGTTTTGGGACTATAGTGCAAGTGACCACAGAGAGAGCTCTGAGTGCCCCCTATGGCATGAGTGCCATAGGTTCTCCATCCTAGGGATAAAAAAGGAGGGATTGATAGAAAGGAAAAGAGGGAATATTGGGGAAAGAAATAAACAGAATCAAAATACATTTGAATATAGAAAGGTTTTGAGGAGAAACTGTGTAAGATAAAAGGGAAAGAGGTGGGATGGAGAGAAATACACAGTAATCATAACGGTGAAAAAATTCAGCAACTTTCTCTAATAAAGGCTTTATTTCTCCAAAATATAAATGAGTCAAATATATAAAATATGAGTTATTCCCCCATTAATAAATGGTCAAATGATATGAATAGGCAATGTCCAGATGAAGTAATCAAAGCTCTCAGTAGTCTTTTGAAAAAAAATGTTTAAATTAGTATAAGATTAGTGAAATACAAAATATAACAATCGTCAGGCAGCTCCCCACACCTATGAAACTGGCTAATAAGAAAAAAAAATGGAAAATGACATATATTTGAGACACTGATGCCCTGATGGTGATGCATAATCTGGAGAGCAATTTGGAACTATTTCCAAAATGCTATTCAATCACATATCACCTTTGACAAAAGCATGCTATTATTAGATATGTATCCAAAAAAGATAAAAAACAAAAAGGGAAAAGTCCTATTTGTATAAAATCAATATTTAAATATAAAATAGGACTTATTTTGTGGTGGTGAAGAAATGAAAGTTGAGAGTATGTTCATAATTTGCAAAATGGCAGTAGAACCTGTAGTATATAATTGTGATGAGATAATACTTTGTTAAAAGAAATGAGAAGGATGCTCTCAGAAGAACCTTTAAAAATTTACATATATTGATGCAAATTGAAATGTGCAAAACCACAACAATATTTTACGCAATTACAATATCATACAATGATCAATCATATGATATTGTCATGTTGTCAATGTCTGTCATCAATGACAACTATTTTCAGTGATACAATGATCTAGGCTAAAGGTCGGCAACTTTTTTCGCCATGAGAGCCATAAACGCCCGCAGAAGGAGGAGGATGGAGGCAGAAGGCACTGGAATATGGGGCTGGGGCTGAAGGGCCCCCTGGGGCACATCCTGGGGCTCTGCCCAGACTGGCCGTATGTTGCAGACCCCTGATCTAGGCAAAGAAAGACCTGATAGAATCTAAATGAGCAGGGCAGCTGAGTAGCTCAGTGAATGGAGAGTCAGGACTAGGGACTGGAGGTCCTGGATTCAAATCTGGCCTCAGACACTTCCTAGCTGTGTAATCCTGGGCAAGTCACTTAACCCCCATTGCCTAGCCCTTACTGCTCTTCTGCCTTGGAACCAATACACAGTATTGATTCCAAGATGGAAGTTAAGAGTTTAAAAATAAAGAATCTGAGTGAAGATTGAAACATGCTTTTTTATTTTGCCTTTTTTTCACATCATGATTAATATTCTGAATAAAACTTAATCTTGGAGACTTAATGCTAAATTTATAAGTATTTATTAGTAAAGAGAAATAGAAAGAGAAAAATATTTTAACAGCCTAACTAAATCAAAGTCCCCAGCCTAGTTTCTTCTGCTTCTTCAGGTCCTAGATTCCCCATGGGCCCAGCAAACCACATAGTTAAGCCAGAAAAATTAAACCTAGTATATGTAAGAAGAGCTAGGGAAGATCTTGTAGAAGCTATGAAATCCTTTGCTAAGCATCCCAATTCCTGGGGAAAAATTGAAAAGTTAAGGCAGGAGATAAATGAACACCCCTCAACATATTTAGATAGGGTTGTCAAAGCTGTGGAAATGATTTTGGAGTTCCAAGACTTAAATGAACCAAACTTGCAGTACATAAGGAGGCAGTTTATTAAGGGCAGTTCCCTACCAATTAGGACATACTTTAGTTTGCATTGTCCAGGATGGGAATCATTAAGTTTGGAAGACTTACATAAAACTGCTGTGTATGTTCATTCAGGAAAACAGGAAGTCAAAGAATCCATTAGAGAAAAGGATGATATCATAAAAGATTTAAAGGAACAATTAAAAGAGGCTAAATCTACTATCAAACAAAAAGAAACAGAAGAAATAAAAAACCTGGCATCCCTAAACACATATAAAACCAGACCAAAAACTCAGACAAACTAGCAATAATTTTAATAATAATATAAGGTGTTTTCTTTGTGGGAAAATTGGTCATATAGTGAAATTTTGTAACTTCACAGCCCAACTTAACAGCAGCAACAACAAAAGAAGCAGTTGCAATAATACATACACAAATTCTAGATACAACAGTCACAAGAGAGAAAACAAATGTTGTGATCACAATTGTGTATCATCTAGTCAGCATGCTCCTGACAAAAAAAAATCTCTGAGAAAAACCTTGATTCAAAAACTTCCAAACTTTCAAACTTATATTACTTCAGTAATGCTTCCACCTGGAGAGAACTCTAAATGCTTAAGAGATAACCAAATAGAAGAATCACTCATACACAACAACAAATCAATCCAGAAAATAATACAGCCAAGCCAGGGTAACAATCAAGATAACAACATGTTAATGCCATAGAGAAACAACAATGTGGGGGAAACGAATACATTGCAATATCAAAATGCATCACAATCTAAGGGTCCAAAGCCAGAACAAACAGTGGCTTTACAACAGGAATAATTCCTTCAACAGGAATAATTCTCAGCCTGGGAAAATTTGGCTGCTTTTAAGGTAGAGAGTATACTAAAGGGATAGTTTGAATTCAAGGATGTCCTATTTGCCTTGGGGAAAACTAAACACACAAAGTCTTTTCACTAAAAACCCAAAAGCCACCCTGTCTCCCAGAGCCCTAGGAAAACAGGCAGGGAAAACAGGGAAATAATATGAAGGTCAGGGAGAGGTCCAGAGAAATTAGCTAGGTACAAATTGTCCAAAGACAAGGCACAGGCCAAAGCAAACCAAAAGCCAAAATAGAGCTCTGGTTGATCCTTCTGCTCTGTTCAATCATCAGGGACCAACTGAATGTTCTCTCAGAATTCTAAGGCTTCTAACTGCCAGAATTTTTCAGTTGGTCCTCCTGCAAGAGCAAAACCTCTCTTGCATCTTTTGCGTTACAGGATATACAGAGATAGAAGCTCCAATGATACAAATAAATCAAGAGACAGAAAATAATGAACCACACATGACTAGCAAGCTACCAGAAAATGACTTAGCAGATATGGACATGGAAGCAATTTTAGCATTAGATGTAATTAATACCATGCCATCACAACCATACCCTGTTTACATACACTCTGATGACATGAGTCATCTTTGGGATATTGCAAAAATAATTGCAATGGCAGTAGGGACGAAGCAAATAAACTCAGCCAACGTTATTGCACACCGTCTAAAATAGTCATATAGCTCTAACATATGAAGAATAAATTGGGAACCTTTCTAAACCAAAAATCAAGAGCTCCCTGCATCACTGTCCAAAGAAGCAGTGAGAAGCTGCTAACAATGAAAACCCTCCTAGCAAGAGCCATTATAAAGTATGGATCTCTGTAGGCTCTATGCCGAAACTGTGTTTGCCAACTGTAATTAATCAGTGGTTCAAGGACCTTATGCTGGTACTAAGGCTAGCAGGAGATTGGTGCTGGTTGTAAGGATGGAGTGAGCTGTGCCCAGGCTGGTCTTGAAACTTGTTTATAAATGTAACAAGGATCCAACCCAGGTAACTGAGTGTCCAGAGAAACCTTACTACTTGGTACCAGGTTGCTTTAAGATATCAGGTAATGGGTCCCTTCCCTGCTGAGGAAGCAGCTTCCCATTGGTGAATCAAAGGCTGACAGGAAGTGGATGTTGAAATTCCTTCCCTTCAGCAATGGAGTATGTTCCAGCCCAAACTGCTCAGAACCCTTACTGCTGCCTTTCCTCCTTAGCCTTAGATGGTAGGCAAATATTCACAGAATTCTCTGGTTAAGACTAAAGGGTTTATTGATAACAGAGTAAGGGAACAAGGCGGTGCTAAGAGGGTTAGGAAATACTGTGATCTAAGGAGAAAGATTATCTGATTAAAGGTTGCTATGGATCCTATCTGGATGTTCTTTTGCTGACCCAGGGCAGGCAACCCTGGGCCAGAGTGATGGGGTCTCTGGTTGATAAATAAAGTTGTTCTTGGAGCAAATTTTGCCAGTGATGATAATAATATTATTTTGTTGCTCTAGAATAGTGGTTCCCAAACTTTTTTGGCCTACCTCCCCCTTTCCAGAAAAAATATTACTTAAAGCCCCCTGTCACATACTATCACCACGCCCTGGATCACTGCAGCACCCATAAGGGGGCAGTGGTGCCCACTTTGGGAATCACTGCTCTAGAAGATAGGTCTTAAACCCTACTCTTGTCTATTCTAGGCCTAAGCTACCCATGTTCTCACTCCCACCAACCCGGGGTGCAAGGTGGGGTGGCAAGGTGAGTGATCAGGGAAGAGGTCAGGTAAGAACAGAACCAAGCCCTGGATTTCCAGCATTTTATATACTCTTGGCTCAACTGGCAGTTAGTGCTTTGCCCTATGTCTCATGCCACTGCCAACATTCCATCCAGGGCAACTGATAGGTTGCCCTAAACCAACATGGCAAGGTTAAAATTCCTATATTACAGTTCTGATGATGAAGAGGAAATGAAAAGGCTATATCGAGAAGCAAATGTACCAGTAATCAGGGTACCAGACATAGGCATGGAGGAAAGATGTGAGGGGCTATGTTTCAAAGATGTACTCAATGACTAATCCATCAAAATACAGAGCACCTAAAGAAAAGCCTAAATACATAAGAATTATAAACAAAATGTGGAGTAGACTGTAGCAATGAAAACAGTATATGAAAGGAAATCAAAGCAATATTGGATTGCTAGTTCCACCAATAGAGAACATTAACCCTCCAAAAGGAAAACATATGTAAGTGAATATTGATCCACTAAACCTAGCCAAGTCATTGCAAAACCCAAAATCATTGAAAAATATCTGAAAGTACATGTAACATACACACACAAATAATTGATTGACATCACTGACAAAGCATCACCATCCACACAGTTTCTGCATCTGGACCAGAGAGCCCATCTGACAACATGTATGACAATAGACAACATGTGACAGAGAGACAGAGAAGGGAAAAAGAATCAAGAGAAGAAAAGGAAATTGAGAAAATCACCAAAAAGAAAGTTGCAAGAAAAGAGTACTTGAAAAGAAGTGAAAAAACCTTTTAACTTGGAACTCAGCAAAAATGGACAATTGCACAAAGAAGAGGACAGAAAGAAATGGTTTTTATAAGACTATGGAGCACAAAAACACAAATTAACTTTACACTTTAGAGAAAATGCAATCACAGCACATAGTATCAAGATACAAGAGAAATCTACAGGCAACTTGAAGAAAACTGACAAGTTTGAAAACAAAAGTGAGTATTTTGCATGCAGAGTACATAAAGAGAACACAAAACACAACACAAAACTAGAGTTTGCACAAATAAGTATCTGAAGACTGTGTAAATATATATATATACATATATATATATAATGTAAATAGTTGCAAGTTCCATAAGATTTTAACGACATAAGAAAATCAAGCGATTTTCTTGTCCAGTTAACATCGATATACAGACCTAATGCTTGTACAAATGTATAATAGTGTAAATCATGCAAATTTTATACATACCTATAACAGGTTGGAAAAGTAGAGTAGAATTGTAAGTAATAGTCCCTAACCATGCAGATACTGTAGCATACTAAGAATTTAGCAGATAATTTGGACATTAGACATAGGGAAAGTGCAGAAAGGGCTAGGGAAGTTCAAAAATTTTAGCAAGCTAGTGTTGCTGGATAGATAACTAAGAAAACTAACATACTAAAATAGATTCTCAATATAAAAATTAATATTACATTGAAAACATAGGTAGTTTAAACAAAATTTGATAACAGCTAGGAATAATAAAATAGTTGTATTGCATTACTTGATAGACGTATATTAAAAGTAGAAACAACTTAAAATTCCATTAAAATCATAGATGGGTTAAATAATAACTTAGAACAGTTTAAATATAAGAAAATCATTACACTGTAAACTTAGACATTGTGTTCAATGGAAAATGTTTCTTGTTACAAAATTGTTTTACACCCTGTAAATATTGTTATATAAATTGGAACCCTCATCCCCCTACCAACCTCTCCAAAACCTATCTTAGAATAGGAATAGATAGAAAATTAGTATGATGATAAGACAAGATAAGGATTTATTATTTTGGAGGGAGGGGGAACATAAGATAGAAATAGGAAATAGTGATGCATGAATTGTCCCACAACACAAAACTGGGATACTGTAAGGATGAGATTTGTGCAAAAAGGATTGGACAAATGGAGCCAGAGACTGACAGTTGCTGACAGTTGGGACCATAGAGATTCTGGGAATCTCTCCAGGGAGGAAGGAGAGAAGGGCTTACAGCAAAGGACTGAGAGAGGGAGGAGGTGAACATTCCAGGTCGGATCCAGTCCTGAGGGCTTCCTGAGGATCTTTCTTTTGGAAATTGAAACCCTGATTCCCTGATCAAAGCCATTCCTTTGCATCTCACCCAACAAGATTTCAACCAAAGAGTCAGCTAAGTTTTTGGACTCCATTTTGGAAGCAATCTCTTAGTCTCCTTCTCCCATTACCCAGCCTTGCTGAGAAACACCCTTTTAGCCAAAACTTACAATTATAGAAAAAAGTTAGAAACAGAAAACTAGAAATAGAAATGGGAGAAGGAGTGGGGGAAGAATCTTGGGAGTGGGAACCCCAAAAGTTCCCTCCTGAGTGAGAGACACCATAGAAATAAACAAGAGGGCACCACAAAAATCCCTCTGCCCTTCACCCCTTTCCCCAATCCCTGAATTGTGAATAATAAAAGAGATTCATTAGTCAGATAGCATTCCAGAGTACCTGAGAGACAACAAGGGAAAGGGGAACCACAAATTGGTCTGGCTGCCTCCATCTTGAAGCCAGACCAACTGCTGTGAAGTTGATTGACCTCGGGAGGGGTATGTGTGAATCCTGCCCTAATTCAGAATTGGATTGGAATCCCTCATACCTCATCTTATAAGGAAGCATTGCCCCCAACTCCTGTGGGGCAGCACGACCATCCAGGTCACCCAGTTTCAGGGTGACACCCCTTTGAAGTCTCCCAGAGTATATTTGGCCCTAGGGGAAAGAAGGAAGAGAGACTCACCACTACAGAATCTCTCTCTCTCTCTCTCTCTCTCTCTCTCTCTCTCTCTCTCTCTCTCTTTCTCTCTCCTTTCTTCCTTTGATTAACATTGGTTACAGGCTCTCTTTATTATTACATGAGCCAAGAAATGGGCTTCAGTTCAAGAAGGGACCAAAGCCCAAGAGGCTTAGATCCTGTATTCTCAACCAGGTGGGGCAATGGCTTCTGCAGTGCTGCTTGTCAGAGATGGATACATAGATAAGCCCTAGCTTGCCAACAAGAGAGCTTCTTTAACAGTCCCAAAAATGACCAAGAGAATGTTCCCACTTATCCTGGCTCTTTTATCTTATTCATGAAGTTACCCCCACTTTTCTGTCCTTTGAACAGTTTGAGTAATATGTTCTGAGGTCCAGGTATGTAATCATCCAACACTGCTGGGTCAGAGACCATTGAGGGCTTTTGTCCCACCTTAATGTGCATGTGGCAACTATGAGCTATATTTCTCTGTTAATTTCATACACTTATATGGAAATATGTTTTGTACTATGTATGTATTAGCTATAATGAAATTCATTGTCAACTCAGAAAGGAGGCCAATAATTTGATAAACAAAATTTAAAAAATAACAACTGTTAAAATATTTTTATATTCAATTGGGGAAAGTAAAATATTAAATTTTACAAAAAAACAGTAGTATTAATTTATATTTCTCTTAAAAGAATGATAAGCTCATAAAGATAGCATTATGAGGATACAAGCATTGGTTCCAAGTTGAAGAAGTTTTACTCCTCTTTTTATGAAAACAAGTTAGCTAGAGTTTGGAGTTTTTACCTACTCCAGAGACATAAAAATTCCTAGTATTGCTTAAACAAGAAAAGTGAATGAGGATGTCATATGAACCAAGAATAACTAATAACTAAATATTTTATCTTTTGAAAACAAATATTTAAATACATTGATTCTATTCAGGAATATATTGAATTGATGATGCCCCCTAGGAAGAACAACTTAATATAGCAACTTAATATACTATAATAACATATTTAGTAACATAATATAGTAACAACTTAAGATAGTATATACTCTGAGAAAAATGAAAAATAATGCAGAACAATGCAAAACTAATTTAAAATGAATTCTGTTATGCTCCATAAGGCTCTTAAATACTCTTTATATGTTCATTTCTATCTTCTCTAATTTCTATTATTAATTCATCAAATACTTATGTAATAACTACTATGGTAATCTCTGAAGTTATAGAGATAATAATATAATCTCTGTCCTAACGGGACCTAAATTCCAGTAAGAAGGTAAGAGACATGCATAAGTAAATAAAATATAAATTCAAGAGACAAAAGCTTAAAGAGAATTAAAGCAGAAAAAAGACATATAAAAGAATGAAGAGAAATGTCATCTTGAAAAAATAATACCTAATCCAGCCCTCACCTATATCATTACTTTTCTTTACATCTTTATATAATCATTGTTGACTTTGCTTAAAGTCCTCTGTCTAATAGAGACTACACCATCTCCAAAGTCAATCCATTATGCTTTTGAAGAATTTTAATAGGTAGAAAATTGACATTAAGAATAAATTTGTCTCTTTTGAACTTCCAGAATTGTTCCCATTTTTTGCCTTCTAGGACCAAACAAAAATATCCTCTTCTCTCTTCACCAAAACAGACATTTGGAAATTAGAAAACTTGTAATGTACTCCCCTGTCTGCTCTTCTCAAAGCTAAGAATTCTTAGATCCTTTTTCCCAATCATTAAATAACTTAGAATGGAGAACTTTCACCATCTTGGTTGTCCTCCATGATCACTTCCCAGCTTATTGATGTCTTTACTGAAGTTGCTGGAAAAAAATTTCCTTCAGAAATGAATATAAAACTCCAGATGTCACCTTCGAAGCCCAGAGTACACTAGGCTTGTCACCTCCTGTTTTGGCAAATGCATGTCTGTCTTAATTTAGCTACCTTTACTGACTACCACATCATATAACATTTTGTTAAAATATGTTGAGCTTCAAGTCCAATAAAACCTCCAGATCATTTTCAGAGAAGCTTTTGTCCCATCATCCATCTCTTTATAACATTCAGTTGATTTTTAAACTCAGGAAACACACTTTGGAGAAGCAGTAAAAGTCATCTAAGAAAAAGGAAAGGGGTTTTTGTATTTGTTTTTAACTCCTGATGATTAAGAGAGAGTCTACTTCAGGCATGGAGAATTTATTGTACATATGCACAGAGGTAACAAAGGTTATGGTATGAAATATGTAGTAATTTCATTTCACTATTTCACTAAATTATATATTATGAGAAAGGGATTAATGTAAAACTTGGAGTTAGTTTGTGAAGGTTCTTGAATACTAAAGCTGAAGAAATGATGGTTTATCTGTATACAATAAGAAACCATGGCTACATATATACATTAAGAAGGGGAGAAATTGGAAGCAGAAAGAATATTTTACAAGCTATTACTATAATGGAAATTATAACATGAATTGGGGTGCTGACAGTGATAATGGAAAAAAGACAGATACAAAAAATCACAGGAGACAAATTTATAGGACTTGGGCACCTGCTTAGGTAAAATGATGGAAAAGAAAGGAAAAGTGATATATGATTCTGAGATTTTTTCATAGATGATGGAGGAATTACATTGCCATTGCTAGAAATTGGGAAGTTAGAAACATGATCAAGTTTGAGGACAAAAACAATTCATTTTAAAGCAAATCTTGATCCAGATAATGGAGAAACATACTGGTGGAGCTGTCCAGGCAAAAGTTTAACATGTGATAATGTAATAAAGGGTAGAAACTGGTATTTGATAATGATATTTTATTGCTAAAATTTAGAGTTTACTTTTGAAAGAAATGTAATTTTTGGGATCTCCAAAAAGGGATATAATGGATAGATTAGAAAATAAGAAGGGACAGAATCATTCACAATTTGGGATTAAGGAAGTAGGTAAAGAAATAGCCAAGGGAATGTCAGATAAATAAGAAAATGATGAGAACACCGTGATAGAAACTGAATGATGAAAATGTATCAATGTGGCGGTCACCAAAAGTGTTAAAGGCTATAGAAAGATCAGAAGGATAATAACTAAATAATATAATCTGATACGTATAAGAGAATTCAGAAATGTTCTAGCCCAAGCTTGGAATTAGGATGACCTGAGTTGGAATATTGTCTCAAACCCTTACTAAGTATGTGACATTTTATTAAATAACTTTTTAGGCTCATTTTCCTCATATTTCAATCAAGGATAGAAATAATAATTATTTTCCTATGTTATTATGCAGATCAAATAAGATAACATATGTAAAACACTTTGAAAACCTTTAAGCACTATTTAAATGCAAGACATTGTTATTATTAAATCTGCCTTAATCAATTTATCAAGTTGTATTTAATTTTATACAATCCTGTCCCCTCCTGCAACTGCATATCTCTTCAGTTCCTTTGAATTTAGTTATTTACCTTTAAAGCCATATTATAGTCATGAGTAAATCCATTACAGCAATCTCAATGACACCCATGAGAATGAATTTTTCTCCTAGTTTTAGACATTCCAATTCTACTGTTTTATTACCCATTTGCATTTACCCATTCTATTTAAGCTTATTTATTACTTATATGAATTGTATATAGACATTTGATTCCATGGCTTTTATTGTTGATTCCCTTTTGGATTGTGTCTCTGATTAGTTCCTCCATTTTTAAACTGCTTTTTGTCATCTCATTTTAACTTTTACTGACTGTAGAATTTGGCATGGAATATATTTATGGAAAATTATATGCTTTCCCTTTTCTTTTCAGTATGAAGTATCATTGTCCAGATTAAAATTAGAAAAAAATAATTTAAACCAATCCAGATCCTTGGAGTCAATGGGAAAGGGGCTGAACTTGGTGATTAAAAAGTCACTAGTGACCTTGGAGAAAGCCATTTCACTAGAGTTGAGGAAAAAGAAGACTGGCTATAGTAAATTTGAAGGTGAATAAATAGTAAGTTAATGCAAATAGGAAATATAAAATATTATTTCTTTATACTTGAATAATTAGGAGAGAAGGCATTCAGAGTAATGACTTGAGGGGTTTGTAGGACCAAAGGAAAATTATTTTTCGTTAGAGAAGATCTGAATGTTGTTTGTTTTGTTTTCTTTTGTTTTTACAGAGAGTATTAAAGATCATTAAAGAGGGAGCTATTGAAGACAAAAGGACACCTAGGTTGTGCATATAGTAGAAGTCTCACTCTGAAGTCAGAAAAACTAAATTCCATTTGGCTGCAGAAACTGACTAGCCTTGTGATCCTAAACAAGCCACATATTGTTCTTTGTTTCAGTTTCCTCATCTGAAAGATTACCT
The DNA here is from genome assembly GCF_016433145.1 of Gracilinanus agilis. Classification (NCBI taxonomy): domain Eukaryota; kingdom Metazoa; phylum Chordata; class Mammalia; order Didelphimorphia; family Didelphidae; genus Gracilinanus; species Gracilinanus agilis. The sequence goes on from NC_058133.1 coordinate 454,610,051, forward strand.
GGAAGCAGAAATGGGAAGCCATTCCAGTATCCTTGACAAGAAAACCCCAAGTGCAATCATGAAAAGTAGAATATGACTGAAATCACTGAACAATAATACTGAAGAGAGAGAGAGAGAAAGAGAGAGAGAGAGAGAGAGAGAGAGAGAGAGAGAGAGAGAGAGAGAGAGAGA
>NC_058133.1:454610264-454624305 GCF_016433145.1 Gracilinanus agilis
AGAGAGAGAGAGAGAGAGAGAGAGAGAGAGAGAGAGAGAGAGAGAGAGACAGAGAGAGAGAGAGAGAGAGAGAGAATGAGAGAGAGAATAATTAAAGAAATGTGTCAGAAAAAAAAACAGAGGTAATGAGAACAAGGACAAAGATTGAGGTGTTAGCCTTGGAAAAGAGAAAAAAAAAACTTCTCCACTAAGAAGGAAGGAGACAAAAAGGTGAAGTCGTATCTTACTACTATCTTTCAACAAAGCTGTTGTTATTTCATGTGCACAAGTCATAAAATAAACATTGATTACATTTTTTAATGATCTGGGCACTGCAATAGATGATGGGAATACAAAGAAAAAACCAAAAATAGCTTATGTCCTTAAAGAGCTTGTACACCAAGAGTGAAGATGGCATATATAAATCAGAATATATCAGGTAAAAAGAGCAAAAAGAAGTTAATGTTTGAAAAGTCTTCCTATCAGCAATCTGGAAAGACTGCCAGTATCAGTTATACTTTAGTAATAATAAACGATGTTAGAGATTTGAAGTGTCAGAGATTAGAAGAGAAATAGTAACACACGTTGGGCAACTCAATAGGTACAAAAGATAACAGGAGATGTAGCCCTATAAGTAGAAACTGCTAATAGGCAGTTATGTCTCAGGAAATGAGTGTGTAATACATATATATATAATATATTTTATATTATATATTTAATAATATACAAACTCTGTACTCCATATACATACATTATATATAATTATATATGTAACTATATATATATATATATATATATATATATAAATAAATTCTGGCAGTAATCAGGGGTAGGGGAAATGGCACAGACACTCCCCCCAATGCCTTGGGCAAATCATTTGGGCAGCTAAGATGGACTGAAGTGGGAAGAGGTGGGGAAAATAATTAGGAAGCCACTGAAATAGTACAGACATGAAATTATCAGAAACTTGACTCTGATGGTGGCTCTAAGAGTAGTGACAGAGGCAGAGCCAGACCCACAGAGAGATACACAGAGACAGACACCTAGACCCAAAGGAAAAGAATCAGAGAAACATACAATCACAGACACGAACTAGAGACAGAAAGCCAAAGAGTAAGAGAAACTGAGACTGAGAAATAGAGAGAATCAGAGAGACATTCAGAGAAAGAGGTAGAGTCAAAGAAAGAGATACAGAGAAACAGTGACAGAGACCAGAGACAAAAAAGACACATTCAAATAGAGTTTCAAAGACATGGACAGAGGCAGAGAGAGAGGGATGGAGGGGAAGAAGGAGAGACAGACAGAGAGAGAGAGAGAGAGAGAGAGAGAGAGAGAAAAATAGGAGCCCAGAAAGTGACAGGCAAAGAGACAACAGAGAGAGAGAGAGAGAGATTTTTACACCTGAAGCTAGATGAAAGGATGAAGGAGAAGAAATAATATTCTGTAGGAAACCGTTTTGAATTGTCCAGGGGTTACAAAAGATGGATCAACTAAGCCTCTTTTGTACCTGATTTATAAGATTAAAATATTTCTAATGAAAATATGTCTCCCAATTCAAGTCTAGTCATTCTTTCAGAGTAGGTCCTCACAATCTTGAAAAAAAAATTGCCCACTTTAGTCTTTAAAAAATGTTACTAAAATTTATTTTTCAAAACAAATTTTTCTTTGTTCCAAATAAAGTTTTGAGTGTTTAACCATATTTTTATAACATGCAGCAATTAAAAGTTTTAAATTTAAATTTTTTCAATAGCATATGTCAGTACAATTTTAAATATTTTTCTGATATTTTCCTATCCATATTGTCTCCCTCTTTCCCACTTTTACTCATTCCCCATGATGGCAGATAATATATGTTGTACATTTTTTATCATTCAATGCATATGTTGTTACCTTGTAATAGTTTTAATAAAAGCTAGTATTTATGAACTATCCTTGTACAAAAATATTTATAGCTGCATTCTTTGTAGTGGCAAAAAACTGGAAAACAAGGGTATATCCTTCAATTAGATGAACGAATTGTGATATATGCTGGTGATGGAATACTATTGTGCTCAAAGAAATAATTAACTGGAGGAATTCCATGTGAACTGGAATTAACTCAAGGAATTGATGCAGAGTGAAAAAAGCAGAACCAGGACAACTTATACACAGAGACTGATACACTGTGGTAAAATTGAATGTAATGGACTACTCTACTAGAAGCAATGCAATGACCCAGAACAATTCTGAGGAACTTATGAGAAAAAATGCTATCCACATTGTGTAAATAGAATTAGCTCCAGCCCATTCACAGTCAAACTCTACTTACACTAGGCATAGAGATGATGTCATCCCCACCTCCCTTAGTGTGGAGGGGAGATGAGTTACCCACACTTGACAATAAGTAACAAATCAAGATCAAGGGACTGCCCTTTGGGCAGTCCAAATCAGTGCAGAGGCTGCCATTTGTCCACTTGAATTAGAGGTGGACCCACAGGAAGAGACGAAAGACACTTTCTCTTCAAGTATGTTGGTTACTTCCTGTAAGGGAGGTGCCTGCTTTGAACTTGGAGCTGCAGGTAGTCGGGTGAGACCACAGACCACTTGGACTCTGAATTGTCATGTGGGTAAGTTAGGCTGACTTCCTTAGGCCTACCTTGGCGTTTCCAAACTCTACCTTTAAGTAGGCTCCAGCCTACCTGATTGCTAGGCCTTGTGGCTTGTAGCCTTATTATTTAGCCTTTTAACCTTCTCTCTCCATCCAGTCCTCTGCAGGCCTTGACTAGCCTCTCCCTCTCTCTATTTCCCTACCTTTTACCTTCCTAATTGCAAATAAATTACCATTAACCCGGTCCTGACTTGGGTCTAATTTAATTATGGAATCAATCTGAATTGTTGATTCCTGGCAGCCACACTTTAATTATATATCTATAAATACCTAAAATCTCCCTCTTACAACATTCAGAGGGAGAACTGTGGGAGTAGAAACACAGAAAAAAAAAACACTGCTTGAACACATGGGATGATGGAGATATGATTTCGGATGTGGACTTAAACGACCACCCCAATGCAACTATCAATGATATGGAAATAGATCTTGATTTGTGACACATGTAACCATGGAAAAATTTTAAAAATGAATTAAATCAATTTTTAATATCACCAAAAAAATTTATAAAATATCTTAAGGTTTGTGGAGGACTTTATGTATACTATTTAATTTGATCCTAATAACCCATGGAAATAGGCACTGCAAATATATTTATTCTTATTTATAAATGAGAATACTAAAGTATAGAGATGTTAAGTTTGGGAGGAGATTCTTAAGCCCGTCATGATTCTAAATTGACAATTCCACTATTCCATGATAAATTTTATAAAATATTTATAATATATTCAAAGTAGCGTAATTGTTGGCGCATCTCTTAACTGCTAAATTAATTTTGACCCATTAAGACTACAAAATTAATCCTTTATTTTATTCTATAAGTTTCTATTATTTTCAATCAATTAATAACTGCTAAGGATATAAAAAAAAGGTGAAAGATAGTACCTTCACTCAAGGATCTTATAATTTAATATGAGGTACAACAGGCAAATTACTATATGAAAAACAAACAATATACAGGAGGGATAGTAAGAAAGGTGTGCAATGTGAAGAACTCTCAAAATGCTATGCCCTATGAATTTCTTATATAAGTGAAGAATTTTTTGTTTGTTTTTCTTTGTGACTCTGGTTTTCCCAGATTCTACGCACAAAAAATGAAAAGTATACTCTAGGATATAGTGTTTGGTTGCTTTTTTTCATTGTCATTACTTTAAGCATTAAAGTTCTCCGAAGTCAATAGGCTCTCCATTTCCTTTCAATACAGCCCAATTAACTTATAATCACCATTTTCAAGTTAGGTTGTTAGGTCATGTAGTGCAAAAGAGTGCTTATTAACCCTGCAAGCCTTACTGCAGAATTTCTGACAGTTGAAAAGGGTTTAGAACCCTGACTAGTGGCAGTTGATGCTGGAGACTTGATGAGAGTAGAAGGGTCAACTGAGCTCTATCTTTGGACTGAAAACCTGGCCTATATTCTGCAGCTTTTCTCTTAAAATTTGTTAGTTTAACTATTTCCTTTGGATCTCCCTTACCTCCCCTATTTCCAATCATCATTTTCCATTCCTGAATTTCTGTGGGTTCCTGAAAGGAGGGTGGATCTGGGTGTTAGCTTTCAAACTTTGTAGATTTAGTTTTCTTGCAGTCAAGTAGGGCTTATCCTTGTTACAAATTAGCTCTTGAATCATTGTATCCAATTTTCCTAACCCTATAGGCCACAAAACCTCTCTGGGCTGAGTTAGGCAGGTCCTTTCTCAGTCTCACATTCCTATCTTCCTTCCTCACCTGAAGCTTTATCTAGGCGGCTGTTAGAGTTACCTTGTATCCCTCCATCCCTTCTGATCAACCCTGAAACTCAATAAACCCTGTTTGTCACTTAATCAAACCTTTGGCTAGTTCATTAGTTGATTGATAAGAGAGGGAGACGGGGAGAAAGGAATAATATTGTCTCTGGGTCTTGAAGTGAATTGGAGGCGTCCATTTCGAAGGAAGTGTAATCTCAATACTTCCTCTGGACTCTTCCTTTGTGAACCTTAGAAACTGACTAGAAAGCCCTCTAGTCAGTTTCAAGCCATTCTTGGCTGTCCCTAATCTTTGTCTGTAGAAGTGCCCTTCCTACTTGAAGGGCTCAGTCTGTTTCCCTTTAGTTTTCTGTCTCAAACCAGTGTCCCAGTCTGTGTTTCCCAGGCTGTAGCTGCCTACCCCAAATATCTCATCCTCTCCCTTGCAACTCTTTATACCTCCATGTTTATATTCCCTAAACTCAGTCATTCCCTTACTTCTCCTATCACTTCAATTTACCACCTTCACCATTGTACCTTCCTTATCCACTTTACTGCCTTAGGGATCCACAAACCCTATCCACAGTGCCTTATCCTCTATTCACACCACTTTTAGTCCCTTACCTGCCTTATCCTATTATAATCTTACCTCTGCCTTAATTTCCCTATTACCTCTAGCCTATTCCCCTATTACAATTGCTTTATTACCCTACTAAATTTATCCACTTATAACAGTCATGATGATTCAATGCAAAACATAAATAATCAAAAAACAGACCTTTAAAAAACTTACATTTTAATGGAAAGAAATAGCACATATAAAATAAATACATCTTTTGAAAGAGAAGGGACTAACAGCTTAGGGCAGTGATGGGCAAACTTTTTAAAGAGGGGGCCAAAGGAAAGGAAATGCTCATCCCTCAGTCTGTTTCTAAGGCAACTCTTTCGAAGTTTCATTGTATTGTATCCTACTCATTGTATTTGTCAGATTAGGAATAATGTCTCTAGGCCAGATAGAACATCTCAAGGGGACACATCTGGCCTGTGGGTAGTTTGCCCATCACTAGTTTAGGGGAATCAAGAAAGGACTGTGGTAGGAAGTGTCAACTGTATTAAATTTTATGGGTAATGTAATATAGGATTATTAACATTGCCATGTTTGCTTGGGGCAACCTGTCAGTTGCCCTGGTTGGATTGTTGACCGTGGCATGAGCCACAGGGCAAGCAACAACTGCCAGTTGGGACAAGGGTATATAAATCCCTGGAGACCCAGGGCTGGGTTCTGTTCATCCCTGACTTCTCCCCTCACCTCTGGCTTACCCCATACCCCCTGGGTCCTGGGTGGTGAGAGTGGGAACATGGGTACTTGTAGGCCTAGGATAGGGTTAAAACAATTCAGCAGAACAACTTATCAATACTATCAGCACTACTGTCAAAGATCAACTTTATTTATTATCCAGAGATGACCTCACTCTGACCCAGGGCTGCCTGCCCTAGGTCAGCAAAAGAGCATCTAGACAGGACCTATTAATACCTTGAGTCAGATAAATCTTTCACCGTTAGTTCTCAGTACTTCCTAACCCTCTTTCCACTACCTTATTCCCAATACCCTGTTATCAATAAACCCCTTAGCCTTAACCTGAGAACTTTGTAGTTTCTGCCTACCATCTAAGGCCAAGTAGGGACAGCCAACAGGAAAGGTTTTGATCAGTTTCATCAGGTATAAACTCCATTGCTGAAGGGCAGGAAGTTCAACATTCACTTCCTGTCAATCTACCATACACCAATAGGAAGCTACTTCCTCAACAGGAAAGGGGTTGGAAATCTGACATCTTAAAGGAGGCTGGTATCTAGCAGTGAGAGTTTCATTTGACACTCACTTAACCTAACCTGGGTTGGATGCTTGATACATTTATAACCAGTTTCAAACTCAGCCAGAGTACAACTCATTCCATCCTTTTACAACTAGAATCTTACTCCTAGTTTCATTACTAGCTTAAGGCCCTTGACTCATTCATTACAGTAACTATAGATTCTAGGAAGAAAAGAAAATGAGGGAATGCATCCTAAGCATAAAGGATAGTATGTGCAAATGCATATATGGAGGAACAAAAGTTATTTTTGGTGTGCAGTCATTTCAGTCAAGTTTGACTTTTCCTGACCCAATTTAGGTCTCTTAGTTAAGATACTACAGTATCATAGGTTCAAAAACTGATAAGCTGTTTAGCTGGAACTTAAAGTGATAACAATGATTAAGGAGAAATAAATCTGAAAAATGAGTTAGAAGAAGATTGTGGAGTCTAAGTGAAAATATAAGTAGTATTCCGTAATATCTAGGACTCTTATAATTAAGTAGAACAGAAGATGTTTTCCTATTTTATGACATTTTGAGTGTGCCTTAGAGAGATTCATATTCCCTAATGACTAGGACTAATAATCTTTTAGATAGCTTTCAAATTCACCTCAGTTTATTCTTCTGCATCATGGTGATAACTTGCTCTCATTATCTATCAGAAATGTATTGAGTATCAAATTATTTATTATCATGATCCAAAAATGTTATATAAAACACATCATGTCACAATGCTGGGCAGTTTCATTAGTCAGTAATTCTCCATGTACTGAAATATCTTCCTTCTCACCTTTAAATCCTATGTTCTCTAGTTTCCTTCAAGTCTTATCTGAAATCCTACCTTGTATAGGAAGTCTTTCCAACCCCTTTTAATAATAAATAATGCCTTCCATATGTTAATTATTTCCAATTAATCTGATATCTAATTTGTTTCTACACCTATTTCATGTCTTTCCCACTAGTCTTCAACCTCTTCAAAGGTAGTGACTATATTTATCTTTCTTTGAAAACTCAGTGCTTAACAGTGCCTGGAACAAAATAGGGGCTAAATATTGTATTATTATAGAGGAAATATAAAATTAATTGAAAAAATGTACAATATTTAAACTTAAGAATATATTGATGTTGTATTTCAAACTTCTATGACATAATATGGATATAATATCATCATCTGCAAAATATTGCTATAGATAATATGTGGCCTCAGCTATTGTGAGTTTTATAATTTTGATGAGTCGAGAATTAAATTTATCTTCCTTATGTGAAGATTTTAGCTCTATGTTAATTTATGTACTTGAACACTACCACCTCTGTTGAACTTTTTAGTATTTTAATATTTCAAGGATCTTTAATCTATATTTAGATACACTCACCATTTATCCAGATCTTGATTTAAAATCACAAAAGTTAAGGACACTAGATGTTTTGGACATTATCCAGATCTATCTGAGAGTGGAAATGAGATGATTCAGAAAATTGTATGTTCCACCCACTTGGATGTCTTCAAGAACAAATTGAATTATCTCTATGAAATACTTATGCATATGTGTTTCACTGAATTTTAATTTTAGGGGAAACATAGGGTAGATTAAATGGACACTGGAGTCTTTTCTATCTCAGAAATTCTGTAATTCTTGTGACTTTGTAGAAAACTTTTTGAAGTTTTCCAAAGTAAAAAAAAATCACCAACTTTTGTCCATTCTTTCAATGCAGTACCTTTAACATAAAAACATATAATTTTTGCAGTAGATAAAAAGCCAGCACTGAATTAAGTCAGGAAAATCTGAATTTGAATATCACTTCATATGTTTACTAGCCATATGACCCTGGGCAAGTCACTTAATCTCTATTTGTCTCGGTTTCCTCCTCTGTAAAATGAATATAACAATAGTACCTACTTCCTAGATTTGTTGTGGGGATCAAATTAGTTGAAAATTAAAAAAACCTTAGAACAGTTCCTATCAGATTATAAACACTACATAAATATTTCTTATTTATTCAACCTCTTTCCATTTCATACCCTTTTCAATTACTTGATAGATTTTATTTGAACTAATGAAATGGTCTTTTTATGACTTTCCTGCCTTTTGTGTCTTCTGGCTCCAATCTGTATCATCAATCATTGAAGGAGCAATCTAGTACAGTATTCACCCACAAAACAGGAAGCAAATAGCAAAGTGGATTAGAAACAAAAATCTTACTATATGTTGTCTACAAGAAACAAATATAAGGCGGGTGGACATACAGAGGTTTAAGGTCAATTTTGGGCTTCAACTGAGAAAAAGATGGTAGGAGTGGGAATCATGATTTCTACCAAAATAAAAGTAAAAATATATCTGATTAAAAAAGACAGGGAAGGTAATTACATCCTGATAAAAGGAAGTATAGATAATGAGGAAATAACAGTACTTAGCATGTATGCACCAAATGGTATAGCATTCAAATTCCTAAAGGAGAAACTGGCAGAGCTCAAGAAGGAAACAGATAGTAAAAATATACTAGTGGGAGATCTAAATATTCCTCTTTCAGATCTAGATAAATGAAACCAAAAAATAAATAATAAAGAGATAAAAGAGGTTAATGAAATCCTAGAAAAATTAGATTTAATAGATATGTGGAGAAAAATAAATAGGTACAAAAAGGAATACACCTTCTTTTCAGCTGCACATGGTAAATTCACAAATATTGACCATGAAATGGGGCATAGAAACATTGCAAACAAATGCAAAAGAGCAGAAATAATAAATGTAATTTTTCAGATCATAATGCAATAAAAATAATAATTAGTAAGGTCACAAGGACAGGCAAAACAAAAACTAATTGGAAATTAAATAATATGATTCTCCAAAACCAGTTAGTTAAAGAAATCATAGAAACAACCAATAATTTCATTGAAAAGAATGAAAATGATGAGACATCTTACCAAACTCTGTGGGATGCAACTAAGGCAGTACTCAGGGGGAAATTTATATCCTAGAGTGCATGTATTAACAAATTAGAGAGGGCAAAGAGCAATGAACTGGGCATGCAAATCAGAAATCTAAAAAGGGAACAAATTAAATATCCCCAGTTGAAGACCAAATTAGAGATTATAAAAAGTAAAGGAGAAAACAATAAAATTAAAAGAAAAAGAACTATTGAATTAATAAATAGGATTAGAAGCTGGTACTTTGAAAAAAATAAAATTGACAAAGTACTGGTAAATCTAATGAAAATCAGGAAAGAAAAAAGCAAATCATCAGTATCAAAGATGAAAAGAAAGACCTCACCTCTAATGAAGAGGAAATCAAGGCAATCAATAAAAACTATTTTGCCCAATTATAGGCCAATAAGTTTAGCAATCTAGGCAATATTGATGAATATTTACAAAAATACAAATTGCACAGATTAACAGAAGAAGAAATAGAATACTTAAATAATCCTATATAAGAAAAAGAAATTGAACAAGCAATCAAAGGACTCCCTAAGAAAAAATCTCAAGGACTAGATAAACAAGTGAATTCTATCAATCCTTTAAAGAACAACTAATTCCAATACTATACAAATTATTTGACATAATAAACAAAGAAGGAATTCTACTAAATTCCTTTTATGACACAAATATGGTACTAATCTCAAAGCCAGGTAGATCAAAAACAGAGAAAGAAAACTAAAGACCAATCTCCATAATGAACATAGATGCAAAAATCTTAAATAAAATACTAGCAAAAAGACTCCAGCAAGTGATCACAAGGGTTATTCATTATGACCAGGTAGGATTTATACCAGGAATGCAAGGATGATTCAACATAATGAAAACCATTCACATAACTGATCATATCAATAAGCAAACCAACAGAAAACTCATGATTATCTCAATAGTTGCTGAAAAAGCCTTTGACAAAATACAATACTCATTCCTATTGAAAACACTAGAAAGTATAGGAATAGAAGGACCTTTCCTAAACATAATAAAAAGATATATCTAAAACCATCAACAAGCATCATATGCAATGGGGATAAATTAGAAGACTTCCCATTAAGATCAGGCATGAAACAAGGATGTCCATTATCACTTCTATTAATTAACATTGTACTAGAAACACTAGCAGTAGCAATTAGAGAAGAAAAAGAAATTTAATGTATTAAAATAGGCAAGGAGGAGACTAAGCTATCACTCTTTGCAGATGATATGATGGTCTACTTAAAAAATCCTAGAGAATCAACTAAGGAGCTGGTAGAAATAATCAACAACTTTAGCAAAGTTGCAGGATACAAAATAAATGCACATAAATCATCAGCATTTCTATACATTTCCAACACAGCACAGCAGCAAGAGATAGAAAGAGAAACACCATTTAAAATCACCCTAGACCAGGGGTCGGCAACTTTTTTGACCATGAGAGCTATAAATGCCACATTTTTTAAAATTTAATTTCTTGAGAGCCATACAGTGCTCACAGTGCATGCTCCTGTAACAGTGAGAGCTCCTGTAACAGAGCCTGAAAAAAAATTGACTTTATGGCTCCTGCAGAAAGAGCCATAATTTGCTGACCCCTGCCTTAGACAATACAAAATACTTAGGAATCTATCTACCAAAACAAACACAGGAATTATAGGAACACAACTACAAAACATTTTCTAAACAATAAAAACTAGATCTAAACAATTGGAAAAACATTAAGTCCTCATGGGTTAATAATAAAAATGACCATTTTACCGAAATTAATTTACCTATTTAGGGCTATACCTATCAAACTGCCAAAAAACTATTTTACATAATTAGAAAAAACTATAACAAAGTTCATTTGGAAGAACAAAAGATCAAGAATATCAAGGGAAATAATGAAAAAAAAACGTGAATGAAGGTTGCCTAGCAGTACCAGATATTGAACTATATTATAAAGCCGTGTTCCTCAAAACAATATGGTACTGCCTAAGAGACAAAAACGAGGATCATTGGAATCGACTTGGGGTAAGTGATGTCAGTAAGACAGTGAGTGATAAACTCAAAGAACCCAATTTTTGGGACAAAAATCAACTATTTGACAAATACTTCTGGGAAAAATGGAAAACAATATGAGAGAGAATAGGTTTAGAACAACATCTCACATCCTACTCCAAGATAAATTCAGAATGAATGAATGACTTGAATATAAAGAAGAAACTATAAGTAAATTAAATCAACTCAGAATAGCATACTTGTCAGATCTATGGGAAAGGTAAAATTTTAAAACCAAGCAAGAGTTAGACAAAATTACAAAATGTAAAATAAATAATTTTGACTATATTAAATTAAAAGGATTTGTACAAACAAAAATAATGCAACCTATATTAGAAGGGAAACAACAAACTGGGAAAAAATCTTCATAAGAAAAAACTCTGATAGAGATCTAATTACTCATATATACATGGAGCTAATTCAATTGCATAAAACAAAATCAAGCCATTCCCCAAATGATAATGGACATGAATAGGGAATTTTCAGATAAAGAAATCAAAACTATCGACCGGCACATGAGAAAATGTTCTAAATCTCTAATAATTAGAAAAATGCAAATCAAAACAACTCTGAGGTACCACCTCACACCTAGTAGATTGGCTAAAATGATAGGAGGTGAGAGTAATAAATGTTGGAGGGGATGTGACAAAATTGGGACATGAATGCATTGCTGGTGGAGTTGTGAATTAATCCAATCATTCTAAATGGCAATTTGGAACTATGCCCAAAGAGGTCTAAAAGACTGCCTAACCTTTGATTGAGCCATAACATTTCTGGGTTTGTACCCCAAAGAGATCATAGATAAAATCACATACAAAAATATTTATAGCCACGATTTTTGTGGTGGCAAAAAAACTTGAAAACAAGGGTATGCCCTTCAATTGGGGAATGGCTGAAAAAATTGTGGTATATGCTGGTGATGGAATACTATTGTGCACAAAGGAATAATAAAATGGAGGAATTCCATGTGCACTGGAATAACCTCCAGGAATTGATGCAGAGTGAAAGGAGCAGAGTCAGAAGAACATTTTACACAGAGACTGATACACTATGGTAAAATCAAATGTAATGTACTTCTGTACTAGCAGCAATGCAATAACTCAGGACAATTCTGAAGGATTTATGGAAAAGAATGCTACACACATTCAGAGGAAGAAATACAGGAGTGGAAACATAGAAGAAAAACAACTGCTTGAACACATGGGTTGATGCTGGCATGATTGGGGATGTAGAATCAAAATGACCACATCATTGCAACCATCAATAATATGTAAATAAGTCTTGATTAGTGACACACATTAAGACCAGTGGAAATGCACTGATTGGCTATGGGAGGGGGTGAAGGTGAAAGTAAAAACATGAATCATGGAACCATGGGAAAAATTAAAAAAAAAATAAAATATTTAAATCCTAAAAAACAAACAAACAAACAAACAAACAAAGATTGAGAATGCTATTGCTAACCTCAAGCCGTAGAAACCAGCCTCAGGAGTCAGTTGGGTAGAGGAAGTAGTATGTTGGTTCCTGAAACCTATGGTTATAATGAAGGGTTAACACTAGATTGAAAGTGGTTATAACTAGTTAGAAATGCTATCAGGATCTGACTACAGCAATTTAGATACTGTCATCAAAGGTAAGATATTACATTGTTATGAATAATATTGATATAGATGGATATATTAAAATATTACTAGTTTATTTAAAGGCACATTGGAAATTAAGAAGGCCATATGCCTGCTAAAATCTAATTCAAAAGACCCACCATTACCTCTTCCCACCTGGCTTGTTCTGTAGGAAAGCCTGTCTCCCAATCACATCAGGAGTCTTATACCTCTGTCTATGTAATCACACTTCCTATGTATGAGGAATCATGGGAAATGTAGTTATCAAGTCTTCTAAAATTCCACAGGAAGTTTATATCATGGACCTGAATATTAAGGCTCAATGAAGTCCAAATTTCCAATAACACATTGCCCCCTGAAGAATGACAAGAGACTGGTCTCCTTAAATGCTCTTAAAAACATAACTAATTTTTAAATTACAGAAATTTGGGGATAAAAACAAAAGAGGACAAAAAACAATGAACAAATGATTCCTAGGCACACTGACAAAAGCTAAATAGGGGCAGTACTCTTTGGCATAGGAGTGTACATTTAAAACAAATGCATTCAACTCCCCATAGTTCAATCAACTGCATCCCAAAGTTCAATTTGGATCTTCATGATCCAGTGAAGGCTCTTCAGGCATCTCCATGATTCCTTCTCCAAATAGGTTTGTTGTCTGGATTCTGGGGAGATGGTAAATTTCTTATCCTAAAATTACTTTCAAAGAATTTAATCTTTACATTATAGATTATAAAACATGCATTCCCTTTCAGAGGAGAATTTTACTCTCCCCCCTGAAATTACTCATAAAAGAATTAAAATTTTACATTATAGATTATAATACAGACATTGTGATTATAAAACTTATACCCTCCCCCCAAAGGAGGATCAATAACACATTCTCCTCTAAAGAGTGTACCCCAGGTCAGCTAAGGATGCATGGCTGAGTCACAGGGTTGTATGAAATCAATTGGCAAAAGAAATAAAATTTTAAAATAAAAATTTAGATGAAATAATAATATAAAATAAAAATTTAAATAAAATGAAAAATTTTGAGTAAAATTTAAAAAATTTAAAATAAAAATAAAATCCAAATAAAAGAAAAGAAAAAATTAACTTGCGAATGAAATGTAAAATGTCAAAGTCTTATGTGCAAAAACAATATAAGGAAAAATAAACATAACAAATCCTTGAATCAAGGCCCAATGAAAGTGATTTAAGTAGTTTGCAATTACCCATTCAGGAGCCAGGACATTATATA
>NC_058133.1:454624554-454653596 GCF_016433145.1 Gracilinanus agilis
ATATATCTGTGTGTGTGTATGTATGTATGTATATGTATATGAGGACCAAATATGTGTGCAAGGGAAATGTCTTTCTCTGGTCTGATTTGTCTGCACCTTCTCAGGGATGGGACATAATGATAGTCAATCTTGGGTGCTTGCTAGAAAATGAAGCTCTGGGGAAGTCTGGCCTCTAACATGTTAGAAAAACTGCAACCTCAAACCTCAAATACTATTTTCAAGCTGTTCAATATTGGTATAGAACTTCCTCAATACATGGTCTGCATGACCTTTTGTTGCTTGGCACTATGCAGATTCTCAGTTGTTCTCCATGTCCTTGTGGCTCTTTTTGCTCCCTTCTTCTTGAATCAGACAGAGAGACATTGATAACAGTCCAATAATATTTACCAATAATTGGAAGGTTACCATAATCTAAGCCTTTTTGGGTATGCATTAATATTATAGCAAATATTTATTCATATTAAACTTATATTACTGTAAAATCAAAAGAGGATTAACATTGATTATATGTACTTTCAGTACAAAATGAGAAAAAGGGAAAAAGAATAATTACATTATTAAAAAATTTAAAAGAAAAATAATAAGAAAATTAAAAATTCAGGGAAAAAATAGAATGTTCTCAAGCATCAAAATGAGAGGAAAGAACACATATTGTATTGCACATGCAAGGAAGAAAAATAAAAGATTGTTTTAAAAATAAAAAAAATATATATATATATAGCTTAGCATTAGTGAAAGATTTTTCACCCAAAAATGAGATCCATTTCCTGTTAAGGTTTTGCATGAACTGTGAGTATAAATGTTTTTTTACAAAATAGCAGCTTCATAATGCACATTCAAATAAAATACCATAATTTCCAATAACACATTTAAAGACAATAGCAAACAAACCCATTATTATAACTACTTGCTATGATGTTTAAAAATTGTATTCTTGTAACAAATTCAACAGGTATAGTAAATCATTCAACCTTGCCTAAGATATTTTCTTAACCAACTCTATTACTGCCTCCATGGCAATTGTGGGGCAGAGTCTAAAAAAATCTGATTAAAACAAAACAAAACAAAAAACCTTCTAGGTCTAAGTATCCTCAGGAATTCAAGATCCTTCTGATGGGAAAGCAAGCTAAAACATAGAGAAAACATCAAGCATACAGGAGCTCTCCTGGCTTCCTGTGTAATATACAAAAGCTTGGGCAGGGAACCTCCATTTGTTTCCTCTACCCCTTTAAGGCAAAATTCTTTATAATAAATATATAAAACCTTATCATTCATATAGAAGGGTATATGAGACATCTAAAGTCAACTCTAAAGACCTCTTATAAAATTTAAATTTAAATTCTCAAGTCATTAAAATCTCTGAGATTATATAAGCAATATGTGATCTCTAGTTGAGATGACAAATCCAGTATACATAAGGCTTATGGGCTTTTTACAACTTAAAAAAATGTTTAAGATGTTTATAAATGGTACAGATAACAGAATTAGATTGATACAGGTAAACTTAAAAAATGAAACCTTAAAGAAATCAGGAAATAAAATATAAGAAACAGATTACAAGCAATGCAGTCAACAACCCTTTTTACCAATTCTAATAGATTTGTACACTATTTGGGAGTTACAATAAAATCATAAACAGAATTAATCTAGCAGCCAAAACTTCATTAGCTTAAAATGATTCAGTGCCAGAGAAAGGTCAATTTATCAGCAAAATTAAATCAAATAACAACAATCATCAAAATACAATAAGATACAGAGACTTTTAAAAAAGCAATACATGCAGTCTGAGCTTTTAAAATCCACCTTTGGTCCAATTCAAGTTCCTTCTAACTGAGCTCTGCATTGAGCACAGTGTGGATGACTCCATAAGGGTATATAGTTCAAAGTCTTGTGTAGGCCTAGTGTGTGTGGGGGTTGAATTCCTCCCCTGAGTTTCAGGCAAGATAATAACAAGGAATAGTTTGAAATAGGTCATGTGGCCCACACTTGCCATTCTACTTCCTGTTTGAAGAGCCAACTGAGGTAGGGGCTAGAGAAAGCTGCAGGTTGGAGATCCCAAGTGGAGGACTTGTCTGGGGGGAGGAATTTAGCTAGAGAAGCTTTCTTCAGGTTAAAATTCATTAATGTCTATGAGAAAACACCACTGGGAAAGTCCCAGGTGCATGCAATGAGAGAGAAGGCGTTTTTTTTTTCCTTTGTATACTTCTCAAATCTTAGGCAAGAGAAGCAACTCCAGGAGTGGTGACTGGGGATCCTCAGAGGAGCTCTGGGTTCTGGCTGGGAATAGACATCATCAGCAGCAAGCAAGGCACTGAGGGGGGTGGCAGAGTCAGAATTGGCAGGAACAGTTAGGGACCCAGGGAGGGTCCAGGGGGCAGGGCCAGCAGTTGTTGAAACCAAGTCCAAGGGGAATATATGAACCAGCAGCCAGGAACAGGCTGTTGGGAAAATGGCATTCCCCTTTCCCAGAAAAATAGCCACATGGCTGGGGAGAACAGGGAGAAGAGAAAAACCAAAAACTTTCCCCTTTTAAAAAAAATGCTCAAAAGCACTGAGCAAAGTGGCCAAAAATAGCACAAGAGCAGGTCTGAGGCTCCAGGGAGGATCCGGAGGTGTCTCAGAGTTGTGTGACTTGGTAGGCTATCTGAAAAATTGAGAGTCCAATTTCCAAACTTCAAGTGGTTGCCAAAACTGTTACAAATAATATTGATATAGATGGATATATTAAAAACATTAATAGTTTATTTAAAGGCATATTGGTAATTAAGAAGGCCACGTGCCTGCTAAGATCTAATTCAAATGCCCCACCATTACCTCTTCCCAACTGGCTTATTCCGTAGGAAAGCCCATCTCCCAATCACATCAGGAGTCTTATACCTTTGTCTATGTAATCACACTTCTGATGTAAGAGGAATCATGGGAAATGTAGTAATCAAGTCATCAAAATATCCACAGGAAGTTTATATCATGGACCTGAATATTAAGGCTCAATGAACCCCAAATTTCCAATAACACAGTATTTAAAGATTACTATAGGCTTTGAGATGAAACTGAGTTTATTTGATAACTGAGGGTAGGGAGAAGTAGAGGGGGTGATGGAAACCCTGAATGATCTTGCCTAAGTATTAATGTCTAATAAATATTTAAACTCAAATTATTCTCTAAGGTGCAGAGTACGAAAAGACCCTGAGTGTCTCTTTCCAACTCTGTTGCTGTTTGTTGCTGAGCCCAGGGCTAACAAGTCCTTCAGTCAGATGCTATTGTAATTCTTGAAGTTAGTTGTATAATCTTGTTTGGAATAAAGCTTATTGGCTATGCCAATAAAGGTGTTTGATTTGGCTAGAATTAAGGTTGAGCCTACCTGCCTGCCTGCCTGCCTATTCAAACTTCCTACCTCCTGAGTCCCAGTCTGTTACCTCCTGCCTCCCTAACCCAAGGAGAAGAATGAACCCTCAGGGATCTGTGGACCTCAATTTACACCTTGTCCCTAACTGCCACCTTGGCACATGCCCAGGGCTGCTTTGCCAGGTTCTGAATTCCAAAGTGGCAAACTGCTAATTTAGACCTACAGAAAATGGTTACCCATTTCTGTATATCACAAGATTGAGTTTTACCCTTTTCTTTTACTACCAGGAATGTTTGCTTATTTACTTTGTTTTAGTGGTGGAAAGTTAGGAGAAACACAAGTGTGTGATAGGTAATGTAAACAAAAGGAAAAAATGAGAGAACATAGCATCAATGAAATTTTTAAATGCAAGGAGAACAGAAAAATATTCAGAAGCATCAGACAAGCATATGTATATGTAAGAGACATACATTTTTCTGTTTATTTCTTTTCTGTTTTTTAATTATGCTTTTTTCTGTTTATTACTCTTTGCATATGGGAATGTTTTATTTATTGAGATATAAGATCATAGTACTAAAAATGAAATTTAGGGAAAAAATTAATAATTATTTTAGTAATGAAAGAATAATGTGTAGATAAATGTATATATGTATACATTTTGCCACTGGATTCAATTTGTATCTGTCAAAAAGTATGTCCAAGAAGGGTCTTGTGGCCTGAGACAAAATTGTTATGGATGCAACTATATCAAGACAAATTTTTCAGGTACCATGAATATAAATAAGTAAAGTAGACAAATATTAACCCCCTTTAAATGTGGACTGTAACACTAAATAAAAGGGCCTATCAGAGCAATGTCAGAGATATGACAAAAAGAAAGATTTTTCTCATGGAAGCTAAGAATTTTGTTGGATTCCTCACCCAAAAGTAGTGTTTGGTTTGGAGTCTTGGGCTTATAGGATTTAGAAGTAGAAAGAATTAAAGAAATCTCTTTCATGTATAAATGTAGACATTGAGACCCAAGATGCAAAATTATTTACCCAGAGTCATACAACCAGTATGTGTTAGAGACTCTGATTCAAGTCAGATCATTTCGCTTCAGAGCCAGTGATACCAAAAGTCAGAAGACTGGGATATTAAATCTCCTTAATTTGATAGTTGGTTTTAGTTTTAGTTTATTTTTTATTTTATCAAGACTGAATCTTCCTATTTCACTCAGGGTGAAATTGCAGCAATCTAATAAAACTACTGTACAAGTACAATGAAACTACTGATAATGCAAGAAGTGTTCATCTGCTCTATTACCAAACTGAGCTAGTTCACCCCTTCTTAGACACCCTGGAGCCTTTTCTTTTTTGAACAACTCATCATAATGTTGTTAGACATAGTGCTGATAACCATTCAGCTTCTGTCAGTCCTCACCTCTAAACTAAATTCAATCAATATACCAGTCTCCCCAAGGAATGCACTCACACTTTATCTAGGTAATACTTTTTACTTTACCATATAATACCTCCCAAAGGGATTATGAGTAGTCAATGTAAAGTGTTTTCTAGTAGATGTTTTTCTCTTACTATGATGTGATCAAGAATGTCATGAAGCTCAGGAATTTAACTTAAATCTTCCTTACTATAAACCATAGCCATTCAAGACACAGTCAAAAATTCAATGGTCAATATTTCACAGAAAATATACCTAAATGATGCAATGCTGAAAAAAAGTTAATTTTGGAGTCAAAGGTTGTGATCTGAACTTGAAGTTATCATAAATTACTTGTATTCCTTTAGTTACTTTATTTAACCTC
The DNA here is from genome assembly GCF_016433145.1 of Gracilinanus agilis. Lineage (NCBI taxonomy): Eukaryota > Metazoa > Chordata > Mammalia > Didelphimorphia > Didelphidae > Gracilinanus > Gracilinanus agilis. The sequence continues at coordinate 454,629,705 of NC_058133.1, forward strand.
TCTAGGTCTTACTTTTATTATCAATCCATGAAAAAATAGGTGACCATAAAAGATCAGCTCCATAGTTACTTGTGCCTCTGAATCTATAATGTTAGGATCTTAAGTCATCATTATACCTTTGAACAATATTATAAGCTCTACAATACTCTATATGATTTCAAGTTTCTATGGTTACTTAAACATTTCTGTGCATACTTGACTAGATAAATAAGAATGGATACATGAAAATAGACAAAAGGACTATTAATTTATTACTTAATTTTACTATATCATTTTATGATGTGATAAACAGTTAAAGTAAAATCTATATTATTTTAAGTCCAAAATCATTTTTAATTTTACTCTCTTGAGTTCTTTATATTTTGAGTAAATTATAAGCTAACAAACTGCAGAGATATATTCATCAATACTATTGGTTAGCATAATATGAGAATCCTTTAATATTAATTGGGCCCAGTTTTATACTTGGCAAAATGGGGAAATAATAGTACCTATCTCCCAAGATTGTTGTGTCAAGTGAAATAAAATTTCTAAAGATGTTTGAAAGCCTTAAAGTAGATGCCAGTTATTATTATTACTATTAACATTATTATTATTATTATTATATACCTTATGAATCAGGAACATTGACTCTTTTATCAAACATAAGATGACACCTTGACAACCTTAAACAAAAATTTTTTTAAGCAAAAGGAAGACTGAACTAGTAAAAGTGACAATATTAATACAAACTCATTGCTGCTGCTGCTCCTTTCTTTCTTCTTTTCTTTCTTCTTTTCTTTCTTGTTCTTGTTCTTGTTCTTGTTTCTTCTTCTTCTTCTTCTTTCTTCTTCTTCTTCTTCTTCTTCTTCTTCTTCTTCTTCTTCTTCTTCTTCTTCTTCTTCTTCTTCTTCTTCTTCTTCTTCTTCTTCTTCTTCTTCTTCCTCCAATCTTCCTTCTCCTCCTCCTCATCTTTCTCCTCCTCATCCTGCTGCTGCTGCCACTGGTGGTGATGAAGACAATGATGATAAAAATTATGATGATAATAATTTCCTGGCTTTTTCATACCATATCTCCCTTAGTTTGCTTGTTTTCTTTAGTACTGTGCTATTGTAGTCAGTGTACCAATAATTAGTATATCTAAGGGGATAGGGTGCATTGAACTTGGAATGAGAATGTCTGAACTTCAGATCCATTTTTGCCTATAATGTATTTTAATGTGATGATATGACAGTCACTTAACCTCTCTGAACTTCAGTTTATATTTTAATAAAATTGTGCCACTAAAATTATCTCAGACAATTATTAGAAGATTCAAAGTAGATAAGGCATGTGGGTATGTTCAGTAAATATGATATTAGATAATCAAGTTGACAAACTTTTCAAATCACTTACTCTGTGCCAGACATTGATAGATTTTAAGGATACAAAGAAAAGCAAAAATATTATCTGATGGGGCAGCTGGGTAGCTCAGTGGATTGAGAGCCAGGCCTAGAGACAGGAGGTCCTAGGTTCAAATCCAGCCTCAGACACTTCCCAGCTGTGTGACCCTGGGCAGGTCACTTGACCCCCATTGCCCACCCTTACCACTCTTCCACCTATGAGCCAATGCACAGAAGTTACGGGTTTAAAAAAATATTATCTGACCTCAAGAAATTCACATTTAAATGATGATAACCTCATCAAAGATTCCTATACATATATAAATTATTCTCTCATTATTTTACATAGATTTTTAAAGATGAGAAAGTAGGCCTATGGGATAATAATTATTGATAATCTTTAGACTGCATTTTTGGTATTAATAAAACCTGAGTTCATTTTTAATAATTTTTCCTTTTATATTGTTCCCTACTTGAGAATAAGTCCTTGAAAATGTCCAAAGTTGTTTTGTCTTCAGAACAGGTCTTTTCCGTAAATACTTCATATAATCCAATATATTTGCAAATTTAATTTTCTTTTGAATCATTATCATTTTTTTTCCACCAAACTTCAAGGACTATGATAATGAAGCCCAATTTGATGGACTATATCTTTGCCTCTGAAAGAATCTGTTATATAAATCTGGAAATTCCATTTTTTAAAAATCTGTTTCTTATCCTAATTTCATCCTTAAATGTTCTTGGCATCATATTCCTTACTAGGAGCTTTCATCAAGTTTACTTAAAACTTTCTTTTTTTCTTTCCACTCCTTCTCACAGATCTCTGAGGTGATAAACTTCATAATCTCCCACTATTTTCTATAAGATTTTAAATTCAATCTTACATATCAAGTGAGATATATTACAAGGATATGAATTTCCACTACTGTTATGGAGAAAATTCTGTTGTTCTGATATGTCCAACTCTCCAAGACTCCATTTTGGCTGTTTTTTTTTCCCTTGGAAAAAAATATTGGACTAGTTTGCCATTTCCTTCTCCACCTTATTTTAAAGCAAATAGGAATTAAGTGACTTCCCCAGGGTCACATAGCTCCTAAGTATATGAAGCTCATTTGAATTCAGGAAGATGAGTCTTCTTGATTCCAAACCTAGTGTTCTCTCCACTGTGCCTCCTAGCTGAGAAATGTGTTTAAATGTGCTCAGGTTTTTTAAATGTTTCAGTTTGTGGTTGACTTTAAAAGCTCTTCAATAATTCTTAATTTCTCTAATTTCTAGCTCTACCATCTAGAGCAGTTTCTTATACATGGTAGACATTTAATGAATATTTGCTAAATTTGAAGTTATTTGATTGTAAATTCAGAAATTTTCATGAAGTGGCTCTGAAGAAGTAGTTTAGTTGGGTTTTCATTTAGAGCTTGTGAGACTCTAGATTCCTTTTCATTATAAGCTTACTGACATTGTCCTTTTTTTACATGAATGACAAGGAGTCATTGTCAACAGTTCTGAGTTTCATGTGCTTTCTCATAATTGAGGTTGTAATTATTTCATTCCAAAATAAATATAGAGTATCATATATAATTGATGAGTGCAGGAAGAGAATTTTTCTTTTTATTGCCATATTACTATAAAATAGATGGATAATTAAATTATCTCTCTCTCCCTTCCGACTTCTCCCCTTTCCTTCTCTCACCCTCTGTCTGTCTGTCTGGCTCTCTCCTTTTTCTTTATGTCTCTCTCTCCCTCTCTCCCCTTTCCTCAAACTCTGCTTCCATCTCTCTGTCTCTTTCTCCCCTTCCAATTCCCTCAATATAAAGATTTATATGAATTTAAATACATTTTTTTGCTTAATTTACCCTTATGTTGCTTAAAATAGCATAATATTTGAAAACGGGAAAGCAAAATTAAAGAGAACTCGAGATATAAAACAGAAATCCATTACCTTGAAAAATGAAAAGTATACAGGGAACAGAGTAGAAATTATCTGTTTTCAAGACATGAAGAAAATGGATGCCATGGTTAGCCAAGGAGCCATAACAAATCTCCTCTGTCTGCTACAGTTTGGATTGCTTAAGGTGAAATATTCTGTCATTTTAAGAGTCCAAATTAGAATTTGGTCATAAAGCAAAAAGAAAACACAAGTCAGTGGCTGTTAGAGTAACTTCCCTAAGTCTATTTTTCCTCCAAATAAGTGAGTTCCATTGCTTTATGTCAGATTTTTCAAGGGGCTTGCCAAGAATGAATATGAAAATATAGAATGATGATTGGCCACATCTTCAGTTAGCTTAGTAAGCTTAAAAGTTGTGCTTTTATTTCAGACATAGATTCCTTTTTAGGCTATCTCTTTAGGATTTAAAATAAATGTCATGAAGGCAAATAATATGATTAAAATTTTCTGAATTTCTTTTTGCTTCTGTGGACCTTGAGTGCATAATACAGTCTATAAAAAAACAACAACAACACATAACATATTTTTAAAAAGACAAAACATCTTTGAAATATCCTAGGTTAGTGATGGTGAACCTTTTAGAGACCAAGTCCTGTGCTTCACCCCCTGAGAGACCAAGTGCCATACCCCTCCCACCCCTAGAGACTGAGTGCTAGGACACCCCTCCTTAATGCAGACAGGGGAGGGAGGAAGAACTCCCATTGGGCTGTTGGGCAGAGGGGCATGTGAATTGAGGAGTGTCCTCAGGTGTGATATGTTATAGGAAAAGTTAAGTTAAGGTGTAAGTCTGTAGATGTACAGCAGAGGCCAAGATTCTGGAATCCTGGGAAGTGCTGTTGGAGGGAGACAGGCCAGTAACAGAAGAGTAAACTATTTTGGGAAGGCCACCCAAGCCCAGTGCAGGCAGAGCTAGACACTCAGATGAGACACACACGGAACCCTAAGTTATGAAATTAACAGTTGTTTAATAAAAGAGGAACAGGTTAGAAGGGATTTGGATATAACTTACTCTAATAATAACTAATTATACCTCCCCAGATCTACAAATCTCTTCATAGAGATTGCTTCTGATGACTTCCTTACATTACTCCTATACTCTCTCCATAACCCCAATTACTATACTCAGCTAAGCTACCACTAAACACCCCTTTGGATGATCTAAGGAAAGGGTCTGTGTGTAAGTCTGATAAGACGTAAAGATGGACCAAGATTCAGGGATCTAGGACAACTCTCATGCTCAGCCGTCAGTTGTCACCAGATCAGCACAGGAACAGCACAGATGTCAAAACAGCCACCAGGGAAACAGGATAATCCAAGTAGTAGGTATAATGGGAAGATCAGACAGTAAAAGACCACAAGGAAATAACTAATCTCCTCTGGTCTACCCAGAGAAAAGAAAACCTACCCCCTAGGGATAACTGTCTCTTTTCCAAAATCACTTCCCAGGATTCCAGAATCTTGGCCTCTGTTGTCCATCTGCAGACTTACACCTTAACTTAACTTTTCCTATAATAGGTAGAGAGAGAAAAGGGAACAGCTTGGGTCCCAAGCTCCTCTGGATTTCTAGTAACAAACTCTGGTAGGTGACCACAGAGAGGGCTCTGTGTGTCCTCTCTGGCATGTATGCCATAGGTTGACCACCATGGTCCTAGGTTTTATAATGACATTTACATTCAGAGTAGAACTTCATTTTTTAAATTATGTTTTATTGATACTCTTTTTTTCAACATCACTGTCATTTCCCAATGACTCCACTCTACTATGTCCTTTTTCACATGTGTCTCTGTCCTTCACTATCTTTGTTGCTATCTCTGCCTCTATCTGCCTCTCCCAAATAAAATGAAATTAAGGAAAATAAGTAATATATTGAACATATCTGAAAATGTATACTTCCTTTAGCACCCATAATTCATTGCATTACTACCAAATCCAACAATCATGTTTCATCAGCCTCCTAAAGAAATGATTGGTCACTAAAAATGTATATTATATCAATAAGCAAATCTTCTGTTGAATATCTCTACTATGACCTTGGAAAAGCAATTTTACTCACCCTGTACCTCAATTTCTTCATGAATAAATTGTGATGGTCTATATTGTCTACAAAGTTTCATAACTCTAAATCTCTATTGTCTACAAAGTTTCATAACACTATGATCCACTGAAGTAAATGGAAGAATTTTACACTCCCTTTTAATGTTCTTTCTTTTGTGAATAATCAATGGATGATTAAGTTTGCACAGCTTTGAAATTTAGAAGAGATATTAAGTTTGATAATACTTAAAATAAAAAAGAATATAAGAAATATTTTTAGCAAAAAGTCAATTTTTAGTATTAGGGATAGTTAAATTTGCTATTCTAAGCCATCAAGTAAAATATCAATAATATTCTTGCAAGCAAGTATCTAGGATACTGGAATCTTTATATTGCAAACATATAGCATAGAGAAGAGACAATGATTCTGTGGAAAAGTAAAAATAAATGTGCTTATTTGTATATAAATACATATGTACATATACCAACATACACATACTCTTGTTGTACTGATTCCATTAAGGACTTCTTAAAAATCATAATTCCATATTCTTTTCCACAAAGAAAGAAAATAATGCTAAATGTTGATGAAAGTTTATTAAATAATAAATATTTTCACTCTGAAGAAAGGTGAGGTATATAGGAAATGTTCTTTTGGTAAAGGGGGTAATCCAGTGTTGTAGAATGAATCAAGGCCTTCTAATTATAAAACCTGAAATTAAGACCCCTATCTACCACTTAATACTATTTTGATCTTAGATAAGTCATTTCATTTAGTTGTGATTCATTTTTATTATGTATAAAATGAAGAAAATGGACAAGATGATCTCTAAGATTTCTTTCTTCTATAATACTTGATGTAGAAATGCTCAAACTACCACTTGAATTTTCTTCCAGATATTGCAAGAAAAGTCAATGATATAGAAAGGGTAACAGATAAGAGGTTATGAGGATATCAATTGACTTAGAAAGTGAAGAAAATTATAGAAGTAATTTAAAAGCCATTATAAATGTGAAGGCAAGCAATCTTAAGGGGAAGAAAGATAGAAGAGAAGGATCTGAGTAGGAAAACAAAAATAAATGGATAAGGGGAATATAGAGCAAAGAAAATTTATAAAAAGGCAAGGAAAACTTGCTAGTAAAGAAAAAAAGAAGTTAATGAATAAAAAGGAAGAAAGGTAAGTGAAAATCACATGATTAAAAGCTGATGAAACACTTAAAAGAGTTAGTTTGGTGAAAATGAGGGGAATTAAAATCATTTGTGCATAACCAATTTGAAAATTTAAAAGTACAAAATATCACTTAGGATGCAGAAAAGGAAAAATTATAGTGACAAATTGGTTATTCAATTTTGTACTTTTACAATCATAAAGTATTAGTATTTAGATAATTATTAGCGGTATTATCTAACTAGCTATGCTCAAGGTGTAGTCAAGTTTCAGTTCTAGAAGGGAGATTGACAACCTTCAAGGTCAATGAGAAAGAAAGCACAGAAGTATAAGTTTGAGGTTAAAATAATGAAAAAGATATGAAGGTGAAACCAGATAATTTTGACCTTCATCTGGAGACTGAAAAAGAGAAAAATATCTCAGAGAAGGAAAAAAAAACAATAAATACTAACAAAAACTTAGAACTTTAAAAAGTGATGTTTTTTTCCTCTGAAGCTGAAAGAGCTAGATATTCTGAAGCATAAGAATGTTTCCATCTTCTAAGGAATGAGAAATGAAATTCTGCCAGATGAGACATCATCCTCTAGGGATAAGATTGCTAAGGGGGAAAAAATGGATATTTGGTGATTCCCTGCTGATTGTATCTAGTTGTGTATCAGACAACAGCAAAAATGCCTGCTGTATTTTCCCAAACATTTATCCAAAATAAAACAAAGAACTTCGCATGATTAGTCAAAACATGTGCACAATTCACTTCTGGTGATCCATAGAATCATAAATAATACTCTCTTAATAAATCTGAAAAGCATTTCCAAAGGTTAAGCAATAATGAGCTAGAAACAGAAGGAAAAGGGGACATGAGATTGTTTCATCAGTTTTGCCAAGTGGAAAAAGGGACAAAGACAAGAAAAGTTGAATTAGGAAATAAACAGTTTGGTAGAAGGATAATTTTAGGAAATGAGAGCTGGATTTCTACTTTATGGCTTAAAATACTGACACACAGTTTTCTTAGTAATATCATCAGAGTCAGTAAGAATATAGTAGCAAGTCTAATCAAAAGAGTTTGCTGAAGAGGAAAAGTAAAGGCAAAAATTCTTCATTCATACCCAACAAGTCAAATACCGTATACTATAGTTACATTATAGGCATAAGAATAAAACGGGAGATTCCTAGAGGTCGCAGGTGATAAATTCCCAAACTGAGCAACAAAATTCATGATCTCAAAATTTTATATGTAAATACAGAAAGCACAGGGAATGAGCAAGATGAAAGGTACTGGTGCCAAGAGTCAAATATGACCTCATAAACTTGACTAAACTAAACAGAATGAAATTATGACTGGAATGTATAACTGGATATATATGACCCTTACAAATTTAAAATTACAGCCTATACTATATCTTTAAGAATTTTTCTTTTGAGGAAATAAAGAAAATAGTTCAGGGAAGAGGGACTGGTAGATAGAAGATAGTTTTTAGTTTAAAATTCAAATCAGTGGAGTAAGAAAAAGAAGCAAATCTGACTTTGTTTAGGGTCACCCAACCAGGAAGTGTCTGAGACCAGATTTGAAACCAGTCCTCCTATCTCTAGGACTGGCTCTATATCTCCTGAACCACTTCAGTAGCATTCTAAAATTATTTTTAAAATTGAGAGAGAAAGCCTTCTACCAAACTCCTTTGATGAGGCAAATATAGTTTTATTATTTCCCAAAATGGTTCACATAGCAGAAAAAGAGAATTATAGTCCAGGATGGATAAAGAACAGCCAAACAAAACAAAAGGAATACACAACAATAATGAATAGAAGGAAGGATTCAGAAGAACCAATTGAAGACATAGAGAACACATCGATCAACTTAGATTTCAAAAATATGCAAAAGGTGGAGATGAGGACAGAGGATTAAAATAAAGGCAATGCAAAGCTCTATAAGAATCACTTCAATAAATTGTAGAATAAGATGACCCTGGTGAAAAATTTAACTATAATAAAAAAAAAAGAAAAGTGGATTTTTTGTTATTTTCTTATACTAAGAAAAAGAGGAATATCAAAAGAGCATGATAAGACCACTGCTCTGTGATAGATGAAATGATCATAAGGAACAACATGGAGAGAGTAGAATTTCTTTATACTCATTTTAGTTTTGTATTCTTTGTCAAAGGAAATAACTTTTGCTTTGGAAAGGAAAGAAAAAATATGGCTATGAGGTAGTTGATATGATGAAGATGAAAATGATCAAGATATGATAAATATGGGGGGAGCAGATGCAATGGATTGAGAGTCAGGTCTAGAGACAGGAAGTTCTGGGTTCAAATCTGGCCTCAGACACTTCCTAGCTGTGTGACCCTGGGAAAGTCACTAACCTTCCATTGCCCAGCCCTTACCACTCTTCTGCCTTAGAACCAATACACAGTATTGATTCTAAGATGGAAGGTAAGGATTAAAAATATGATAAAGATAAAGAACATTGTAAGAGAACATCTAGTACTGATTAATTCAAGTTACATAGCTAAGAAAAGGTAATTACCACAATTAATATGGAGGAAAAAATAAGCAGGTATTCCTCCTAAGTTACAGATAATAATGTTTGAAAGATGATGTAGAAAATCAGAAACAATAGAACTCAAAAAAGTAAAAACCCTGATTTCAAAAAATAAAGAGAACTCTCAAAAATTTAGGTAAGGATGTTTGAGGCTGAATTTTGGTCTAATCAAAGAATATTTAATTAAACTGTTAGTAAGCGTTAATCAACATTGACAAAAAAATGTAGTGATCATCAATTTGAGAACATAACTTCACCAAGTAATGGGAGACTAATTCTATTTTATTTTTAGCTTATTACTTAACTTGTAGAAATATGATTGAAATAATTAGTTTACCTTTTTTAGTGAGGCAAAATAGCATTTCCTAATCACTTACATGTATCAGATGCTGTGCTAAGTTCAGGGGATATAAAGAAAGGGAAAAAAAGAGAATAATGTCTTCCTTCATGGTTCCCATGGTCTAATGAAAGAGTTAAGATGGAAACAATTATACATAGAAAGGATATATACAGGATAAATTGGGAGAACAATAAAAATGACAGTAAGGCAAAGAAGGAGATGATGATGAAGAGAATAATGACAACAGTGATGATGATGATGATGACAGTAAAGATGATGCAGTACAGAGCCTTGGGTAATTCCCAGCATTAGTGGGTATGGCGTGGGTGAAAATCCACCCAAGAGAACAGAATTAGCAATCATACAAGTAGGAGAATGAGAACAGAACAGTGTCATGAAAATTAGAGAGGAGAGAAAATCAAGGAGAAAAAGGTGTTTGAGAATTCAAAGGCTTCAGAGCAATGAAGAATGATAAAGAGATAAAAAATGTGAAAAGGCTCCACTAACTACCTGCATCTAAACTATGTCTGTTAAAGGGCTGGAAGTTCAGGGCCCTGAGCTGTCCAGGCAGGGAGTGACATAGGGCAGGGCCATCATGGGAGTTCTCTGAAGCGCCTGGAAAAACTGAAAAAGCAAGTTAAAAGACTAGATGCAAAGGACAGTCATTTATGTTCCCATGTCAGCTCTCAAAATAATATCTCCATTGGTGTGTCCTAGGGAGTTATACTTGGCCTGGACTTCTTAATAATTTTGTCACTGACTTTGTTAAGAGTATTTCTGGCATATGGATGAAACTTGTATATGAAACTAATATTGGAGAGACATGAAACACTATGGCTTAAAAAGTAAGATTCACAAAGAACTTAAAAAGGTTTAATTGAAACCTATAAACTGAAATTTAATAGGAGTGCAGTGAACATCTTATATTTATAATAAAAATAAAGTCACAAACACAAGTAGGCACATGTTTATTGAGACATGTTTGTTTTCAGTTGTGTCCAACTCTTCATGACCCCATTTGGAGCTATTTTTTGGGATCTCCTCTGAATGAATGAGTGTAGGAATCCTGAGGCTAGACTTCTACAATTCATAAAATTATCTTTTTCCCACTGTAGACTTCTGAATAAGTGAGGTTTCAGACAGGCTTTGTTTTAATCACAATAGCTACTATTTTCTGCTTGTAATTTGTTTAGAGAGTTATCTAAATTCTGGGAGGACTGACAACCTTCTCCCCCAGGGTAGGTTATAAGCAATAGGATCTTTTGATCATTTTAACTCAGCTAATGTGAAAATTGGGAAATGGTACCCCATAAATCATAATCAGAAATCCCATCTTCAAACCTGAAATTTATACTAATTGAACAAAGAGAGCTAAAAGTATACATTGATTATTTGGGGGGAATTTCAAGGTTAAAATTAAATATACCAAAGAACCAAGTTTTTTTTGTGCCTAGGGAATTTTGTTTGTAATATCAAAGTTCTTATAAAGTCACATACTCAAAAAACAAAAAAGGGAAAGAAGGAAACAAAAACTTCCCAACTCACTATTGAACAATTCATAATGTTTCTAGCACATGAGCCATAAATGTTTAGTCTCTCAGACCATCCAGACACTAGATTACTGAAGTCCCCAAAGGCAGTCCAAGAAAAGACTTTGAAGTCAAAGTGGTAAGAGGTATAGAGACACTCAACTTTCAAGGGTATGATTTTTTTAAATCTATCCATTTCAGAAAAAAGGAAGTCCAACCATTTATGTAACAAATGCTTGTTTACTCCTACTATAAAAAGTCACTTTCTGCCTTTACTCAGGGAATCCTAGAGTGTCAGAAAGGTGGAGAAAGTGTTGTCAGACTTTGGCAATTTTTTTAAAATTTAGGGTTAAATTCATTTTTATCATCATTTTCCTTTTAAATGTTTAGCTCTTTCCAGAAGGTCAAAAGATTAAAGGAAAATAAAGGGAGTTTGTGTCCCTCTGTGAATTTATGTTGTCTCTAGGCAGAACCTTTATATATAAGACAAGGACTGTAATGTATTGTTACTGGAAATTAGAGAAAATGTGCCTCTTTTTTTGCATAGAAATCAATTTCTCTAATCTAAATTGCTATAATACATTGTCCTTAAATGTTAATTTTGTTTCTTTGTGATTATATGTGTGTATCATATTTGTTGTCCAGTTGTTTCAGTTTCTGAATTTCTGTAACTCCATTTAGGGTTTTCTCAAAGATGTTAGAATGGTTTGACATTTCCTCTCCAGCTCACTTTGCAAATGTGGAAACTGAAGCAAAAAAGGGTTAAGTAGCTTCCCCAGGGTCACATAGCTAGTAAGTGTCTGAGGCCAGATTTGCACTCAGAAAGAGGAGTTGTTTTTTTTTTACTGCAGGCCTGGCACTCTATCCAATGAGCCACCTTTCTGCCCCTCTATATACCTAGTAAATATTCCCCTGGGATGTATTAATTCAAACAATTAATAACTTTAACAGAGTTGCAAGATATGCACAAATCAACAGCATTTCTATACATTATCAACAAAACCCAGGAGCAAGAGATTGGAAAAGAAATTCCTCCTAAATTAACTGTAGGTAATATATAAAGGAATCTACCTGTGCAGATAGAAGAACTACCTAAACACAATTATAAAATACTTTTCACACGAAGTCAAATCTAAAGAACTGAAAATAATTTTAATCACTTCTGGGTACACCACACAAATATAATAACAATGACAATTCTATCTAAGTATATTTACATATTCAGTGCATTACCAATCAAACAGCCAAAATTATTTTATAGAGCTAGAAAAATAATTTAATTCATCTGAAAAAATATAAGGCCAAGATTATTAAGGGAATGAAAGGGGAAAGATTGTAAAGGAAGACAGCCTACCAGTACCAGATCTTAAACCATATTTCAAAGCAGTAATCATCAAAATAATCTCATACTGGGTAAGTAATAGAGAAGCGGATCAACAGAATAGATTAGGTACACTATAACTAGTAATAAATGACTATAGTAATTTTGTGTTTGATAAATCAAAAGATTGAAACACTGGGGACAAGAACTTACTTTTTGACAAAAACTTGGGAAAAATGGAAACTGATATGGCAGAGCCTGGGGATAGCCAACATTTCAGAAGGTATACCAAGGAAATAAGGGAAGCATGGCATGGTTTTCTGGTAAGATCTATTGATAAGGGAACAATTCATGACCAAACAAGAGATAGGGAGCATTATACAATGTAAAATGGATAATTCTGATAACATTAAATTGAAAAGCTTTTGAACCAATAAGACCAGTGCAACCAAGAGTGGCAGGAAAGAAAATGTCTGGGGGAAATTACAGGAAATATCCCTGATAAAGGTGTCATTTATCAAATATATAAAGAATTAAGTCAAATTTATTTTTAAAAAGAACATTCATATAGCTAAGAATATGATTCCACCCTATTCTTAGAAGATGTTATGGGAGAATCAGAAGCTGATATGACAGGAAGAAGTGCTAGGTTCAGTTGAAATGGAGAGAGATATTTCATCCACCATATTCCCACTGACCATAATACTATTGAAACACAGTGTTCACATAATAAAAGGAAACTGATATTTCAAGAGTAATTAATAGCTTGATTAGCTAACAGTCACTCAATAGATATTTATTCAATGCATGGAGGTAGAGGCATAACAAAGTATATTGAATATATGTGTATACAAATGTTTTTAAAGAGCCCACCTCAGAATTAAGAAGAGCTTCATTCAAGTCTTATCTCAGACATATGCTATATGTTTGAAGTTGGACATTATTTAAACTCCAAATAGCCCAGGTAGCTCCCTAAAACTACACATTGCAGAGCAAGTGTGATCTTCATTAATTGAATGAGTTTCCATTAAAATCATAATATTAGTTTAGAAATTCTGCTAGATAGTCCAAATAAAAAAGCATAAATAAAATAGTCTCTGTATTCAAAAAGTTCATATTCTCTTACAATCTCTACAGGGATTAGTAATTATATTTAATAACATTCTCTCCAATTCTTGACTGGAAAATACAAAAGTTCATAAATATTAGAAAATAGATATATTTTTAATAATAACTGAGCATTTTGTTTATTTTCAGAACTATCATTGCTGATCACACAGTGATGATATTTTTCAGTCACACACACTGCATCTGTAGGGTAGGAAGGTCCATATTGTGCTAATCACCAGACCTCGAATTTCAGAACTAATGTTATCATATTTTAATATTTTTTCTGGAAATAAAGACAAAGTAAAATATTTGCTGCATTCTCACAGGATTTTTTAAATCTCTGAAATTTTCTAATTAGAGAATCATATAAATAGGGGAAAAGAGGAATCTGTCTCCTTTTTATGTGTATATAACCATATACATGAAATATTTATACGTGTTTTGTTTTTATTCAGTTATTTCAGTACTGCCCGACTCCTTATGATGCCATTTGTGGGATTTCTTGGCAAAGATAATGGAATGGTTAGCCATTTCTCCAACTAATTTTACAGATGAAGAAACTGAGGCAAACATGGTTAAGTGATTTGCCTAAAGTAAAATTGCTAATAAATATCTGAGGTTAGATTAGAATTCAAGAAGCTAAGTGCGTATATACGTATATTTTTTCAGGTTATTTTAGGACAATTGAATTCTTTCAGGACATCTCAGGAAATTTCAAAGTTCCTAGGCAAAAAAATCCAAGAAATATTTTCTCCAATGTGAATTCTTTTTAAATTTAAGAAAAGATACTCTTACTTACTTAATATATAGCTAGGATGTTTATAAAGATGACTGCAATTGATTACTTACATATCTTATATATCTTTTCTTATATAAAACTTAACAAATGAACAGTATCTTGGTGCCTATAGAACTGTATTTAACAGTATATGAAACTAGCTTGAAAGCCTGCAGTCCATTTAAAAGAAAGGAGGGATGTTTCAAAAGAGGAGGAGAAAGAGTTTTCCCAGAAGGAAAGGGTCAGGAATGAGAGAGAGAATAAATACAGAAAATAGCGAAGAAGTAAATTGAATTGGAATTGAAGGAGAGTGCAGGTGACCTAGTTAGATCAGAGCATGTCAGTGAAGGTCAAGCTAATATATGGAGAATTTTGAGAAATATATATGGAAGAATTTAATAAAACTGCTTTGTTGGAAACAGAGGCTAAGAAAACACTATTAGTTATGTTCAAACATTATATAGTCCATTCCAGAAATGACAGTAGAGTTTAAGAGTTATTTAAATAATGTTAGAAGACCTTTCTCCTGAATTCCAACAGAATATTAATGTATTTTAAATTTAAAAGAAAACATGCATTCAACAGGCAAGGTATTTTTCAAATGTTGGAAGATGCCTTTATTTTCATAAGTCTTCTTCATATGTGTAATTAAAAGACTACGCACTCTGGATTTAAGTCAATGAGAAAACACAGGATAAAGAAGTTTTTTTAAATCATTTAATTATTTTTTAAAATGCTAACTTTTTAAAGGGGAAAAATACAGATTAAAATCAGACTAAGGAAATGGATTATAACACATACTGTGAATTCAGGCAGAAAAAGAAAACCTTTAGATTTTGTCAAAATATTCTGGAACAACCAGAGAGGAAAAAATGTAAATTAACTCATATTTCCATTTATTGCACTTGAAAAATTAAAATGAAAACTTGAGGATAAATGAAGGAGAAGATGATTGTGGAAACTATCTTGGCCCACAGTTTTGAAAAGAGAGTGGCAATGGTTCATTGAGGAAAATATGAAATGATATAAAAATAATGACATTGTCAAAAAGACTTTATAAACACAAATGACACAGAAGAAATTATCCTTCAAAAAGTTTTTTAATTATTCATATCAAGGCACAAATGTTTAAAAAATAGAAATATAATTGCAATAGTTGAAAAAGATAGTTAAAATAATTATCAGAAAGAACGAATATATTTGTGTTGAGGAGATGTCATTAGGAAAAGATGACCACTTTGGAAAATAGACAGCAATAAAATGTATATGTCAAATTTTTCTTTTTGTTATGAATTTAACTATGATAAACAAATTTTTAGTATGCAAATAGAAGAAACAATGTTTTTATGATAGAACATTGACTTTGAATCTTGACAATGAGCAACTGGCTTACCCATTCTAAGTGAATATTAATTGATTGATCTATAAAGTAAGTCAATACAAACACGCATCCAAATTTTGAAAAATAGATTCACAATTATTTTGACTAAAAGAACTTTAGGAAATTTGAGAATCCTGAAAGACTCCATGTACCATATCATACTTAAATTTAGTCTCGAAATATATTTGAGATTCTGAGAGGTAAAGTTGAAGTGGAAATAAATTCTAGGTATGCGGAAAACACAAAACACGGGCACAGATATGTGATGTAGTGTGATATAAAAATGACACTACAGCCAGTGTTACTGGATCCTAGAGCAGTGATAGTGAACCTTTAGAGACCATGCGCCATGCCTCCCTCCCACTAAGTGCCCTGGTGAGTCCCACCCTCCTCCTTTATCCCAAAAAGGGGAAGGAGAAAGAGCTTCCATTGGACTGCAGGACAGAGGGGTGAGTGATGTGAAAAAATGACATCAGGCATGGTGGAGAGGGGCAAGGGAGTAGCTCCGCCTGAGTCCTTCTGTCTTTTTAGTAACCCCTAGTGGGATTGGGGAGAAAGGGTGGCATGCAGGCCCACAGAGAGCACTGTGTATGCCATCTTCGGCACACATATCATAGGTTCACCATCATGGCCCTAGCATATGGGGAGGGTCATAATATAACTAGCTATCAGACTAGAGTCAGATTATAAATTACTTTTTTTAAAAGGCCAAATAGAGGAATTTGTTTTTGCAGCTAATAGCAGTACTTAAACCTTATAGTTTACAGGATGACAGTCCGATGGTCTGACATGATTTTTTTTAATACAATTTTTTGGCAGCTGTGTGAAAAATGTATTGGAATGTGGAAGGATATGATGAGGGAACTATAATCATCCTGCAGTATTCTAAGAAGTAGTGAGGTTTTGAAGTAGAAAGATGACTGTGTCAATCATTAAGTGAATGAGGATTTATTAAACCCCCTACTAAGTCCTATGTACTATATTAAACACAAGGACTAAAAAAAGTTAACAAATAGTGCTTGATCTTAAAAATACTTTCTAATGGGGATATTGCAGACAAATAATTATGACACACTCACAATATTCAAATGATCTTAGTGAAGTTTTAAGATATCTATAGTTAAATACATGCACACATAAACACATACTCCTGCACATTTATTTTGCATAATATATGTGTCTTTAGAATATATATTCAAAGAAGATATGTATAATATTAATATTATATTTGTCTAAATTACAATATTTCATTTTTTGTTATGTAATATTATTTTATATTAATTGTATGACAAAAATATATTGTACTATACTAAACTAGGTTTGTACATTAATGTGCCATTTGCATGTGCTTATATGTGTCTCTTATATAGGTCTCTATATTTGTATATGTATATAATGTTATAAGGAAGAGAGGGTTTGAGGAAGTTTGCAGAGGGTAGAGGCATCAGACTAAGAGGGAGAGAATTCTAGAATGTGAAAGTGGGTTCAGACAGTTTAACTAAGGTTGGAGTGGTATTTTTCTGGTTTGACCTGGAAGGACTAGCTGCTTTTTCTTGGTGGCTGATACTACCCTGTACTATCCAGTACTACCCTAATTTCCCATCCTTCCTGCTTACCTGCTGCTTGCTGTGACCTACTAAGTTTCCTGGTGTGATCCTGAACCATCTGGGCCATCTGTCTTGTCTGTAAGATCAGGTCTGGGTCCTTATGGATCTAAGCTCTCTCCCTGGGCCCTGTTAAGTTTGCAACAGACTACTACCTCTATTACCATCAAAGCAGTATTGATTTAGTGCAGGCTTATCTAGAGTAGGGACTGGGATTTTTATACAGTTAGGTAATAATCAGTGTAGCTTAAAGCTCTGGAGACATCCCTTGAGGGAACAAATTTAGATGTGGCAGGGGGTTTAGGTAGTTGATATTAGGCTAGGGTTACCAAAATTCCCATTTAACCTTTCCCGGTTATAATAATAAAACATCCATCCCGGTTACTGAGTGGTCTGTGTGTCATCTCAGAGTCAGGATCTGTCTGCACTGGGCTGGGTTGGCCCTCCCAAATTTGTTAATTTTCTGATCCTGGCCCTATATCAACCATCCATTCCCATTCCCTAAATCACCCTTTTACTATTTATCTAATAAATGAAAAGTATTGAAGTATTTTCCTGAATATATAATATGCATATGAATAATTATTTATATGAATGATTGTAAATTGTATGTACAGGCATGTATCTTTATAAATTTCTATTTATATACACATATTTTCTCTTATATTCTGTTGAGTATATGAGATTTAGTTGCAAGGGAATTTGTTGGCTCCATTTTAGAGTCAGAAGATATGTACTGTCATTTTCTTTAGATGACCACATATGCAACTAGTATATATTTTTGTGTATTCAATTCAATTTGGTTGTTTGGTTTACTATGATGATTTCCTAGTATAGAGGACAAAGGCCATTCTGATTTTGAGATTCAGATAGATACCTCAAGATGTAAAGGAGTCAAGAAATAGATAGCAGAAACAAAGAAGAAATCACAGACATGAAATAATAAACAACTCCCTAAAAATCTGCATTAATGAAGTTTGTTCCTTGTACAAAGATGGTGAACTCTCAGTCCATGTAGTTATTGCTTCTAAGGTGAGTGATCACTTAGTGTCTCTTGCAGAAGAGATTTGGGATCCAACATGAACTAGAAGACTAATAAATGGCCAGCTTTGAGGTCCTCTGACACAGTGATATAATAATCTCTAATTTTCTTTTTTAAACCATCAAACTTCATTCATCACAGATGAAACTAAGTCTGAAAAGCTGGCCTCTTCTCTTCTGTAAAGGACACAATGTGATATGCATTGCTCTTTACTGGGGTACACAAAAAAGACACTTTATGAACTCTTGGTCCCTCTGCCATTATCTAGCAAACAACAAAAACAGAGGAAATAACAATAGTAATTGGCAGTTGTGGATTTATATGTCAACCTTAAGTAAATGGAGAAATCCAACTGGCTGTATACCTGAATAGCAATAAGCCAGTAGCTTAAATTTTGATGGACTTCTATTTTTTATTCTCATTTCTCTAATTTATTTTCTTAATCCATATACTGCACATATGAAATTTATTGGTTACAACAATTGCCCCATTGGCCTAGGAAAGAAAAAATTCTCCACCTTTCCAGAGTTTACATCAAGTTTAGGTTTAAACAGATGGAATTTCACATAATTGTCTCTCCTGCTGAAATACAGCAGATAGTACACCATAAGAGATCATTAAAAAACAACTCATATCCATCAGTAGTAGAAAAGAATGGAGACATTTAACTTCTTCTTGACCTCTCACTCACCTCCAAATGGAAAAAAAAAGTATAATCTTCATTGAAGCTAGACTAAATCTTCTCTTTGATGTCTCTTAAAAAAAACCAACAGATCTGTGTTTCTCTAATTTTTTGCCCTTATAGAATGTAACTTTAGATATGATGAAAGAAATACGAAAAAAGGAAACATTTTTATTGAAAAGAATAATGCACTAGAGATTAGATAGGGGATTCTAATTCCATTTCAAATATTGACATCCAGTGTGAACTAAGTAAAGTATTTTTGGAGGCTGATTTGACATGCATCTGAAAAAATAAACCAAAAATATTTCATAAGCTTTATTCATCTGAGCTATTTTATAAGGACCCCATACCATAGAAATCCAATTGTGTGAAAATTAGCAGGTAGAAAGAAATCTTCACAAACACTGAAGAATCAGGACTCTATAGGTGAACATAAGGATAGCTGACATTTAAATATCACTTTAAGGTCTACAAAAGTCTTCACTTACATTATCTTATTTTGATCCTGGTAGATATTTAATAAGTGCTTATTGAATAGTACATGTTTTGAGGGTGCTACAGTAATTATTAAGTAACTATCTTTTGTATTTCAGTTGTTATAAGGAAATAAGGAAAGAGCAGGGGCATGTAATGCAGGATTGGTGCAAGTTCTCTTGCATTTGCAAATTCACCTGAAGCAATCCTGGCAGTTGGGGAAACGGAATGTTGACCCAGCAAATCCCCAGTCTCACAACCAGACTGTTGGAGCTGGTACTATAAATTCCCCTGGAGAACCACCTTAGGGGTTATGATTTCCTTGACCTCATCCAGACATCCAGCCATCTCCCTGGACTCCCCTTGGGCCCCGGGAGGAGGGATTTTTTTTTGGCTGGGAGGTGGAACGTGGGAAATTAGTTTACTTAGCCAGGCAGGGACATCCTAAAACTAATAATTACCTCACATTTATCAATCAGATAGACCACTCTGCATCAGGGCAGTGGAATTTATCCCTGGCTGAGGGGCTGGTTCCCTCGGCCTGATCTTACCTTCTGAGACCCTCTGCCAGCACTGGCCTTCACCCATAGCAACAGTTTTCCCAGACCTTAACCCTCTTCCCTCAGTTTATCCTTGTGTTTCATAAACTCATTGGCCTTATTCAGAGAGCTTCAGTGATTCATTTACATCACCAACTAGGGCCAGGGACTGAGGAAGATAATTATCACTTGTTTCCTGAGGGGGCTAGAGCAGGCATCCATCTTGCTCAGGAAGTGAACCTAGTTCCTGTTGGCCTCCACTTTCCCACCAGAAGGGAGGGGCTTCTCACTCCTCACGTTAAAGGAACCTACAGACAGCAGGGAGACTGACTGGTCCTCTCTATTCAAGGACCTCACATCCCTGGCTGTCCCAAATCTAAATATAGTGAAGTTGTTAGCTCCTTGGGCCAGGAGACTTGCGGGTACCACCAGCTACCCTATTACCAGCCTGTTTAGCTCCTTTATAATAAGCAGGAGCTGCTGAAAAGGCAGAAACAGGACAATTCCAGAATTCTAGGGAAGTGACAGTGTTGCTTCTTCTGGAAGACTATTGAAAGAGTAGGTTGAGTTGGTCTGAACTCCTTGGGTGGAACTTGTGAGTTTGGCTATTTCTCCTTCTCTTGTGGCTGTCCTTCTGATCCAACTACTTGTTGCTGTGTGCCTGTGTGTATCCTGTTGCTGCTACTAACTGATTGATATTCCAACAGAGCTGCAAAAGACACCTAAAGCCATCTCTCAGTGTGACCTTTTCCCTTTAATCCTGTTCCTGCTTACCTTCCAACCTTACCACCTCTATTTACCATCTAAAAAAAGAAATTTGGTTAGTGAAATGTATTTATTATAGGACCTGGGACTTTTAAGTAGAGAGGTAATTGATAGTGCAGATAACAACTGGCAGAAGATAACAATTAGATTTGGTGGGGAGATTTATTTATATACTAGTTAGATCATCCCAATTCCCTTCCCATTCCTTTCCTTCCTTCCTTTGCCTTAAATAAACCCTGTTTTAATAGCACTTGGTATTCCTGTAAGCATTATCCTGTTGGCCTTCCCAAACCTTCAGATGCTTCTGATTACAGGTCCTAACAATCATTGCTTGACCATCTAAAATCTCAATACCACACTAGTGTCATTTAGATACATAATTCACAATTCAATTGTCACTTTCTTCTGGAAGAAGTACTCTATTCTCATCATAAATCATCCTTTCACCTTACATGTCACCTTTTGATATTTACTAATAAATGTATCTTGAAATATAATTTATAGTTTACTTATGTATGCTAATATCTTATTGTCCTAGTAGATTATAAATTTTGACCTATCTGCTATTGTAAATAATGATAAAGTAATACTTACTTCAACCTGTCCTAAGACTGAATAAAATCTAGAACATATATCACCCCAACTTCTTTTTCATCCATAAAACCAAACATAGGTATAATCAGTTAACATAGGTCCATGTGTTGGGAGTTTTCTTATAAACTTTAGATGTCCATTCCTCCCAAAGTGGGAATGAGTCTCCCAATAGGCCTTAACATTCCCTGTTACATTCTATAAAAGAAATGAGTGATAACTTTCATCTAGGACAGTAATGCAGGAAAAGAACTCACTATGTGGAAAAGAATCATGAGCATTAATGAGTCATTTCTCTGGGCAACCAAATTAAAAAAAATTTCAAAGCAAATTCATTCAATAAAATAATGTACCAAAAAAGAAAAAGATTTACAATGCAATTTCCACTTTACCCCCATTCAAAGGCACACTGTAACCCACATGTTCATACCATTACTGTGCAAGTGATCAAATGCTACATTAATGAGGGGTCCACATATGAAAAGTATTTATTTCCTTAGTTGATGTGGTGAAGGGGAGTTCAAATGAAAATTTCAAACCCAAAAAAGTGATAGCTTTAACAAACTTTATTTTTACTAACAATAGAAGGAATTCAGCTGCTGGTCAGGAAAGTATTGGTGCATGGCATGCCCATGTTGGATAGTTTAAATTTCCAAATTCATCACCCAAACTTATGAATGATTTGAGACAAAGATGAAGTATAATAACAATGAGAAACTACTTGATATCTATAGGACTAAAGAGGAGAAGGTAATTTCCTAATTTCTCTAAGCAGAGGAAAAGAATAAGAGGAGAGAAGTAGAGTACCCTTACTGTGTCAATCCAACAAGAGGATTGATTAAAAAGTCAAGGAGGTAATAATGCTTAGTTTCCGGGATTATTAGCCTTGTCTTATTTGAATCCTGAGGGTGTGACACTGTATCTGTCAAGCCAGTTTTCACAGGTGGAGAGTTAATAAATTGTCTTCACCTTTAGAATATAATCCTGTTGAACACAGGGCCTATTTTTGTTTATTTTTCTTCTCTTTGTATTTCTAGCATTTAATGCAGTTCTTGGGTCATAATTACTAGTTAATAAACACTTATTGCCCCACTGATTCTGTGGAGGGACAACTCACACGTCTATCCTTAATGCCTCCTTGTGATTTCAATTCATTCTTCTTGAGTCTATTTCTCACTGGACATGGTGTCTGAGTGGTAAATGGCATCTCCCTGGGCTCTCCTTGTCTTTGTACTTAATGTTAATTAGTCTCTATTATTCTCACTGTGACTGCTATTCACACAGTGAACTTAGTGTGCCCTAGCATTCTGCTTTTCTGGTTTAGCATCTCTATTGGGTTCTTCCCTCTGCCAGTCCTTGCTGATGTTAGATTACTATACATAATTTCTTAAGCCTGGTCCTTCCTACTATTTTTATTATGCCTTGATGTTTTTAGAACCAGTAATTCTATTTTAATTTAAAGCACTAGCCTATGGTGTCTAGAACTTCTCCTCAATAGGTGCAGGCTAACAGTTTTTGAGTCACACCTAACATAATCAACTAACAAAAGCTAGGCAGAATACATCTAGAATAAAATAAAGGCTTTCTTTTCCTGCCTTATGTTGGGGCAGAGTTCAAACTTTCTGATAGAGATGACTAAATTAGGAATAAAAGCTCTGTGTTATTTCCAAGATGGTCTTTGATTTATATGCGAATGATTTTGTGATAGAACAAAAAAAAATAAACTACAGAGTCAAGATAAATATTCTCCTCCCATCTAGCCTACATCAATGCCTTTTTTAAGAATGTTTGCCATAAGCACAGTTTTGATTGGTGATCTATTCTGTCTGCTGAAAAAATTCAGTTTTCTCACATTAAGAAAAAATCCACAGGTATGTGCAGTACATGGGGATTCGATGTAAAATGTACAAGATTCATCATTTCAAGGAAATTTGTATTTATAAGGCTAATATATGGTGGCATATTATAATGGAAAAAGCCTTTTATTTATAATCAAGAAGCCTATTTTTGTATTCTAAATACACTACTATGTGTATCTATGTGACTTAATACAGATCTGAAAGCTGGACTTGGCAAGAAAAAAATATTCACGTCTAGTCTTTGATATGTCTTTGCTATATTATCCTACCCTGAGCAATTTATACAGCTTCTTTTGGTATGTTTCCACTCCTATATAGTGGTAAATATAATAGCATCTACTTTAAAGGGATCAAATGAGAAAGGATATATAAAGTACTTACAAAACTGAAAGCACTAGATAAGGGTTAATTATTACCTACCATCTACATGACCTCAAAGAAAAATTTACATTTCTTCCTTTTGACTACCTTATTAATAAAGAGAGGCAGTTGTACTATACAATGACCTTTTATTTAAGTTGGATCTTCATTGATCAAAGTCCTGGTTGAGTGACACTTCAGGTAGCAGTGCTAATATTTCTCTTACTTCAGCCCTTCAAGATATGGATCTCTAAATCCTCTCTAGCTATGAATCTAATGGTTGTGTTATTTATGTATATTTGTGAGTGTATTTAATTAATTATATATACATACATATATGTGTACATACATACATATATGTGTACATATATATACATATACATATACATATACATATACATATACACATACATATATATATATACATATACATATACATATACATATACATATACATACACATATA
>NC_058133.1:454653742-454693651 GCF_016433145.1 Gracilinanus agilis
TTTCCTTATGAGTTCTTTCTCTTTAGGTGGACGTACGTAAGTCATGTTTCAAACAATATTTCTCTTGTATATAATGGCCTCTTATTTCTGATCATTTCACTCTTTATAACTTCATGCAGGTCTTTCCATGCCTTTCCAAAATCAACCTGCTTTTCATTTCTTATGGAGTAATAGTATTTTATCACAATCATGTGCCACAACTTGTTTAGCCTTTCCCCAAATGATGGGCATCCTTTCAGTTTCCAGTTCTTTGCCACCACAAAGAGAGCTGCTATAAATATTTTAAAACATAGAGGTTCTTTTCAATTTTTCTTGATCACCTTATAGAATAAGCCTAATTTAATGGTAGTTTTGCTGGGTCAAAAGCCTCTAATACAATGCCATAAGGGTCTGTCTAGTGTATGCACAGTTCTACATTTTTATCAATGAGTTGGATAAAGACAGAGGTTTAATGCTTTTCAGGTTGTCAGATGGCACAAAACTATGACAGATAGATTGTGTATCAGACAAACAAAATTTAGATCCCCAAAGATCTTGATAGGTTAAAATGTTGGGCTGAAACAAAAGTGACATTTAATAAAGTTAAAGGTAAGCCTCCCACCCTGCCATTTTCCATGTTACATCATCTACATGAGAATAGGAGAAGCTTGGCTAGACAACAGTTCCTATGGAAAAAAAAAGGGTTTTTTTGGTAGGAGGGACATGAAAGTTAATGTGTGTCAGTAATATTACAGGGAAACTGGAAAAAAACTGTCAATCAGTAAGCATTTATAAAGTGCCTACTATGTGCTATGCATTGTGTTAAGCCCTGGAGATACAAAGAAAGGCAAAAAACCCCAATACCTACCCCAGAATACCTAATAATCTAGTGGCAAACACAACATGCAAACAACTATGTACAAGCAATTTGAATAAAAGATAAATTGGAAGGAATAAGCAGAGGGAAGGCACTAGAATTAAAGGGGAATGAGGACAGCATCCTATAGAAGATGAGATTTGAGCTGAGTTTTAAAAGAAGCCAAGACAATAAGGAAGGAGGATGAGGAGAGCTTTCCAAATAAATATGGACAGAGTTGGCCATGGAATGTCTTGTACATATAATAACAAGAAGGCTAGTGTCACTGGATTGAAGAGTACTTGAGGGGAGGTATGGAATATAAGGTATAAGAAGACTAGAAAGGTAGGGAGGGAACTAAGGTTATGAGGGGGTTTGACTGCCACAGTGGATTGTTAAGTTTCATTAAGAGAGACAGTGATCAGGAGTTGAGAAATGACAGAACCGCCATACTTTGTCCTTGTCAGACCATATTTGGAATATTGTAATGAACAGCTAAGTGATTCAAAGGGCAGACCTTAGGGCTTGAAGTCAGGAAGATCTGAATTCAAATCCTACCTCAGAAAGACCTTGTACAAGTTATTTAACCCCTTCATGCTTCAGTTTTTTTCATCTAAAAAAAAGGCTATAATAATAGCACCTACCTCAGAGAGTTAGTTGTCTTAAGGATCAAAGGAGTTAATATATGTAAAATACTTTGCAAATCTTAAAGTTCTACGTAGATACTTACTATCATGCTTTATCTCATTTTGTCTTGACAACAACTCTGGGAGATAGATGCTATTATTATCTCCATTTTCTATATAAGGAAATGGAGACAGAGGTTAAGTAACTTGCCCAGGGTTATATTTAAGAAGTGTCCATAGTGAGTCCAATTGAACTCAGGTCTCCCTGACTCTACTTCTAAATCTCTATCCATTGCACCATGTAGTTTCCAAAGCAGATATGTACATATCTATGGATATACTATATATCTGTGGTGGTTGCAAATCTATGTTTATATCTCTATAAAATATATCTCTATGTGTGTTTCTGTAATAATGATAATTCAAAATTAATATATTTTCCATTTTCGTGGAATTACGGAATTTGAGAGTTGGACAAGACCTCAGTGTCTATCCAACCCATATATGAAAGGAATGACCAACATAATGATAAATGCTTTTCCAGCATCTGCTTAGAGGGTAATCTAACAAACTCTAGTGACAGCCCATTTCACTTTAGTAACAACTCTAATTGTTAGGACATCTTTCCTAACTATAAGCCTAAATTATCATCTTTGAAATTTTTATCCATTGCTCCTAATTCTTCCAAGTGGTGTCAAATGAAGCAAATCTAAATCTCTCTTTCTTATGAAAGCCCATTAAGTAGCCGAAGACAACTATCATCTTTCTCAATCCACTTTTTCTCCAGGATAAATATGCCCAGTTTCTTCAACTGATTATATGTCATGAATGTATGACTTTTCACCATCTTGACTGATAAGCTGGAAATAGTGCAGAAGAGGGCAAAGTTTTTTTTTTTTTTAACCTTCTGTGTCTTGGACAGATTTGAACACAATCCTGCAGATGATGTCTCATGAGGACAGAGCAGAATGGGGCAGACCTATCACCTCCCTATTTCTGAAAGCCATACCCCTTTTTAAGAAGCCAAAGATTGAGTTAGGTTTTTGGCTGCTACATGGCACTGTTGACTCATGTTAAACTTACAGTCCATTAAAACTTCCAGATTATTTTTTAGAACTGCTGGCTAACTGTATGTCTTTTACCTTGTACTTCTAAAGATGATCCATACAATAACCCCGCAAGGATGGCAGGACAAGTACTACTTCTGGCTTATGGATGAGGTAATTAAGTCTGAGAGAGTCAAAAATCAAATAGCCAGTAAGTGTCTTAGCCAGACTCTTGTCCTCTGATTTCCACTGGACCACACTTTGTGTCCAGGGTTATTTCTGAGTTCATGTCAACATCCATGGGGGATTGAGACAAATGTAGTGCTGTTTTAGCAACACCATCTCCAGGCATTGCCAAAGAGATCAGGGTACTAGAGATGGATGCGTGGTGGTTTCAGGCAGTAATTTCCTAGCACACACATTCTCTTCAATCTCCTAGGGAGTTTTGCCCTAACCTTCGTTCTAGCAGAGTGACTGATACAGACTTTCAAGCTAGTCTCTCTAATCTTTTAGATTTGTGGGAAGAGGAAGCAAGAGAGCTGCCAGAAGAAATAGGAGCCACAGGGTTACAATCACCATGGAAATGGGGTAAGAGAACCATCAGCCTTGAGTTTCCTTGAACTTTAAATTAAATTCAGTGTGAAGAAGTTATGCATGGTGTATGTTAAGAATGCTGTATCACTGAAGTCCATCCAGGTTATAGATTCAAGATGATCATCTTTCATTTCCTTTTTCCCTCTTATGAGAAGATGAGCTTGATATCTTCCCCATGACTCTGGACACATTTTTGTTTCTTTTAAAATTTTTTTATTATGTACTTAGTAATCACCACCACCACCACCACCACCACCACCACACCACCACCAAACATTTAACTAAACACATGCATAAAAAACTATGTGCAAAACCACACACTCCACATTGTTTACAATTTGTTTAAAAATATGTAAATTGTATAGGAATGCTAATATACACATCTTCTGCTTCTGAGTTGTGCTTGGATGTGTTTTACTTGAATACTTTTTTCTCTTGATTTTGTGGCTGTTATTTTAAAATATAATCATGGTATGTATTATTCTTCTTCTCTTTTTATCTCTTCATATGTATCCCTTATTTTCTTTATATTTATATACTACTGTATATCTTAAATTTTTTTCCATTCTGAGTTTAACTCTTTACTTTTTCTCTTAAGGTGGAAAAAGGTGACAAAAAATCCTATTAACCACTTGAACTTCTAAACTGTATAAATTATGATTTACAGCAGCATAAAGAATGTGATTGGGGATTACTTGGGAGGAAAGAGAGATAGATTTAAAATTACAATATTTTGTCAGAGAGTAATTTCTAACTGGGGACTCAGAGTCAAAGAAAGAGTTATTGATTACTTTTTGTAACTTCCCAGGGCAGAGAGAAGACTTTTAATAGGGCTGAACAATGATGGCTTGGCTGGCATTGAGGCATGCACCTGCCATTTTCCCAAGCCTGGTTTGAAAATAATGGCACCCATCAGAGGGGAATGGCAGAGGGAGTATCTACAGAAAAATTCATTTGAAGGGAGGAGTTGCTTGGACAATCAAAGTGAGGGTGTATAGGAAGGGAATAAAAATTTATTAAGTACCCACTCCAGGCTAGAAACTTTATAAATATTATCTCATTTAATCATCACACCAACTCTGAGAGGCAGGTGCTATTATTACATCCATTTAATAGTTGAGGCAGAATGACTTGCCCAAAGTCATGCGTCTTATAAGTATCTAAGGCCAAATTTGAACTTAAGTCTTTCTGACTCAAGACCTTGTACTCTCTCCATTGTGACACTCAGCTACACATAGTAGGGACTCATACCTGTCTGCCTGCTCAATAGCTCAGCATAGCAACCACTACTGCTACATGGGTATACCAAAGTTCTTAGTCATTCAGATTTTTTAGTTGTGTAATTTAAGCAATTGAGTTTATTGCAGACATAATCAACTGAATGGTCCCCTCCATCTGCAACAGCCCTTCTTCCTCTCCCACCAATTCTAATTTCACTTCACTAGGAATTATTCCCACTGACTGATCTTACCTTGCAACCTCTTGCAGCCCATATGTCTGAGTACTCATATACTCCTTTCACATAGAAATACCTTTGCATGACATTGTGAAAAGAAGGCTGAAGATTTCAGTTTGGGTCCCAGCACTGTCACTTCTTAGTTGTGTGACAAGGAGGAAATCACATTTGCTTCATTTTCTTTATCTGTGAAATGGAAATAGTCCCTAAACAAGTGAATTCTCAGGCTTACTTTTGTTGTTTGCCCTTAGTTTTCAAAGAGGATTAATGTCATCACAGGTAAGGTGTATGTGTGCACATGAAATGACTGAAGTGAGGTACATTTGCACCAACTTGTTAGCCTCACTCTCTCCTCCAGAGTCATCAAAGTCCAGTGGCTGACTGGTAATGGCCCAGGATACAGTGGATGACCTTGGCATCTTCATTGTCTAACCAAACTCTAAGCATTCTATAGCAGTTGCTTCCATGGCCATTGGAATGAATTGTTCTCATCTTCCTATTCCACCAGGGGAAATCTTCATATGCGTGGGGTAGACAACTACCCTATCTCTCCAGTGGATTTATGACCCATTGGTTACCCTCAACATGGTTTATCCCAATGTTGAGATAGTTTTACTGGGATATGGCCACTGCACATGCTATAGCTTCTTGAAGCTATGTGTGATAGTTGGGTGCCACCAAAGGTGGATGAGCAGTCCTGAAAATGGCTCAGCAAGCCCTCATACCAAAATACTCCTCCTCCCGGAACATCCTTATACCCTCTGTCTTATTTTTTTTTTAATCATGGATTAAGAGATCTCTTTAAGGTGAGCTAGTCTACTCTTGTCCCCTTTTATAGATGAAGAAATCTAACTTTCAAGAAACCAAGTGAATAGTCCAAAGTCACACAGATTTAGAATCATTGTATAAGAGTTAGAATTCAAACCCAAGTTCTCTGACTCCAAAGCCATCCTGTTTCCAGGGAACCCTGCTGCTTCTCAATCAAATATGTTAAGGAATGGAAAGGGCTTCGTGATAAAGAGTCTTTATTTATAAACATAATTTACTATAATTATTTCACTTATTCACTCAATAAACATTATTTACTATGTATCATCTAGTGCTCTAGGCAGTAACCAAGTAAGGAGTGTTTCCATTTACATTTCAGAATGTAAATTCTTTCATATAGTCAGCACTTAATAAAGGCATGTTGATTCATTGTTTGAACTTTTGGATGACTAATTTTATAATTCATAAAAGTTTCTGTGGTGTAGAGTGGGGGTATAACTGTTTTTGCAGAATTTCTATTGTCAGTTAAGGTTTTAGAATCTTGGGGAAAAGTTTCAGTTGGACCTGGGAACTCATGGAGGGAACCAGGGTTCAGCGGAGCTCCTTCTTAAGATTGAAACCTGGTTTAGATCTGCAGTTTTTTGAGATTTGTTAATTTAGATAAATCCTTTGAATTTCCTACCCTACCTTATTTCCTACCTTCATTTCCCCTACCTGAATATCTGAGAAGAGTGAATAGGAGAGTGAATCTGAGAGTTAGTTCAAATCTGTGATAGTTAGTGTTAGCCTGGCAACAAATTATTTATTGAGTCTTTGTATTCAACTTCCTAAACTCTTTTGATTTCAAAATCACCTTGAGAGCTGAGTAAAGACAGGTCCTTTCTCTGTCTCACATTCTTGCTTCCCTTCCCCCACCTGAGGTTTCTCTAAGTAGCAGTTAGGGCTTCCTTGATCCTCTACCCTGTCAATCTATCCTAGAAGACAATAAACCCCTTTTATGTTTAAACAAGACCTTTTGGCTATTTCATTAGTTGATTAGTAAGAGAGGGAGGAAGAGGAAAGAGAAACAACATACTCTCTGGGTTTGAGGGAAGCTGAGGGTATCCATTTTGAAGGAAGTGTAACTTCAATACAAGTCCCTTCCTGTGAAACTGACTAAAGCCTGTAGTCAATTTCAATCTGTCTTGGCTGATTCTAACTTGGCTTTATAGTGTCCTTTACTTGAAGGGATCAGTCTATTTCCTTTCAGTGTGTTGTCTTTAACCTAAGTCCCATTCTGTATTTCCCTGTTGCTCTTTGCCTGCTTAAATTAATTCATCCTCTCCCTTGAAACACTTATTACCTCAGTGTTATTCTCCCTGAACTCAGACATTCCCTTATTTTCCCTACCACCTCAACTACCATTCTTCATCATTGAACCTTCCTCATAGACTATATTGCCTTAACTTCCCTACTACCAATCTATTCCCTTGACTACTTCCAGCCTTGGGTCCCTTGCCTTGTCTTATTCCCTGATCCTATCAGTTATTACCCCTAGCTTCAGCTTCATATTATATCCTGCACCTCCCTATTATATCCTACCTAATCCCCATATTACATCTTTCAAAGTCCCCTATAATAATACATATACATCTTGTTCATTTTTCAGTCATGTACAACTCTTCATGACTCCATTTGGACTTTAACTTTTAAAAGATGCTAGAAGGATTTTTCATTTTCTTCTCCAGCTAATTTTACAGATGAGAAAACTGAGGCAAGAAAGTTAAATCACTAGCTCAGAGTCACAAATCTAGTAAGTATCTAAGACTAGATTTAAACTCATAAAGGCTCCAGGTCTAGAACTTAATCCAATGTGCCTGTGTATATATTTACATTTATTTTCTATAAAAGGAGCATAAGAGCAATACAATTTATATTATGTATGACTATATATACATATATGCAATATATGAAATTTTATATATAAATATCAGTATTTATATTGATATAGTGTTTAATGAACCTGGAATCCAAGAGAAGACTTGTCTTCTTTTTTGTTTTTTATTTTTATATTTTATATATAATATTTTTTATATTTATTTTTATTGTCTCTTTTTCTTTGGTGTTCACTAACAGTGTAAGAAAGCTTTTTACACTCAGCTAAATAGCCTAAGAAAGGATGAATTTATTGACTGCATGTCAAAAAATGTAAAATAAAAAAATCACTTTTGAATGTCAAATTGTCTTTCATTTCACCACCTTGAGATTCCTGTCTCTATTCTTTCTCTATATTTCATGTCTGCTTGTTCTTTCAACCCCCTTGGAGTACAGCCAGGCTCTGCAGCGTATAGCGTGAATATGCCTGCTATATTCCTGTTTGATCTTCTTCCCTTGATGTGTCAGTTTCTTTGTGGCCTACCTACTTGTCAAATCATTTTTACTCTTCAAAACTTTGTGTGAATTTTTAAATAAGCTGTACAACTCTCAGGACAAGAATTTTTTGCAAGTTAATCGTGCACAAACATAACTGTTTAAACATTTAACATATTAAGGACAAACATATTTACAGATATATTACATTAATCTCCTCAACTTGAACCCAATTAAATAAAAACAGAATTAAATACAGATGGGTAAAACAATTTGTTATTTCTTCCATGTGGATCATTAAGAAAGTTGATTGAAGACTGAGATAGAAATTGTCATTATAAAAATATATATAAATATTGAATATATTTCAGGATTCCATGAGAAATTTGAACATAAACAGTCAGCATGTTATCTTTTAATGATAATAATTGCTGGCATTTATGTAGTGCTTAAGTTTTGCAAAGAGTTTTATATGTGTTCTATCATTTGATAACATTTTATTCCTTATAAAATAATATGATTTTGAAAAGCTTCAAAATACACAATGTTCTGATGACCAAAGCCCATAAATAGGATCTTTTACTTGACATTGAGAAGCCCTTTCTTTGGATACTGCCTTTGACATTTATTAGCTGTAAGATACTATAGCAATTTTTGCTGAATTAATCTTAGTCTCAGTTTCCTCATTTGTAAGATGCTGATAAAATTTAATGTAACTCAAATGTTTTTAAGAGGATCAAATAAGATAACTTAAATAAGGCTAACAGCTAGATTTGTGATTCCGTTGTTTTAGGAACCCACAGCTAAGGAAACTCGTATCTATCACATTTTCTCTGCAATTTATTGTCTCACAGAATTGTTTAGGGGATTGAGAGATTAATAGGTGCTTGGTGTCACCCCCCAATGTGTGTCAGAGGCAGGACTAAAACCAATATCTTCCTGTCTCATGGGCCAGTTTTCCAATACACCATTCTATGGCCCTTTTAATATACATAAGTTTTATAAATCTTGGATCACTATATAAATATTAGCTATTGTTATTACAATTCATTAGTTTAACAAAATTGTTGCCCTGTGAGTAATTTTGTTTTTTTTGTTACAAATAAGATTTTATTCAATGTCTTTTATAACTTTTGATCTTTAATATTATTAACAACACAATATAATATTTCGTTTTCTTTTTTAAAGCACTGTGAGCCTGGGTAGAGAAAACAACATTTGTCCTTCAGCTTTGTGCTGTATACCACCTGAGGCACACAGTAATTTTCAAGAAATACAATGCTTGTTGTGTCTTAGAATTTAAATCATTCACCTCAAATGTCTTAGTAAGTTATAATGAGAATATACTAATCTCTTGGAAAGAACCCGTTTAAAATAGTGCGCTCAGCAGATTATAAATAATGTTTCACTTGAGAAACTACATGGAGTAACAAGGCCATCATGGAAAAAAAATAACATCTACAAGGTGAACCAAAAAATTCATCTTATCCAGACCTAAGAAAGGTCACAGAAAAGAGAATTTAAGTGAAGTGCACACTTTTATAAGCTGTGGTTAAGGTCAACTAAAGTTAATATTTTGAATTCTAAGGTGATAATAAGATGAAAGGGCAGAAATGGACAGGGAGACAATTTTTTTTCTTTTCTTTTTTAAACCAAGAGCTAGAAAATGGTTTTTCATGATTTATATGATTTTTACCACTGACAGTTTACTATTCGAGGTCGTTGTGTCAGAAATGAATAGTAGAATGATAGATTACTTAAAATTATGTGTGTATATATGTATGTATGCATGAACAGATTCTTCATCTAAATATAAATGAAAAGCATATATGCCAGTTTGTACTGGAGTTCATTTATATTGCCCCTAAGTGCTGATTGCTAAATTTTCAGTGAGCACATTTACACCTTACAGAATGGAAGATGCTATAAGTCATCTTTAATGTTTTGTTGATTATCTGAATTTAAGAAAGTGATGGAGAAAATATTAAGGATTAATGATAAGAATAGGATACTATATTAGATCTTATAAGCTTAAATGTATGCTCTGTCTTTGAGTATGCATATGTGTATATAATAGTTTTGAGAGAAACAACAGTTAAATAATGGTAAGCATTTCCTGCATATAGATTTAGAGAGATATTATTTTGGTACAGACTTTTTATTTGCGAGTGGTAGGGAATTCCCAATGTGGAAATTTATTCTACTATAAAGATTAAAAAGATATCTTTTATTTTTATATGTCAAGATAATTATTAATAATCATTTTCTGACATTTTGTGATCTATGTTCTCTTCAGTCATCTCAACTCTTCCACTTTCCCCAAGATGTCAGATAATATGACATAGGTTTTGCATGTGTTATCATTCAATATAGGTTTCCATGTTCATCATGCTGTGAAAAAGACATATATGACTTCCATTAGAGAAAAATTCATGAGGAAATAAAGTCAAGAATAATATGCTTCAATCTTCATTCAGACTTTGTAATTTCTTTCTATGATAGGATATTGTTTTTGGTCATGAATTTTGGAGTTGTCACGTATCCATGCATTGCTGATAACAGTTAAGTCATTCACACTTGATCATAGTACCAGATGAACAACTTTTTTTAACCTTTACCTTCATTATTAGAATCAATTTGATGTATTGGTTCTGAAGAAGAAAAGTGTTGAGGTCTTGGCAACTGGGGTTAAATGACTTGTCCAAGTCACACGGATTAAAAATATCTTAAGCCACATTTGAATCCAGGACTTCTTGTCTCTAGGTTTGGCTAAAAATCCACTAAGTCACCTAGCTGCCCCTGCCCATTTCAAATGAACAACTCTTAAAACTATAGCCTGAGACCATTCCCTGGATCACAGAGAAGTTAAATAACTTGCCTGTAGTGGTGATGTGGCATAGACCTGAATCCAGTTCTGAATCTAAGGCTGATTTGATATAGTATCCTATTCTTATCAGGCCATATTTACCTCTACTACTTATCTTTATGTCTCTTTCTGCCTTTCCTTCTTCCTTCCTGTTTCCATCCTTCTCTCACTTCACATTTTTGGGCATTAAGAAATGAATGAGTAAATAAATGAATGCATGGATTAAGGAAATCTGAGTACTTAGTACTTCCCAGCCTCTATACAAAGCACAATGAATAAAAATAAAAATGAAAGAAAATCTCTGTCCTAAATTATATGAAAGACATGCATTAATTGACCTTTCAGAAGATTACAAAACAAATAGATAAGCTAAAATTTTTGTGGTGAAATCCCAAACCACCTCACATCCTTAATTTCCCTTCTATGATGATATTAAACAACATTCCTTCCATTCTGATGTTCTAACACATGTAAATTGAAGTCCTTCAAAAATTTCCCTTTCAGCGTTATTTCTATCTTAATATATGAATTATAAAATAATATACTATCAAAAATTCTCAGTGCGAACCTCATCTTTTTTTTTCCATTTCACTAAAATTTACCAATTCCTCTTTGTTCTAATGGAGTGAGCATCTTGTCCTCCATTCATTTATTTTATCAGGTTATCATCATCAGTATTAATGGATGCTTGATGATACAGTAAAGTCTTGGGCAGTCAGGAAATATGAGCTCAAATCTGAAATCAATCACTAGCTATATGAGTTTGGGTAAGTCACTTATCCTATTTTACATCAACTTTATCAACTACAAAACAAAGATTATAAAAGCACTTATTTCTGAGGATTATTTTAAAGATCAAAAGAGGCAATATTTGGAAATCACTTAGCAGAGTTTGTGGAGCCTTGAGGATGTTACATTAAAACTAGATGTTATTAATACTTATATTATTATTATTATTATTATTCAATCAATTCAACATGGAGAACTTTTGTTCCTTCAGATAACTAGGTAGGTGACTGCTGAACTAATCAATATACTGAACAGAAATTCACTGGAATAATTTTAAAATAGTTCTCTAACTGAAATCATAATCACAATCTATGTGATTTGATACTAAAGGTTCAAGAACTTTCATCTATAGGATGATGGAGACAACATAGAGAATAATGGAATCTTTAATCTTCTAATAAGAAACAAAGTCTCTTTAAGTGCACTGTTAAGAAACTAATATAATTGCTTTGTTTAAGAAACATGAAGAATCTAAATCCTATCTCTGATGCCAACTACTCTGTATTATCAGTAAATAAATTTAGCACTCTGACAGTTTTGCCATCTTTAAAATAGGGATAATGTTATCTGTTTTACCTTTTACAGGGGTTACATCAAGATTAACAAGATCATATAACCCTAACATGTCATAAACTGTCAGTTATAGTATAAGTAATGATAGTAAGAGTAATAGTTGTTTTTTTTTAGTTTCATCTAAAATCCCTCTCTCTACATGAAGAGATCTGTAATACGTTTTCTTTCTAGTTCCTTTCCTCCATTAATCATCTTCTATTTATCCTATATCTAGTTGCATTGCATATATGTAAGCTTCTGAAAGGAAGAAATTTTTTTGCTTCTTTTTTTTAATTCCCCATGCTTGGCATAGTGCCTAGCACTTAGTACACACTTAATAAATGTTTATTGCCTAATTCACTGATTTAAGCAGCAGCAGCAATGTCACATTGTCTTCTATATAGAGCAAAGCAAAACCAATCTAACATTTATCTTACATGGCTATCTTTTAAATAATTGAAAAGCTTCCATGCCCCTCTTAACTCTTCTCTTTCTTAGGTAAGCACTCAGAGATTCTTCAAATAATTTGGTTGCAACATGATTTCAAGGAAGTTGCTCACCATTAAGTACTCTCCAATTTATCAATAACTTTTTTAAAATGAAGTTCATGGAACTCAGAACAATGCACCAGATGCTTTTTGATGAATAAAAGTGTCTGGTTGGGCAATCACCTCCCTTTTAAATGATGAAAAGGGCTGGATTTGGAGTCAATAAGATTTAAATTCTACCTCAGAGAATTAGTAGCGTTGTTATTATATGCAAGTCACAATTTCATTCTGGCTCAGTTTTCTCCTCCATAAAATGAAGGAAATGGTAAATATCTATCACTCTTGCTACAATTGATTCATTTTGAACCTCACATAACACATGTATAGTCTAATGGCTATGTTGTGAGAATAAAATAAAATTACATGTTTAACAGTATAAAACTTAAAAAGCTATATCAATTTTAGATATTTTTTATCATTATTATTTTGCATATTATGGAATTCTAATGTGGAATAACAGAAAGATCACTCAGTCATAAAAATTATGTGTCCAATGTCCAACTTAACTAGATGAATCACCAACATTATTATAATAATTCCCCTAAACTTTATTTCTACATTTTCCACTGCTCACTGGGTATCTCCATCTGTCTTATAGGAACTTCACACTCCCCATATCTGAGACTGAATTTATAATTTCCCCCTGTGAACATCAAATCTCCTAATCCTTTTGTAGGTAAGATTATCATGCCAGTCACTTAGCCTCCAAAATTTAGATTTATATTTGACTCTTATCTTGATCTCACTCTTCACATTGAGTCAGTTGCCATATATACTCCAAGTCAATAATTATTAATGAAATGTAAATTGAATCAATTTTGAGGTTTTACTTTATACCAATAAGCCTGGCAAAGATCACAAAAAAGTGAAGTGACAAATGTAGAAGGGCAGAAAACAGGTACAAAAGTGCAATGTTGATAGAGTTGTCCAGTCATTCTGGAAAGTTATTTAAAACCAAGTCCAAAAGTTACCAAACTGTGCATAGCATTTGCCCTACCCATGCTATGATGACTAGGTTCAATACACTCAGAATTGAAGAGAAAGAAAATGTTTACATATTTAGATATTTACAAATATTTTCACATCATAAGTTATAATGAAATGGGTACTATCAGTGGAAGCTAGGAATATTTTTATGAATTAATGAAGAGTGAAGTCCAAAAAACAAAAGAACACTCTCTACATAGATGGGAGTATAGTAAAAGGAGAATTGAAAGATTTTAAAATTCTAAATGATGTAATAATCCACTAAAATTAAAATAACAAAGATGAAACATGTCACTCACCTTCTTATGGAAAGGAGATGGACTGAAAATGAAGAAAGATATTTACATTTTCAAATATAAGTAACTGAGGAATTTGTTTTGCCAGACCATTTAAATATTCACTTAGGAGTATATCTTTCTGGGTTATTTCTTTCCCACTTGGTAGTAGAATATGGAGATAGAAGGACAGGTTAATTGAAGAACAAAAACATTGCTACCTAAAAAAACAGATAATAAACTTAAAAAAGAGAAATTTACATCAGAAAAGCTCCCATATACAAGTCTATTAAATTATTTCTAATTATTTTATTTTTATAGAAAAATGAAATCCAAAAAAATAATAATTGGCACGTTGATTTAGACATAAAAGAAATTCAACAGCTTGCTTTTTTGGTCTAGACCCAAAAATAATTCTAACCAAAACAATGGCTTCCTTCTGCGATGTGTTGGAATTATATAGAAATTCTGATGACTTATGTGCATTTATTTTGTATCCTGAAACTTTTCTAAACTTGTTGGTGATTTCCACTAACTGTTTAGTTGATTCTTTAGGATTTATTAAGTAGACCATCATATCATCTGCAAAGATTGATAACTTGGTCTGCTCATTGCCTATTTTAATACGATCAATTACTTTTTCTTCTCTAATTGCTACTGCTAGTGTATTCAGTACAATGTTATATAAAAGAGGTGACAATGGGCATCATTGTTTCACTCCTGATCTTATTTTATCCTCATTGCAGTTGATGTTTGTTGATGGTTTTAGATATATGCCATTTATTATTTTTAGAAAAGGCCCTACTATTCCTAAACTTTCTAGTGTTTTCAGTAGAAATGGGTGTTTTATTTTGTCAAAGGTTTTTTCAGCATCTATTGAGATAATCATGTGTTTTTTGTTGGTTTTCTTGTTGATATGATCAATTACGTGAATAGTTTTACTAATGTTGAACCTTCCTTGCATTCCTGGTATAAATCCCACTTGATCATAATGAATCACCCTCATGATCACTTGCTGGAGTATTTTTACCAGTATTCTGTTTAAGATTTTTGCATCTATGTTCATTATGGAGATCGGTCTGTAGTTTTCTTTCTCTGATTTTGATCTACCGGCCTTTGGGATCAGAACCATATTTGTGTCATAAAAAGAGTTTGGTAGAACTCCTTCTTTGCTTATTGTGTCAAATAGTTTGTATATTATTGGAATTAGTTGTTCTTTGAAGGTTTGATAGAATTCACTTGTGAATCCATCTGATCCTGGGGATTTTTTCTTAGAGAATTCTTTGATGGCTTGTTCAATTTCTTTTTCTGATATGGAATTATTTAAGTATTCTAATTCTTCTTCTGTTAATCTAGGCAATTTATATTTTCTTGTAAATATTCATCCATATCTCTTAGATTGCTATAATTATTGCCATGTAATTGAGCAAAATAGTTTTTAATGATTGCTATGATTCCCTCTTCATTAGAGGTGAGGTCTCCATTTCATCTTTAATATGGATAATTTGGTTTTCTTCTTTCCTTTTTAAAATTAGATCGACCAGTACTTTGTCAATTTTGTTTGTTTTTTCAAAGTACCAGATACTAGTCTTATTTATTAATTCAATAATTTCTTTTACTGTCAATTTTATTGATTTCTCCTTTGATTTTTATAATCTCTAATATAGTTTTTAACTGGGGATTTTTAATTTCTTAGCTTTCTACTTTTTTATTTCCATACCCAGTTCATTGACCTTTGCCCTTTCTAATTTGTTATTATATGTACTCACTGTTATAAATTTCCCCTGAGTATTATTTTAGTTGCATCCCACAGATTTTGTTAGGATTTCTCATTATTGTCATTCTCTTCAATGAAATTATTAAATGTTTCTATGATTTGTTCTCTAACTATCTGATTTTGGAGAATCATATTATTTCATTTCCAATTAGTTTTTATTTGCCTGTCCATGTGCCCTTACTGGTTATTATTTTATTGC
Organism: Gracilinanus agilis; assembly: GCF_016433145.1. Taxonomy (NCBI): domain Eukaryota; kingdom Metazoa; phylum Chordata; class Mammalia; order Didelphimorphia; family Didelphidae; genus Gracilinanus; species Gracilinanus agilis. The sequence continues at coordinate 454,669,410 of NC_058133.1, forward strand.
ATTGTGATCTGAAAAGGTTATGTTTATTATTTCTGCTCTTTTCCATTTGTTTGCCATGTTTCTATGCCCTAGTACATGATCAATCTTTGTGAATATACTATGTACAGCTGAATATAAGGTGTATTCCTTTTTCTCTCTATTTATTTTTCTCCACATACCTATTACATCTAATTTTTCTAGGATTTCATTCACCTCTCATACCTCTTTCTTATTTATTTGTTGGTTTGATTTATCTAGATCTGAAAGAGGAATATTTAGATCTCCCACTAGTATATTTTACTATCTATTTCCTTCATGAGCTCTGCCAGTTTCTCCTTTTAAAATTTGGATGCTATAGCATTTGGTGCATAGATGCATAGATGTTGAGTACTGTCATTTTCTCATTATCTATACTGCCTTTTATCAGTATGTAATTACCTTCCCTATCTCTTTTAATCAAATCTATTTTTCCTTTTGCTTTATCAGAAATCATGATTGCCACTCCTGCCTTCTTTTTCTCAGTTGAAGCCCAAAAGATTTTGCTCCAGCCATTGACCTAAACCCTGTGTATGTCCACCTATTTCATATGTGTTTCTTGTAGACAGCATATGGCCGGACTTTGTTTTCTATTCCACTCTGCTATTTGCTTCTGTTTTATGGGTGAGTTCATCCCATTCACATTTAGGGTTATAATTATCAGCTGTGTATTCCCTAACATTTTGGTATCCTGTCCTAGTTATACTCCTTACACTATTTCCTTTTAAACCAGTGGTTTATTTTAAGTCAGTCCCTCTTGCCCTCCCTTGGTTGACTACCATTTCCTTCCCCTTTTATTATTTTTAAGGCCTACTGAATTCCATCTTCTCTCTCCTCCCCTACCTTTATGAACTCCCCACCACACTGGCCTCCTTGGTTTATCCCTTTTGACTTTATCTGTAGGGTTAGATATAATTTGAGTTCCTAATCAATATAGTTAATCTTCCTTCTCAAGATTAATACTGCTGAGAGTAAGGTTTAAGTATTTCTTATTTTTTAGCTTTTTTCACATGGATATTTACTTCAAATATAAGGCAAAAATGTATATGCAAATATTTCCCTCAACACTTCAGAGGTATGATATTCCCTACCACATATACCACTTCATTCTTCAGAGAGCGAAGGCAATTAGTTTTAAATCTTATCTCAGTCTTTACATAATACAAATAAAACAAGTTCAAGTACAAAGTCCAGCTGGGCTAGTGCCCCTGGACCCATGCACCTCAGCACTTCACTGTTAAGTTGCCTTAAACAGTCAGCCAATATTCTTGGATTCCCAGATTCCAACTCTATGGCTACAAAATAGACTCTTGTTCATTCTTTTTTACCCCTTTGTACATCTATTAATTTTTTTTTATTTTTAGAAAAATTTTCCATGGTTACAGGATTCATGTTTTTACTTTCCCCTTCACCCTCTCAACTTCCACCCCCTCACATAACTTGCATTTCCACTGGTTTTAACATGTCTCATCAATGAAGACTTATTTACATATTATTGATAGTTGCATTGGTGAGGTTCTTTCAGGTGTACATCCCAAATCATGTCCTCATCAACCCAAGTGTTCAAGCAGTTGTTTTTCTTATGTCTCCACTCCTGCAGTTCTGAATGTGGGTATCGTTCTTTTACATAAATCCTTCAGATTTGTTCTGGGTCATTGCATTGCTGCTAGTAGAGACATCCATTACATTTCATTATCCACAGTGTATCAGTTTCTGTGTACAACGTTCTTCTGGCTCTGATCCTTTAACTCTGCATCAATTCCTGGAGGTCTTTCCAGTTGACATGAAATTCCTCCAGTTTATTATTCCTTTGAGCACAATAGTATTCCATCACCAACATATACCACAATTTGTTTAGCCATTCCCCAATTGAAGGGCATACCCTTGCTTTCCAGTTTTTTGCCACTATAAATAGCACAGCTATAAATATTTTTGAATAAGTCTGTTTATCTATGATCTCTTTGGAGTACAAATCCAGCAATGCTATGGCTAGATGAAAGGGCAGGCTTTCATTTAGCACTCTTTGAGCATAGTTCCAAATTGCCATCCAGAATGTTTGGATCAGTTCACAACTCCACCAGCAATGCATTAATGTCCCAATTTTGCCACATCCCTTCCAACATTCATTACTCTCCCCTCCTATCATTTTAGCCAATATATTAGGTGTGAGGTGGTACCTCAGAGTTGTTTTGATTTCCATTTTTCTAATTATTAGAGATTTAAACACTTTCTCATGTGCTTATTGATACTATTGATTTCTTTATCTGAAAATTGCCTATTCATATCCCTTGCCCATTTATCAATTGGGGAATCACTTGATTTTTTGTACAATTTATTTATTTCTTTGTATATTTAAATATATACTGTTTATCATTTTTAGGAAAGGACCTTCTATTTCTATACTTTCTAGTGTTTTCAGTAGGAATGGGTGTTATATTTTGTCAAAGGCCTTTTCAATATCTATTGAGATAATCATGAGGTTTTTGTTGGTTTGTGTGTTGATATGGTCAATTATGTGGATGGATTTCCTAATGTTGAAACATCCTTGCATTCCTGGTATAAATCCCACCTGATCATGATGGATAATCCTCTTGATCACTTGCTGGAGTATTTTTGCTAGTATTATATTTAAGATTTTTGCATGTATGTTCATTAAGGAGATTGATCTGTAATTTTCTTTCTCTCTTTTTGATCTACCTGGCTTTGGACTCAGTACGATATTTGTGTCATAAAAGGAATTTGGTAAGACTCCTTCTTTGCTTATTATATCAAATAATTTGTATAGTATTGGGATTAATTGTTCTTTAAATGTTTGATAGAATTCACTTGTGAATCCATCAGTCCCTGGTGAATATTTCTTAGAGAGTTCTTTGATGGCCTGTTCAATTTATTTTTCTCATATAGGATTATTTAAGTAGTCTATTTCTTCTGCTATTAATCTATGCAATTTATATTTTTATAAATATTCATCCATATCACCTAGATTGCTATATTTATTGTCATATAATTGGGCAAAATAGTTTTTAATGATTGCCTTAATTTCCCCTTCGTTAGAGGTGAGGTCTCCCTTTTCATCTTTGATACTGTTATTTTGGGTTTCTTCTTTCCTTTTTTTATTAGATTTACCAGTACTTTGTCTATTTTATCTGCTTTTTCAAAATACCAGCTTCTAGTCTTATTTATTAATTAAATAGTTCTTTTACTATTTTTACTTTTGATTTTTATTAATTTCTCCTTTGATTTTTAGTATTTCTTTCTTCCTTTCTTTCTTTTTTTAAACCCTTACCATCCATCTTGGAGTGAATACACAGTATTCTGTATTGGCTCCAAGGCAGAAGAGTGTTAAGGGTAGGCAATGGAGGTCAAGTGACTTGCCCAGGGTCACACAGCTGAGAAGTGACTGTGGCCAGATTTGAACCAAGACCTCCCATCTCTAGGGCTGACTCTCATTCCATGGAGCTACCCAGCTACCCCTGATTTTTAGTATTCCTAATTTAGTTTTCATCTGAGCATTTTTGATTTGTTCATTTTCTAGTTTTTTAAGTTGCATGCCCAATTCATTAAACTGTGCCCTCCCTAATTTGTTAATATATGCACTCAGTGATATAAATTTTTCCCTTAGAACTGCTTTGGCTGCATCCCATATATTTGGGTAAGATGTCCCATCATTGTCATTGTCTTCAATGAAATTATTAATTGTTTCTATTATTTGTCTTTCACTAAATTTTTTTGGAGAATCATATTATTTAATGTCCAATTAGTTTTTGGTTTGCCTCTCCTTGTATTCTTACTAATAACTATTTTTACTGCATTATGATCTTAGAAGGTTACATTTATTATTTCTGCTTCTTTTCATTTGTTTGCCATGTTTCCATGTCCTATTACATGGTCTATCTCTGTGAATGTTTCATGTGCTGCTGAAAAGAAGGTGTATTCCTTTTTGTCCCTATTTATTTTTCTACATATATCTATTAATTCCAAATTTTCTAGGTTTCATTCACCTTTCTTATATCTTTCTTATTCATTTTTTGGTTTGATTTATCTTGACCTGATAGGGGAAGGTTGAGGTCCCCCACTAGTATGGTTTTGCTATCTATTTCATCCTTGAGCTCCATTAGCTTCTCCTTTAGAAATTTGGAAGCTATACTGTTTGTTGCATACATATTGAGTACTGATATTTCTTCATTGTTTATACTGCCTTTTATTAGGATGTAGTTATCTTCCCTATCTCTTTTAACCTTATCTATTTTTACTTTTGCTCTGTCAGAGATCATGATAGCAACCCCTCCATTCTTTTTCTCATTTGAAGCCCAATAGATTTTCCTCCATCCTCTCATTTTCACTCTATTTATGTCTGTCTGTCTCATATGTGTTTTTTGTAGACAACATATGGTAGGATTTTGGTTTCTAATCTACTCTGCTATTTACTTCTGTTTTATTGTCGAGTTCATCCCATTCACATTCAGAGTTATAATTATCAACCGTGCATTCCCAGACATTTTAATTCTCTCTCCTAGTCATGTCCTTTCTTCTTTCACTTTTTCCTTTTGTACCAGTGTTTTGTTTTTAATCATTTCCTAAAATCCCCTCCCTTGTTGTACTTCCCTTTCTCCCCCTCCCTCCTTATTCCCCTTTTATTGTTCTTTAAAGCTATGCTGCACTACTCCCAAACCCTCCCCCTCCCTAGTATTGCTTCCCTCCCCACCAGTCCATTTGTTACCCTTCTACTTCTCTATAGGACATAAATCAATTCTTTGCCCCAATGGATCTGGTTGTTCTCTCTTTAAGTTGATTTCAATGCACTTACATATTAAATATTTCCTCTCTCTAACTTCTTTACCCTTATAGTGTATTGTTATTTTTCCCAGTTGGTCCCACGTGCTTCTTATTGAATATAAATTTATTCCTTTTTGTTTGTTTTCCTATTTTTCTTATTATTACTTTCTTCCCCCCACAATTTTTGTATATATTTATACATACATACATACATACATACATATATATCTATAGATATAGATATAGATATAGATATAGATATAGATATTGCTTGACATTTCATCCTATACATTTTGTCCCTGTTCCCTCTATGTACACTTCTTCTAGTTATCCTGTTGGTAATAACAATTTTTAATATTTTCCAATATCTTCTTTTTTTCTTGGGATACATATTGATTGAACTTGTTGTGTCCCTTAAAGAAAATATTTTTTTTCCTCCCCCCATTCTCTTAATTACCTTATGGTGATTCTCTTGAGTTCTGGGTTTGGGCAGCAAACTCTCCGTTTAAGTCTGTTTTTTTTCTTAATGAATGTTTAGAAGACATTGATTTTATTGAATGACCACACTTTCCCCTGCAATAATATACTTATTTTTGCTGGATAGTTGATTAATGGTTGTAGACCCAGTTCTCTTGCTTCCAGTATATTGTGTTCCACGCCTTCAGGTGCTTCAATGTAGATGTAGCTAGATCCTATGTTATCCTAACTGTTGTTCTCTGATATCTGAATGACTTCTTTTAGCAGCTTCTAATATTTTTCCTTGGTCTGGTAGTTTTTGAATTTGGCTATAATAATCCTGGAAGTTGTCAGTTGTGGATTAAATGTAGGAGGTGATCTGTGGATTCTTTCAATTTCTACTGTTCCCTCTTGTTAGAGAACTTCAGGGCAATTTTCTCTGATAATTTCTTATGAGATGCTATCTAAACTTTTTCTTTTATCATGATGTTCTGGTACACCAATAATTCTTAAGTTGTCTCTTCTAGTTCTGTTCTCCAGATCTTTGGTTGAATTAATGAAGTGTGTCATATTCTCCTCAAATTTCTCATTTTTTTTAAATTTTGTTTCTTGCTGCTTTGTGAAGTCATTTGCTTCTCGTTGTTGAGTTCTGTTTTTTAAAGACTGAATTTCATCCTTGGCTTTTTTGTCATCCTTCTCCTTCTGGTCTGATTTTCTTTGTAGATCATTTTTTGCCTTCTTTGCTTCATTTTGAAGCTGGCCAATTCTGGCTTTTAAGACTTTATTTTCTTGTTTTAGTTCATGTATTTCCTTTTTCAAATTGTCTTCAGCCTCTCTTGCCTCTCTTGATTGCTTTTTTAGTTCTTGAAGTTCTTGAGTTAATTGAATTTTGAGATCTTCCAAAGCCTGTGTCTAGTTTGCTGGAACTACTTCCTCTTCTATTTCTATTTCATTTGCTCTCTTTTCACTTCCTTGAAAGAAGTGTCAATTGTCATTTCTTTTCTCTTTTTCCTTTGCTTACTCATATTTTTTCCTTTCTTTTTCTGCTAGTTTGAGCAGATGTATTTAATGATCTTTGATGAAAGATCTTCCCCCAGCTGGCAATGGAGGTTTATAGTTATTTTCTCTGCCCTCTGAAGACTTCTGGTCAGTCTAATTGTTGGGATTAATCCTGTATTGATTGGATTAATCTTACTGCTTAATCTGCCCTGAGACTAAAACCTTGAGAGAAGAGGAAAAAAACAGGTGAGGGGACAGGAAGGAGAGGTTTTAGTGAATTGAGCTCTCCAGCAGTGGGGTCACCCTGCACTGTCCTCTGTGTTTGATCTGGCTTTCTTTTCTCTTGAAGCCCTGTGTTCTCTATCTCTATATGAGGAAGCCAAGCTACCTGAGGTCTGGGGTTTGGCTCTCTCTAAGCCACCATCTTCTGGGCATTTTTGCTGTGTTCCTCTAGTTTTCTCCTCCAGTCATCTCTCCAGTGCCTGAGTTTAATGCCTTGAGTCCTGTGCAAGCAAGGCCCTCTCTCTCGACCTGTACATCCTTACACCCTGACATTTCCTGGGCTGCTGGAGACTCTGCACAGCAAGTGGGGGAGGTGTCCTGGGATTCCCCTTCTACTCCCTCAAACCCAACAGTTCAAGAATTGAAGCCTTTTTCTTGGGGTACCTCTTTAGTTTTGTTGCAGTAGGGTTCCCCCTGCTCTGTTCCATTATTAAATTTGATCCACTTTCTTCTTGAAGCGCATTGTCTTCTATATTGTTGTGTAAGGGTGAGGAGGTTTTAAGATTCACTCTGTCTGAGCTGCCATCTTCCCTTTAAGTATTTCCTATTAACACTCTCTTCCTCTCCTTATAATTGTATTCATCCCTTCCCTTTCCCATGCCCTCTTTGTGTGGTATAGATTATTCTATTTTTCTTATTCGTTCAAGTTACTCTTGATTCCATCTCCTATTCCCGCTCTTCCCCCAGTCCATATCATCTTAAGAAGATTTAGTACTCCAACCTCTCCTTATGACTAATTCTTCTAATTACTGTAATAGTGAGTACAATTTTTTAGAATTATACATAATATTTCTCCATATACAAATACAAATGAATTGATCTTATTGGAGCCCTTGAAGAAGGCAATTTAAAGATAAGAGTTTTCTTTCTTTCCCCTCTCTTTCTTATTTACCTTTTCATGTTTCTCTTGGTTTTCATGGTTGGATATCAAACTTCCATTTAGTCCTGGTCTTTTTTGTGCAAATACTTGGAAATCTTTTATCTTGTTGAATACCCGTATTTTTCCCTGGAAGTATATAGTCAGTTTTGATGGGTATGTGATCCTTGGTTGTAGACCCACTTCTCTTGCCTTTCTGAATATCATGTTCCAAGCCTTGAAGTCTTGTAGTGTGGAGGCTGCCAGATACTGTGTAATCCTGATTGGTGTGCCTTTATATCTCAATTGTCTCTTTCTGGCTACTTGTAATATTTTCTCCTTAACTTGGAACGTTTTGAATTTGGCTATTACATTCCTGGGGGTTGTCTTCTGAGGATTTAGTATAGACGATGTTCAATGGGCTCTTTCAATATCTATTTTGCCCTCTTGTTTAAGGACATTGGAGCAGTTTTCTTGCATAATTTCTGGTAGTATGATATCTAGATTTCTATTTGTCTGATTTTTCTGGAAGGCTAATAATTCTCAAGTTCCCTCTTCTTGAACTTTTTTCTTGATCTATTATCTTCTCATTGAGATAGTTTATGTTTCCTTCCATTTTTTCAGTCTTTTGACTTTGTTTTATTAATTCTTGCTGTCTTGTGAGATCATTGGTTTTTACTTGCCCAATTTTAGCCTTTAAAGACTGGTTTTCAGCTATAATCTTTTGGTTTTCCTTTTCAATCTGGTATATCTGGCTCTTCATGGCTTCCAGCTGGTCATTTCTTGTCTTCAAATTGCTCATCATTTCATTTGATTTCTAAACTTCAATTTCCAATTGTGAAATTCTGCCTTTTAAACTGTATTTTCTTGCCAGATCTCTTCCATCTTTCTCATGATCTCAGATTTAAACTCTTCAAGAGCTTGTGACAAATTTTCATTTTGGGGGGAAAGTTTATATGTCTTTAATTATTTGTCCTCCTCTGTTCTCTTGTTTTTTTCTGTGCAGAAGTTATCAAGTGTTAGAACTTTTCTTGGTCTTTTCTGTGGTTACTTCTTGGGCCTTGCTTGGCATCATTATACTTTTTCAGCCAGAAGTCTGAGTAAGGCAAGCAGGCTCTCTTTATTTGGGACTAAGGAGAAGTTTTTGCCTGAAGATACTTTATGAGTCTCCTAGCTTCCACTATATGCTAGGCCTTTGCCATCCATGGCCCCTCTCAGCCTCACTCCTGTGCCCAAGGTCTGCACTGCCTAACCTCCTGGAGTCTCTGGTATAGCTGTTTTCAGGGTCAAACCCCTGTGGTCCTAGTTAGCTGCCCAGAGCCCAGAAATTGGCCCATGCTAGTTCCTCCACCTAAGGTTTTCCCCTTAGTCTCAGCATGCTATGCTTCTTCCACTGTCCATTGCCTTTCTCAGCCCCACTCCTTTGCCCAAGGTCTGCACTCTCTGCCCTGCTGGGGTCTCAGGTCTTGCTGCTCTCAGTGGCAAGCTCCTTGTGGTCCCAATTAGCTGCCAAGGAGTTAGATTTTGAGCCCCCACTTGCTCTAACTCTGGTGCACAGCCTCTGACTCTGATAGTGTGTGTGTGGGAGGGTTGATCAGCTTGCATTTTGATGGGAGCTATTTCCCACCCCTTATAGCATGGAAGTGCCAAAATCCCATGTACCTTCAATACTGCACCCTATTCCAGGGTCCCTTCTTTCATCTGGATTTTTTTTGTCTTTTGGAGGCATGCTGGTGATTGGTAGTGAAGAGAATAAAGTACCCTGCTTCTACTCTGCAGCCATCTTAACTCTATTCTCCCAGATACATATTTTTAATTAAAAATAATTCTTAAAATTATTTCCATCCTATCCACCTCATTTGAAAGAAAAGAAGAAAATAAGGGCTTTATAATAAGTATACATAATCAAGAAATATAGATTTCCAAAATTTCTATCTCCAAAAATGTATAGTTTCCCAAGGCACTGAGAGCCTGCAATTCTTGTACACAATATTGTGACAAAGATAGAAATTATGACATTTTATGAGTCATCTGTCCTTAAGAGCCAAAATACAATAAATTTTCATCAAGCATGTATACACATGCAGAAATATGTATATATAATATACATGTGCATATTTATATAATAGGATATATATAATATGAATATGTGTATGGCTTAATGAGCTTTCCTTAGTTATTATTTTTAGTGATGCTGGTCTTTTGTTTTCAAAGAGGAGTAATGACACCACAGGGTGATGTCTTGAATTGTCTGTGAATTGGATTTAGATAAGAGTTCATAAAGTCATGAGCTTCACTCCTTCATTCAGAATTATCAAAGACCAATGACAACACAAAAGTCAGAACAACTGGCAATGGCCTGGGATGAAGTTGGTAATACTTTGGCATCTTTTCTTTTTCTGACCAAGTTCTAAACACTTCACAATGCCTGCTTCAGTGACCCTTATTTCAATATTTAAAATGAAAAAGTAAACAAAAATAATAGAAATCATCAAAGTGTTTTGATTAATTATTTACCAGAAAACTTAATACAAAATGAAATGATTTAATTCTTATAAAAATCTACAAGCTATATCAGTAGAACCAAAAAAACAAAAACAAAAACAAAAACAAAACATGAATAAAAGAAACCAGAGATGTAAAATAGAAATGAGATTTAAAAAAAGAAAGCTTTGAAAGTGGTAGAACAGATCATGTTTGTTTGATTTTAAAATGTTTTGTCAGAAAGAAGATAGATCAATTCCAGTATTATATAAATTACTTAGAATAATGGAGGGTAGGGGATGTGCCTTTTATGATATGACATGCCCAACTATCTGAACCAGAAATAAAAATATCAAAAATAAATTATAGACAAATATTCTTAATTTTGATATGAAAAGATTAAATCAAATAATAATATAGTCTAATAATATTTTATTTTCCCAATTTACATGAAAAATTATTATTTAAATCTCTCATTTAAAAATTTTTTGAGTTCAAAATTTTCTCCATCTTTCCCATCCCACCTTCTCCAACCCTGACCCCCTACTCCTTCATTCTCTGCCACACACTATTCCTGAAACATGAAGTAATCTGATATAGATTGCACATGTGAAATCATGTAAAAACATTTCCCACATTAATCATTTTGTGGAAGTATTAAATACTTTAAAGAGAAATTATTATTTCCTTCAGTAAGTCACAGGGCTTTGTCCTAGGACCACTTCTATATCTTTAAACTCTTGGTGATATCTTCAGCTCCCTCATTCAACAATTATCTAAGCAAATGACCAAATGACTCATATCATCATATCTAACTCTCCAGCATCCCCAACTCTTTTTGAATATCACTTCTTAAATACTATGCAGATATTTAAAACTCAATATGTTAAAAATAAAATTTCTCTTTCCTTCTAAAAGCACCTTACTATCTTTCTTATGTGTAACAGTAACCCCTTCCACCCAGGTTTGTGAACTTTCTGCTCATCCCAAGCCAGTCCTAGGAGCATGACCTAGAACACAGGGTTACAAGTTCCAGGTCAGAGAGATATTGATTGGTTCCTGAGAGAGGGCTATTATAAAAAATGAGACCATAGAGGAGGAGAGGCTCCTCTCTGGAGGTCTTTGGTTAGGGGTCTTTCTGTGATTCAGTGTTGGTGGCTAGAATGGAAGACGCTCTTGTGGACTGGTAAGATTAGGATGGTAGTCTAGGAGAAAATATTTTTCTATATTCTTCCCTCCTTATTTCTATCTTAGACTATATTTATATTAAAATTAAATTGTCAAAGGCTATTATCCTCCTTGTGACTTAAGGGTTCATTATTTTATAAATGGCCACCACAACAATTTTTAAACTAATATTATATTTCCAAACCAATTTCTAAATATTACATTTGACATAATATTAATTCTCATGATTGCACATATTTATCTTTTGGTTGCCTGGTTTTTTTTAGTCATTCAGTTCCTGCCCTAGAGGCCATATTCATCTTCATTTTCCCTAACTATAATTTGTAAAATCTTAATTTAATCTGATTTATATTTTATCTCTGCATTCTCTTTTCTTTAATAATCTAGCAAACACCCTAAATCATACTACTTGGTTAATTGCAATAGTCACTTCCTAGATTCACCTACAAATAGTCTCTCTCCTTCATAAGTCTTCTTCTAAACAGCTGCCTAATCTATATTTTGAAAGTACAGATGTGGTAAGACTATTCCTTTCCTAAATAAGTTTCAGTGATTCCCCTTTGACATTAGCTTAAAATATAAAACCCTCAAGTTGATCATTCAAAGTCTTCCAAATCTAGCTCTAGTCTATTTCCAGACTAATTCTACATTCCTTTGAAGTTGTTATTTTCCATCCAACCTGGACTACTAGCTATTACCATTATAAAGAGCAATAGATAGCATTTTATCATTGTTCCCCATGGTTTTGAAATCTCTCCCCATTGCCTAGAATACTCTTCTTCATTTCTGTCTCTGACACTTTAGCTCCTTTAGGGTTTAGCTCAAGTGCTACATCCTTCAATATTCCTTTTCTGAACTCTTGTTTTTGTTCAGTCGTTTCAGTTATATCTTACTCCTCATGATCCTATTTGGGTTTTTCTTAGGAAAGCTATTGAAGTAGTTTTCCATTTCCTTGTGCAATCCATTTTACAGATAGGGAAACTCAGACAAGCCAGGGATAAGTGACTTGCACAAGATCATACAGCTACTAAATATATGAGGTCAGCTTTGAATCGGAGGAAGCAAGTCTCCCTTACACCAGGTATGGCACTCTCTTCACTGTGACACCTAGCTGCCTTTTTGGAACTCACCCACATTCCCAATAGTTAACATTATCATTTCTGCATTACTGTGAAATTATTTTGCATATTTTAAGAATTGTTCTTCTGTGACCATGTCGTTTTCCAAGTGCAATATGCTTCTTCACCCTAATGACTCTCATTTTTGCACTTGCAAACTAGCATCTAGCAAAGAATCAAAGAGATTGCCTTATAAATGCTTATTGATTATTTTATGTTTACTGAATGAGCCAAAGACTGGAAATCAGGGTAAGAGAAAACCCAGGGCTTTTTTGTTTGTTTGTTTGTTTTGGTTTGTTTTTGTTTTGCTTTCTTCTGGAGGTTACAGGAGAGTGAATACTGTGAATTATAGAATAGAAACACAATTATCTCCACTAAGTCATTCTGCTCCTGAAAATAATAGGATTTCTATAATTCTTACCAATCCATGATCCTTCTTCTTAGGGCGGAAAAACAAAACTTAAAATGTTAATCTTGCATTGTTCAGGTTCATCTTTTTAAAAGGCAGCCTAAATATGTACTGCTCTAAAGAAAATATAAGAGAATGCTATGGGAAAGTAACACCAAGGGAAATATTGCTGAACTCTATGGAGCCTGAAGGGAAGAATCAGGTAGATTAAATGTCATTCCTGGGAAATTATGTCTGCTCTCTTCTCCACTTCAGTGTCAAGGTTAAGTGACATGGTATTATAACTAGAATTATGATTGTCCTTGTCTCCCAATAGATCACCTTCTACCTTCCATTTCCCTGATCTAATTGGAAGGTTGAGCATACATTTTGAAAGAATAGATTAGAATTCACAAGGACCTTGAAAAATCAGAGAAACAATCATTAACAAGAATAATGGGTCTGGTGGGGAAGAGTAAAGTTGTAAACTTTGAAACGAATAATCAACTGATTTAAAATGTGTATTAGAGAACTATGTTTCTACAACTTAAGAAGGAAAAAGGTAAAGATTTCAACAGAGTTTATATGAAGGTTTATTTTTGAAGGTCATAAGATTTAGAGCTAGAAGGAATGTGAATCTTATCTGAAATAACCCTAAACCCCTCAGTATTCAGATAATAAATGGAGAATCAAAAATATACAGAATCAGAGTTCAAACTCAGGCCCTCTGACTATAAAAGCAGTATTCCACAATTTCTAAATATACCTCATATTTTCCTGTTGTCTCAGGATTTTCAAAGTACTTTAAAATCATTCTATCATTTAACCATCAGAATGACATTATAATCCTGTCACTAGAGTTGTGGTTATCTCTTTTTGAGAAAACTAAACTTTAAAGAGTTTAAGTAGAAAGGGAAGTACTGAAATCTATGAACTTTGGAAATTCTGGCAGAAAGGTGATTTAATAACAATCTTTAAGACCAGATGTAATGGGTGTTTTTGTTGTTCAGTCATTTTCAGCCATGTCTAAATCTTGATGTCCACTTGTGGAGTTTTCTTGGCAAAGGTATTGGAGTAGTTTGCCATTTCCTTCTGTAGCTCATTTTATAAATGAAGAACTGAGGGAAACAGATGCAAGTGACTTGCATACAGTTACAGGTGTAGTAAGTACCTGAGGTCAAATTTGAACTCAGGAATATGAATCATCCTGACTTTAGGCCTGACATTCTATTCGCTGAGCCACATAGCTGCTGAGGTGTAATGGTACATGTGGATTTAGTGTTCTCTTGAGCTCAGAAGTTCTGATCATCAATGAGCTATATGCATCAAGTATCTATAGGTCTTGTACTGATCAGTAATGAGACAAGTATCATAGAGTAGCCTCTGCATTTCCTTCTTGAAATAAATAGGGGAACCTAACAAATAGATAGATAAATGATAGTTATGATAGGTAATAAATCCAAATTATGTCAATAAGAAGAAATTATATCATATGGCAGAATATTGATAATGCTTATTTTAAGAAAACAAAAAAGAGACAATATGAATTAAAATAGGCTAATGAGATAGAAAATGCACTGACTATAAACAAGGCTAGACAATTGAATATATTTTACAAGTGTATAAATATTAAAATTTGTTGTTTTTTTTCCGCACATAATGCCACTGTGTGATACAGCAGTGCATATAGTAGCACTACAGAGGGAACTTTGAGGATCTTCTTTTCTTGGAAATCATTAATATTTGGAAAGATGGTTGTTATTCTTCATATTTGAAGAGGATCAAAATGATACCACTATGTTGGGGTCAATGTACAGGGCATCCGACTATAGGTAATCCTAACAACATAAGTTTCAAAGGCTTTATCCCAGGTCAGGCACACATGAACATTTAGTACACATGAACATTTGGAATGGAAACATCTAAATGTATGCATCTCATGTTTCTTTTAAGCTACTAAAAATCTTATTTGTACATAGAATATAGTTCCTTCTTTGATGCAAATATGCTTTCCTTCATGATCCTGTTCCAATGTCTTCCATGTTTCACATGGAATTTACAGAATTCTTCAAAGAGATCTTTAGAGCATCCTTGCATCACATTTACTGACCTTTGTTTGAGCACTTGCCTTAAGGGAATTCTCTGAAAATAATATTTCACACAAATGTGTGTTTGGCATTCAAACATCAGAACCAATTCAATAGAGGTTTATTGTTTAGCAGTTTAACTTGAAAAAGGACCTCATTGTCTAGCACCTCATCTTAGCAGGTGATCTTCAGAATCTTCCTAAGATGATTTAAGGGGAAGTGATTCAATTTCCTGCCATGGTGCTAGTATACAGATTTCATAGGCATACATTAATGAGGTCAGTACAATAGTTCTATAGACCTTCAGTTTAGTATGCAGCCTAATACCTTTTGTCTCTAATACTTTCCTTTGGAGTCCCACACACACTGAACTAGCTTTGGCAGTTTGTGCACCAACAATATCATCTCTCTGTATGTCCCTGGAAAATATACTGCCAAGGTAAGTCAACTTATCCAAGGTATTCACATTTTCTCCATTTATTATAACTGATGGTTCTATATATAAATGCTGCAGTGTTGGTTGATAGAAACTATATATGGTTTTGTGGTATTAATTTTCAGAATAACATTAGCACAAATGCCGGAAAATTGATCCATATTAGGTTGCATTTCAGTCTCAGAGGTCGTATTGAGTGTCCAATCATCTATGAAAAAAAATTGGCACCAACTCTCTCTCTACTTTCGTCTTGGCTTGTAGCATTTTTAAGTTAAATAATTTACAATCGATGTGCCAACTTGATCTTGGTGCTGTTTTTGTCCCTGTTTAAGGTATCTAACACCACTGAAAACACCATGGTAAAAAGCAAAGTGGTAAGCATATAATTTTGCTTCATTCCATTGATGACTAGTGTAAAAATTAAAAATTATGAGGCTGGTTGTAGCTTAACAACTTTATTAAATAAAAAATAGGAGGAGGAGGAGAAGGAGGAGGAGAAGGAAGAAGAAAAAGTAAGTACTTAGCTGGCTAATCTGTGGCTGCCATTGTGGGGCTCCTGACTCCACTCCACCACGGGTCTATTCAACAACATTCACAGCAAGCCAAAGACTCCCATTTCCTTCTTGGCTCACCTTATAAAGTATTTTTTCCTCCCACTAACTCTCACATCTCACATCTCAGAGACCAACCATAGTTTCTTAATTTGCCTAGGCTGCCCAGGGGGACAGTGCCTGGGAAATTGTTCTGCTGTCTTACAATATTCTTGGCTCCATTGTTTCCTGTCTCATGACTCTTAACTTTCCTTGGCAGTGTCTCCTCTATCTCAATTTACTTGCTGGTATTTGACCTCCATGTGACATCAAGAGAGCAACAAGAGAGAGAAAAATTTACTTTAGACACTGAGAAAGTTATGCCATCTGTTACTCAGACCCCATGAAAGCATGTCATCATGGAGCTGTAGTATGATATATTTTTTAAACCCTTACCTTCTGTCTTAGAGTCAATACTGTGTATTGGCTCCAAGGCAGAATAGTGGTAAAGGTAGGGAATGGGGGTCAAGTGACTTGCCCAGGGTCACACAGCTGGGAAGTGTCCAAGGTCAGATTTGAACCTAGGACCTGCTGTCTCTAGGCCTGGCTCTCAATCCACTGAGCTACCCAGCTGCCCTTGGTAGTATGATATTGATGAACTACTCTAGGCAACCACATTCTGCCATCATCTTCCACAAGCCCTCATGACTGACAGAATCAAAGACCTTGATCATATCAGTGAATATTGTATATTGATATTTTTTCTGATACTGGCATTTATTCTGGTGCTGTCAGGCAGCAAGTACCATATCAAGAGTTTCTTGGAAAATTCTGAAGTCTTAGGGAGAAGACCATTATTCAGGTGAAGGATTAGCCAATTAAGGTGGATTCTGGCAAAAATCTTGCTGGCAATGACTAAGAGAAACCCCCTTGGTATTGTCACAGGACCACCTTTTTCCTTTTTCTTTATTAAGATGGACAGTAGAGGCAGCATTGATCTTCTAAGGGATAACCTCCTCTTTTCATTTATCCTAGAAGTTTTCAGTCAGTTTTTGTAAATCTCTGTTGGGACAGACAGAATCAAGACAAGTATTTTTGCCTCTGGACAGGAGCCTAATGGTATTTAAAAACTTCTTTTTTACTCAGAAGTTTAGCTAGTGAGGGATTCACTTCAAATTTAAATACATGGTAAATGGCTTCAGTGTTGATTGATGACAATCTGTTGAGAACACTATGCTAGTGTTCAGCAAATTTTTCCAGGATCATGTCCTTATCATTGATTGGTGTGACTTCTTCAGTGTTGAGATGTTGAGATGCACCATGGGTCTCTGACTCATAAATAGCCTTCAGGGCATTATAGAAGTGTTTGACTTTTTATTATTAATGTAAAAATGAATTTCATCTGCCTTATTATTAAGCCAAGAATTCTGCATTTCTCTAAGCTTTGTTTAGATTTTACTTTTGATAGAGTTAAAATTTTGCCTTCTTAAATTTGAATGAGTTATTTTGTTGGTAAATGCTGTGAAACTCTCAATTTTCAGTTAGTAGCTTCTGAATTTCCCCATCATTTTTATCAAATCAATCCTGATCTCCATATCCCAGTTGAGTAAATGCAATATTGTTCACCAGATCTCTGAAAGCTTCCACTTTTTGTTTTCTGGTATGCTCTCACCAACTGTGTGCGGCTTTAGCTTACCCGTTAAGTCAACAACAACAACAAAACTGTCAGTACACCAAAAAAAAAAACACTCTAAACTGTTTACATTAAAACTTCTGTTAGTTATCTTTCCTTGAGGCTTCCACTTTTGTTGAATGAGAACATTTACCTTGGAAAGGATAAATCAATTATTAGTTTAGCATTTTGCACCACACATCAAGTTTATCACCTTTATCACTCTCATATCTTCTCTATCTTTTTTCCTTACAAGGAAAGTCTGTTAAATGTCCATGTTTGCTTCCCCAGTACATCCACAAAGTTTTATTATATTTAGATAAATGGAAGAAAGGGTTGGTGATGACAAGGTCCCAAGACACACAAATTTTCCATAGTAAATGACTATCATTGTGGCTTTTTCCAAATATGTTCCTACCAAGGACTCCTTGTCATATCTTATAAGACTGTGCCTACTCCAAAATTAAAGTCTCATAAGACTACAAGCTTTTTCTCTTTTAGCACGCTGTTGATGTAGGTCTCCAACTCTTCATTTTTTTATCTCATCATAGTACATCATAGTGGGAACATACACACTGATGGTGGTGGTCTGGCCCTTTCCTGCAGGTAGCAAATACATTGTCAAGAGTCTGTCATGTACTCCTTTGGGAGATATATAATCATATTGATAACATTAATTTGTATTGAGAAACCTGTGCTTCTTGGTGTTCCTTATCACAGTGATCACTCCAAAAAATATGTACCCGGCTTCAACCCTGATAAGCTGGCCTTCATTTACCATCCTTGTTTTACACAGCTGAAATTTGTATGTGATACATGCTGAGTTCTCTCAATACAAGAGGTTTCCATCTTCCAAGTCTTCTAGGTTTCATGTTGTCTGTAAGCATGTGTCTATTCCATGTACCAATGAGGAGTGTTATTATCTTCACAAAAGATTTTTTTTCCCTGCATTGTATTTGTATGTGTGTGTGTATCACTGTATATGTACCAAAAATTGGGATCCTCACCTGCCACGTTAGACCAGGGTTAGGATAAGTAAAACAAACAATTTAAGGGCACATTTTCTGCCTGCTTCCTCATTTCAGAATGTGTGCAGTGAGGCCCTTTAAAAGGGCTTCTTAGGGGGGCATCTCGGTAGTGTGGGATCCATATTGCTTGAACCCCTCTCAGCAATGTGGATCCCACAGTAGCTCAGTGGATTGAGAGCCAGGCCTACAGATGGGAGGTCCTAGGTTCAAATCTGGCCTCAGACACTTCCCAGCTGTGTGACGCTGGGCAAGTCACAACCCCCATTGCCTAGTCCTTACCATTCTTCTGCCTTAGAGTCAATACACAGTATTTATTCCAAGTTGGAAGGTAAAGGCTTAAAAAAAGGCTTCTTAGATACTAGAATATCACTACTGATTTGGATTAATGAGACATGGACCATAATCCCTGGGATATCTGCATACAGGGTTCTGACTATAGCTTCCAAGGTATATTCATAAAATATAATAATATAATGAATAATAAAATAATGAGATAGTAAAATATAAAATAAGCAATGTTAAATAGTATGGGTGGTGTCTTTAAAATTGTACATAAATTAGATTTATGTAAGGAAGAGCTGATTGAAGTCATCAGCTTCAATCTCTCTTCCAGCATCATCAAAGTCCAATGGCAAGGCAAAAATCAAGACATCTGACAATGACTTAGGATGAAGTGGATGACTTTGGTGCATTTAATGTTTATCCAAGCTCTAAGCATTCCACATCTCCTGCTTCCAATGCTTTTATGGCCTTTTGGAACAAATTGTTCATATATGTCCATTCCCTGGTAGAAGTCTTTACATGCTTGGGGGAGACACCCCACTAACTCACTGAGGAATCAGAATCTGAGTTCTATCAGTTACCCTCAACCTGGTTTAGATGTTTTAACTAGAATATAACTGCAGAGCATGCTACAATTTCTTATGGCCACAAGTAAGAGTGGGGTGGCAGGTATCAAAGGAGGAAAGTAATCCTGAAAAAAGAGCTTGGCAAGCTTTCAAACCAAAGGTACTAGTCTTCCTTCAACACTTCCTTGTACATCCTATGGATGGATAACTTTTTCTTGAATGGATTAGACGATAACATAAAAACACATTGTTAAAAAAACTCCACTGATCTTTCCAGCCCTGCCATTCTAGGATTATATATTTCCATGCATAGATAGAATGACTAACAATCCAGCTAGAGGCATAGATGTGTACTAAACTTCTGATGCTGGCATATTTACAAGGAACACCTGGAAAAAGTCATGGAAGATTGCTCTTCAATTATACTTTCATAATTCTCTGGCTCAAGTGATGGAATGAGGACTACTCTAGGTGCATTTTTCCAAAGTCAAATATTGCCTTTATTTCCACTTCAAGTAACAACCCTAAGTCAAAATTTGGCATAATCCAAAGAAATATGTGTATGTATGCATTTACCTTTCTTGTAATGAAATTTTTTGCTCCAAGTTAAGATACAATGTAAGGAAAAATGAGGAATGTAATCTCAACAAAGCAAATAATCATATTAGAGAAAGCACTTATTCTTGTGATATTTCTAGGAGACAAATAAACAATAAAAAATACTCCTAAATCCTAATTAGATGATATACAAGTAGAAATTAAAGGTGCTTAGATCTAAACAGGTTGAAAGCAAAATAACCTAAAAAAAGAAGTTTAAATGTAAAATGATCAAATGCATGTTAATAATTAAACAGTGATAATGGATAGGAAAGCAAAATAATGATGATTGTACAAATGCTTATGAAGAGATGAACATTCATTGAATCAAATTCTGAAATACCTATCTTTTAGTTTTATATCATAAATCCTACCATTTCATCATCTCTACCAAAACAGTACACTTATCTGCTAGAAACATAACAAAAATAAGTTCCTTCTCTAATAATAAAAATATTTATAGAGGGTATACTATGTGTCTAGCATTGTACTTTATTCTTTATAAATATTATCTCATTTTATCCTTGCACTACCTGTAGAAGGTAGGAGATATTTTAAAACCTTATTTCATAGAAGAAGAAGCTGAGGCAAATAGATGTTAAGTAATTTGTCCATGGTCACACAGCTACTAAATGTCTATGGCTGAATATCGACTCAGATCTTCCTGACACCATACACTCTATCTAGTACACTGTCTAGCTGTCCCCCCAAATTTCCTGAAACAACATTTGACAGAAGGCACAAAACTTTTCATGTTCTTTGCACAACAATATGCATCATGTTTATTGACACTGTAAAAACCATGTAAGAAAAGATGTTTTTTTTAAATATATCCCTAAGGAAAGCAGAGCAGAAGCATTTTGAAAAAAATTGTTGAAGACTCGTGAAAAAAAATTGTAAGATCACCTCAGTATTTAGCTGATGCCTGCTGTAGAAAACTTGAAAACTACACACCCATTATAAGCAATAAAAATTATAATGTGGAATGGAAAACAGAAAACAGAATTTAATCAGAGGTTTTTGTTACTCTCAATAAACAATTAAAAACAAAAATCAAAAAATCAAAGCTTCAGAAGAATATAATGAATAATTCAAAATCTATCATAAACTATTTAGTAGAAAACCATGAAAGTAGTAGGACATGAAAAGTTACCTTGATAATCATCTGTATGGTCAAAAATTATTCAAAATGATGAAAATAGTAGCTGTATCAAACATGAAAAAGAAAGCTTTTATATCATTAATATACTTAATAACATAATGGTTATGTCAAAGGAACTAATAAACTCAATAGACTCTAATTTAACTGCATAATATAGAATATGGTGCTAGCTAAAGATTCATTATTTTTAACTCAATTATTTTACAATGGTGGTAAGTTAGTATCTGAGCTAGTGGCATCTCCTATGTAAGGTTGAATCAATCCTTCTTAAGAAAAATATCACATATGTACTATGAAAAGATCAGACTACCAATGGTCTTTACAAAAATAAGACAATGTTCCAGGCTAATATTTAATATAAATTGGAGATAATATGCTTACCTGCATTGGTAGAGCTAGTTTCCTCATTTAGGTGTTCCTTATACCAAAGAAATCAATGTTCAACCCCTATCTAGATACATACATAGGTATATAGGTATGTGATAACATAGATACATATATATGGAGATTGCATATATATATGCATATACATATATATATGCAATCTCCACTATATAGCATGGTATTTTTGCTTCTTTTTGATCAGCTTTGAATATTTACAATATATAGTGATCTCTTCAATACTGGAAAGGGAGTATATATAATAAGACACAAAAAGCTTCATATACTCCAGAATGCTAGTGCTATGATCCCAAGCAAGTGTTGAATTTGTAGAGGAGAGCAATAAAGCTTGACAGACCACTTGTCAGAACCCTAGAACTGGCAATATTCTTAGGCAGTGCACATAAATGGGACACATGTGGCAGAATAACCCTTAAGGGATTGCAGAAATAGAACGTTATGCAAAACAGAATTTCAGGTACTATAATGGTGCATCCCGAATCACCAGAGTAGCCTACAGGGTGAGAAAAGTGAGAATATTGTCATCTTTGTCTTTGAAATCACACCTGTTTTATAAAACTAGCTGTAGAGGGAGGTGGAAGTTGGAGGCTGAGAAGTGATGGATAGTTTTTTTTTTTTTTTTCCCATTCCAAAGGAAGGAAGAACAAATGCTTCGAAGTCACTTGGCCTAGGATGACTCTCTAGCTTAAAGATGAAAGTTTTCTGAGCAAGGCCATTCTCATTATATTTTATCTTCAACCTACAGCAATTGCCTGCAGGATGTTCTATGGGTACATGACTTAGAGGAGATAGGACAGCTGAGAGATTGCAAGCAGGACTAGTGCTACACTGATTGGGCATCATCAGTCACAGTTCATTTTTCATCACGTGTAGGTAGCAGGCAAGGTCTTTTAAATAGTCACTGCAGGGATGCTGCCAGGTGACAACGAATGGAAAGTCACTTTCAGAGAGATGCCAGTCATTGGAAAAAAATGCAGAAGAGCAAACTGGTCACAGAGATCTTTACTACGGCTGCCAAAACCCATATAGAAAGATCAGGATGTGGTAACCAGGGCAACACAGAAACCTATTCTGTGGGGAAGGGAAACAACTACTAACAATATGAAGTATTTTCAGTAAATCTACACAACTAAAATAATGTCAGTCTTTACATACTAAAACTTCTTTTTTTTGAACTGGCACCATCATTACCCTAGACCAGTGATGGGCAAACTATGGCCTGTGGGCCAGATGAGGCACCCTGAAATGTTCTATCTGGATTCTGTATATTATTCCTAATCTGATGAATACAATGAGTTGGATACAATACAAAAAAATTTTGAAAGAGTTGCCTTAGAAACAGACTGACAGGTGAGCATTTCCTTTCCTTTTGCCCCCTCTTTAAAAAGTTTGCCCATGCCCTAGACATATTGTACTTAAGGCATCAAAAGTAGCAATTGAAGTGAAGATGATATGTAATTACAAGGCATCTATTATTTTTGGAGATAGTTTTTTTTCTTAAGAAGCTGCCTCCAAAGGTGACATGGGTAGAAATAGCCTTTACACACTAACATACTTACTTAGAAGTTTACACTGCAATCTTTATCATTCTATTTGCCCATATTATGTATGCTATTAAGTTGAAACTGGTCAACAAAATTGAGAGGGATTTCTGAAACACAGATGAAATTTAGGAATAGGAAGTTCCAGGTTAAGGATAGAGTGGACTTAATACATAGAAGTAAGATTATATTTATCTAGACAATGAAAACAATTTTTAACTGAAAAGGAAGTGGGAAGGAAAATGTTACCTGTTTATATACATCAAGCAAGATATCCTGAAAAGTGACTAAAATATAAAGGAAAGTCTAGGAGATGACACACTTAGAAATTTAAGGTAAATGTCAAGAGAACAGTAACAAAATTCATTACTTTGTATATCTATGTGAAGACACACAAAGTAAGAATGACAAAATAGCTCAACTAGGGGATAAAAAAATATCACTAGAAGATCATAGAGATTTAGTGACATTACAATCAACACTGGAAATCATAGAAAAGTTCACCTTATTTAAAATTACAGAATTTGTAAAAGGTGGGAAAGTGTAGGGAAGGATTAGATTTTGAGAAGATACAATAAAATAGGGAAAATGAAGAAAGAAGAGGAAAAGAAAATGGCAAAAATGTTGGGATTGATGTCAATGGAAACTGAAAAAGAAGTTAATCTCTCTTCAAAACTTACTTTTGGTCATCTGGAAACAAAAGATACACAGGTTGGTGTAATTAGATTATAAACCTGTTATGGAAGTACGTTAAAATACCAATGAAAGAAAGTCAGTTTTCCAAAGATTTTCTAAGTTCTCTTATTCTAAAAGTAGAAACTGTAATCATTTCTTGACTCCAATTAATAATCATTCTCTTAATAAAACAATGAAGAATCCAAAAATGGAGATTCCTACTCTGGACTTGATTCTCACCAATAGGGAAGAATGGGTTGCTGAGGGAGAAATTATGGAAATATTAGTTGGGAAGGATCCATTCTATTTTGTAACTTATGAGAGGCAAATAAGAAAGTCAGAAATAGTATGACTTTCATAAAATATGAGTTAAGTTATACTTTTAGAGGGGTCAGAAATGATAATCATGACCCCTTGAACTGAAATTCCATAAAGAAAGTAAATCAGAAAAGAGTAAGAACTCCACAAGAATGAATTCACAAAACAAAAAGAAAAAATCTAATGAAGAAAGATGAGACTGAGAAAAATGCATTTGGATAAAAAAGGAATTCATCAAAAAACCTCATTTTAAAAATAGATCAATATAGAATATGGAAAAATGTTAGGTGAAGGTTCCGGGTTAAGATGGCGGCAGAGTAAGAAGCAGCTCTTAACCTCTCCTGACTGAAACACACAAAACTCCTCAAGGGGACATAAAAACAA
>NC_058133.1:454698578-454868337 GCF_016433145.1 Gracilinanus agilis
AAAGGGCTATAAAAGAATGCCTGCCCTTTGATCCAGCCATACCATTGCTGGGTTTGTACCCCAAAGAGATCATAGATAAACAGACTTGTCTGAAAATATTTATAGCTGTGCTTTTTGTAGTGGCAACAAATTGGAAAAGGAGGGTATGTCCTTCAATTGGGGAATGGCTGAACAAACTGTGGTATATGCGGGTGATGGAATACTATTGTGCTAAAAGGAATAATAAACTGGAGGAGTTCCAGGTGAACTGAAGAGACCTCCAGGAACTGATGCAGAGCAAAAGGAGCAGAGCCAGAAGAACATTGTACACAGAGACTGATATACTATGGTAAAATTGAATGTAATGGACCTCTGTACCAGCAGCAATACAATGACCCAGGATAATTCTGAGGGATTTATGGTAAAGACGTTACCGACATTCTGAGGAAGGACTGCAGGAGAGGAAAGATATAAGAAAAATAACTGCTTGAACGCATGGGTCGGGGTGGACATGATTGAGGGTGTGGACTTGAAACTACCACACCAATGCAACTACCAACAATTTGGAAATTGGTCTTTATCAATGACACATGACAAAACTAGTGGAAATGTGCATTGGCCATGGGTGGGGGGATTGCGGGGGGCGAAGGGGAAAGGAGGAGCATGAATTATGTAACCATGTTAAAAATGAATATTAATAAATGTCTGAAAAAAATGTTAGGTAACAAAAGAAAGATATGAAATGTATCACAATTATAAACCTCAGGGTGATCTGAGGTTAGTAATAAAAAAGAGGACCGAAAGAAGTTTTGTTATTTTGATTATTGTGTTTGTATATTTTTTAAGTTATATTGAGGGATAGGGGAAAATCATAGAATAGAGTACATTTCTTGGAGTGATAACTGATTACTAAATGAAGATTGAGCTTCTTACAAGGAAAATACTTTTTGAACTGGAAAAGGAAGGCAAGGTAAAAATAACAGACAGTTAATATGCCTAATTAATTAGCAAACACTTTTACTGTTATCTCTGGATCAGTACAATGCCAATTTCTAAAAATACAAATAAAAAAAAGAAACAAAATCCTGATTTCCTTCACATCTTGGATGCCTTGATTTGTTTATACAAAAACTTTTTAAATTTGATGGAGTCAACATTATCTACTTTACATCCCTTAATTTTCTTCATCTCATTTGCTCATAAATGATTTTCTTATATGACAGGTAAAAATATTCCATATTCCCTTAGTTTTCTTAGCATAACATTTTTTATGACTAAATTGTATACCTATTTTTTCTTATTTACATATATGTGATAAATTGGTGTATATCTAGTTTCCTTTTTTTACCCTTGTACTTCGGTGTATTGTCCCATACGTGTAAGATTGGTAAGGGTGGGCAATGGGGGTCAAGTGACTTGCCCAGGGTCACACAGCTGGGAAGTGGCTGAGGCCGGGTTTGATCCTAGGACCTCCTGTCTCTAGGCCTGACTCTCACTCCACTGAGCTACCCAGCTGCCCCCTAATTTCCTTTTTTTAAAGAAAAACCCTTAACTTCTGTCTTTAAATCAATATTATATGTTGCTTCCAAGGCAGAAGAGTATATCTCTGAATATCTTGGATCTTTACATTTGTCAGACACTAGATTACTGTGCTCATTTACTTCACTGGTTTTTGAACTTTGTAATTAAAGTCAACCATAATGACATCACTGGTTTTTGATTTGCACATAAATTAAATTTAAGTGAGGCAGGGTTACACAAAGTTATCAATTTCACTCTTCTAGTCATAAAAGACCACTGCCAAGAAAAAAGTCAAGAGAACTGGTGAAGGCTTTGTATGTAATAGATGGTGCAGTCTTCTTTGATGTCTAATTGAGCTCTAAGCTCTCCATGGCACCTTTTCCCTCTGCTTTCATAGCCATTGAACAAATCATTCTTATCTTCCCTTTGAGCTGTGAGAAATCTTTCCATTCCCATCACTAATAAATTTGATGCTTATTGGTTGCTGTCAAACTTGTTTAGCCCACTTGCAAAAAAGATTAATCGTGGTATGACCACTTCATAGACTACAGCTTCATGATGGCACAGTTGAGAGCTGGGTGATAGGTGGATACCAAAAGAGGAAAACAATCCTTGTGTATTATTTACATAATCAACAGCTATGATTTACCACTCTATTTCTTAGTCAGTACTATATATATATGATACACATTATATGTATATATGTATATATGCAAATATATACATATATACATATAATGTGTGTGGCTTTGTAATACAGTTTGAGGTCTGATATTGCTAGGCTACCTTCCTTCACTTGGTTTTGTCATTGGTTCTCTTGATATTCTTGACTTTTTCTTCAGTGAATCGATGCATTTCCTTTTTCCCATTTGCTCAATTCTGTTTTTTTCCCAGTTCTGCTTTTTAAGCAGTTCTTCTATTCCCTGGATTTTTGTGCCTCTTTTAGAATTTGGTGGATTCTGTCTTTTAAGTTATCTTTTGTATTTTTGTGATCTTTTAACAAACTTTTGACTCTCTTCATAATTTTCTTATATCACTTTCATTTCTTCTCCCAGTTTTGCCTCTAGATCACTGATTTTTTTAAATTCTTTTTAAGCTCATCTAGAACTTCTTTGGGGGTTTGTGTCCAATTCACATTTTCCCCTTCAGAGGCTTTGCATGTAGCTATTTTGTCTTAGTTTACTTCTAAATTTTAATCTTGATCTTCCCTGTCATTTTAGTAACTGTCTGTGGTCATGTTCTTTTTTATTTGCTTATTCTTTAGCATTTTTCTTGACTCTCAACTTCATCTCAAACTTGGGCTCTGCTCCCAGTTTTTCATACTTTTCAAAGAATTAGATGAATATTTGTGTAACACACTCTAAATTTTCAGATAACGTGCATTTGAAAGATTAGCTATCACTATGCATGATAGATCTAAGATCAGAAAAATAATATTGACAAATAAGATCAAATGATAGTTTTAGTATTCCTAACCTTCCTAATACAAAGATATACAAAAGCGAAATTGATATTGAATGAAAATCAATGTATGAAGAGTGAATAAATGACAATAAAAACAGTATCTATTATACAATATCACAAACAGAATTGTAAGGAAGTCATTAAACAAAAGGAGATAAGATAATTCTAAAAGAATAATAAGTAAACATTAATTTTCAGACAGTTGGAAGGAAATGTGCGCAGTGATCAACCACATCATGAGAAATGCCTAAAACTGATATTTAATGAAATGTCCAACAACCAGGTCAAGGAGTCTGCATCTGAAAAATTTCCTGAAAGATAGAATTTATAGATTCTACAATTTACTGTGAGATATAAAATTTTTTTTCTTATGCCTTTTTTCAAGCCAGAAGATATTACACTTGTTTTGTAGGAAATTACATAGGATTTCAACAGTAACCTGCACTCAAGTAAGAACTAGTGAGACACTGAAATGAGGGGAACCTAGCATGAAATTTTTCCATGGTATTTTCAGAGTTCTACTTATTTCCATTTAGGGAGCAAAGCATGTCTCTAACCTAATATTTGTAAATGGAATACAGTCCTGGGATATGGTTTTTTTAATATTATTTTTACATTTAAAAATCAATTATACTCCTGCTCATTGCCCTATTAAAATAGAAATTTTTTTCCATGTCAGATAGATAGGAAACTTGTTTATGTATTGTGATGATGAGATTAAATCTACCCTGCCCATCTTTAGATCTAATCATCAAAGGTGAAAACATCTCCATTTAACTTACTAACTGGTGGTCTATAACCCACAGTGTGCTAGAATAACAAATCAAAATTTACTGACTGCCTCCAGGGCAGTCTTAAGAAAAGCATCTGTTGCGATTGGACACATAAACTAAGAGGACACCACAGGAAGTGACACAAAAAAGGCCCTTTTAAAAAGAGACCTCAGTCAGCTGAGCACTCTCTTCTGGTTGGTGAAGAGATCTGAAGGAGCTCTTTTGATTTGTGACCAGACTTGAAGGAGGTCTGGAGCTGGTGAGACTGTTCCACGTGGTTAGTGTTAAGACTGAATTTTCCTGAACTTCTCTTAAGGAACTTCATTTTAATAGAGACTCTGTGACTGAAGCTTTTGCTTTGTTTGCTTTCGATGCGCTTTGGTCCTCTGCCTTCTCGACCTTGGGATCAAGGTAGGATTTTCCTCTGCTGAAGGTAAATTAGATCTACCTGGATTGAACTAGAGGATCAGAGCATATTGCTTACTATGTTAGATTACATATCCTATCTTATCCTCTCTCTTATTTTCTTATTTCTACTTCTTCTCATTTGTAAATACATTTCCATAAAATTCATTTTAACTTGAAGTTAATCTTTAATTGGGGACTAATAATTGTTCAATCCCCTGGTGACCAAGCTTTTAATTTTTACCCAATCAAAACCTCTTTTCACCCATTACATTATATATTGCATATGAATGCATACATGTATGTATGTATTTGTGTGTGGTGATCAATACCCTGAAGGCCATCGCTCATTTTGCAGGACGTGGGTAATGTGTTTCACCATTGGCCCTCTGGAATATGTGTTGGTTAACATGTTAATCAAATTTTTTAAGTCTTTCAGAGTTGTTTTTCTTTTCAATGATGTCGTTGTATGAATTGTTCCAATTCTGCTCATTTCACTCTCCATCAGTTTATATGTCACCAGAGATTTCAATGAAGTTGTGCCCTTCATGATTTCTTCCAAGGTAAATATGTTTCAATATATTCATATGCCATAATTTGCTCTAACTTTCCTCCATTTTATAGTCACTCTTTAAGTTTCTGTTTTTTGTTTGTCTTGCCATCACAAAAATAGCTATTATAAATATATCAAATTGAAATTAAAACATATTTGATAAGCATTTAAAGACTTAAGAACTCAAATATTTACTATTTAAATAAAGATATAAATTTGAAATCTTGATTTTGCTACCAAATATTTTTTAAATCTGGATAAATCATTAAAATACTTATTTGCATCTTCCATCTTGTATTTTGTGGGCAGAGTTCCAAATTGCTTTCTAATTTTGCTGGACCAATTCAGAAAATAAGAAAGATCATAATAATGTATTTGGTGTCCCACAGACATTCTAAAATATTTTTTCTTTTTGTCAACTTGACCAATATGATGAGTATGAGATGGAAATTAAGAGTTGCTTTAATTTGAATTTCTACATTTTTTAGTTATTTGGAGAATATTTAGATAGTTACTGATAGCTTGAAAATCTTTTTTTATTTCATATACTGTGAAAATGTGTCAATTGAGGAATGTTTCTTATTTTTTCTAAACTTTAATCAGTTCCATAAAATCTTGAAAATGGTAATCAAATGTAATAAACTTTATGACTATATATACATAGGTATATGCATATATGTATGCATGTATTTATATTGGCAGACTATATCTAGGTTCTGTTAGACTGATTTTAATTTAATTTTCCCAGAAGTTTGTGATTTGTTACTCTTATAGTATAAGAAACTCTCTCAATGAAGAACTCTTCTATGCCATTATAGATTATAAATGTTCTACTCATTATAATTTTAAATTTATTTTAAATAAAACCATGAGTTAAAAGTTTAAAAAGCAGTATTGAGTCAATGGTTTGACTTTAGTATCTTTAATCCTAATTATCTTTAGCTCAAATGCTAACTTGTTATCCACTACCCTTTGTTGAATTTATACATCTATAAAACCTCCACAATAATGCAACTAAATACTAGGGGCCCATTCGGTAATCACTTGATAGTGGATTCCAGAAGAGATTTCATACACTATATGAATTTGTCACATGAGCAGCTCATCCTGGTTTTGTTGCTGTTGTTGTTTTCCCTAGAAAGAAAAATAATTTATTTCCTGAATGGAACACAAAATTGAAAAAAAAAATTATGAGAAATAAAGCCAAAACAATTTTTCTTTTTTCTGAATGAAAGAAAAAAAATTGGTATATTTGAAAAGTTACATAGATGTGGGAATATATACAAAAGTTTATGTGTGTATATATATGTATCTGTATGTTTGTTTTTATGTATAAATATGTGAGGTTTTCTTTTGCTTTGTGGGATGCCAAATTAATGTAGAAATGAAGATTAATCATAATTTTTTACACCCAAAGTGTTCTTTTAAATCAATTACTCTGATACCTTTATTTCAGAGAATAACAGATCAAGATCAGGGAAGTTGAGTAATATGTAGTTTAATATCAAAAGGTATAAACACTCAGGTGTCCTGATTCCTAACCCAGTGAGTTGTACATTATATCTCAATTATATCACTAAATATAAAAGATGTCAAATGTCGAGTGTTTAACAGTAATGCAGGGAACCTGCCCTCATTTTTGTTAAAAGGTAATTCTTGACTTCTGAGGGCAGAATCAAGATGATAGAGTAGAGAAATCACTGAACTGAGCTTTCTCAACATTCCCCTTTGTAAGGATGGAGAGCAAAGGAATAGAATCTTGGGGGGACAGAATGTTTGTAAGAGAGGAGCATGAAACAGGAACAGCAGTTGAAGGACAGCAGAGGATTCTGGGAAGAATTCCTGAGGACCAGGTCTTCAATTAGGGTAGCTCGAGGGGAATAGAGGGATGAATGCACTCTGAGAGAACTGAGAGCGATCCTGTGAATTTCCCCATCTGGAATAGAAATCCTGATACCCTGTTATTTGCCTGCAGACATATTCTCAAGTCCAAGATCATATCACTGAGTCCTTTGGAGAATTTCTGGACTCCATATGGGAGTATATCCCCAAAACCCCACTTCTAGTCCTTGCCTTACAGAGAGACCCAAATTAACTAAACTGTAGGTATAGCTTATAGTTTAGATATACAATTAGAAGGTTGGGAAGGAGAAGCTTAGGTGGAGACTGAATTCTCTCCCAAGTGAAGGACCTTGGATTAGCAATTAGTGTGACCTAATTCCTCTGTCCCTTATCAATCACCCTTATCAATCACCCTTACCAATCACCCAGATACTTTCATTAAATACCTTTGAAAGTCAGATAGCATTCTAAGTTTATTGAGAGACAAGAAGTGAAGGATGTACCACAGCTTTGCCTGACAGGATCCATCTTTTAGCCAGACCCCCATGGTGTCCATGATCAGACTAAGGAGAGGCTTATGTGAACCCTGATTCTGGCCCACATCTAACAGGGTCACCACATATACCTTCCTGTATGGACGCCTTCACTCCAACCTGTGAGGGCCTGCACACCTGCCCCAGACACCCATCAAATGAGGGAAACCCACTTCAAGAATCCCCTAGTATTAGTGGCTGCATAAGAGTGGAAAGAGAGAATTACCACACTGACTCATCTCTCTTCCTCACCTGTCCTTCTTCCATCTGGGTCACTTATATACCTTCACAAAATTTAAAATAATGCCTCAAACTAATTCTGGATAGTCAGAGCCAATAAAATGTGAGAATAAAACATTCCTATAGACCTAGAAGACTTAGCAGGTCACAAAAAATTTGCAAGGCAGAGTAAAGACTGTATGAAACAGCAGTCATAGGATTATGTGGCAATGACAGAAATTGAAATAATATGAGGAACATTCAACTCAGAGATCATAAGTGGATTTATTGACTGGTCATAAAAAGGATAGAGGGGGCACTATGTTAACACTAGATGCAGAGTCAGATAATATTAGTTTGATTCATTGCCTATATCCACTTCTAGGACATAATTCAGGGATGGAGAGGACCATTTCTGGATGAGGTAATAGGAGTCCTGAAGAGTAACATTACTTTTTTTTAAACAAGGGATAAGAGACCCTAAGCAATAATATCAGATCCATTTTCAAGAACCAAGGGCTGATGAGGATTACTTTTACATCTGTTCCCAAGGGAAAAGACTCCCTGAGAAATTATATTGATCCTAAGTGATCAGGTATCCTTCTTAAGTAAAGTTCAACTAGAAAACAAGGGAGCACTGACCACATTTCTCCCCAGATCATACTACCTTGGAAACCCCCAGAACTTCCAAAACCACAGATCTAGCTATGAAAATAGTGATTTAAAAAAGCCTGAAGTTTTAGA
Source organism: Gracilinanus agilis (assembly GCF_016433145.1). Classification (NCBI taxonomy): domain Eukaryota; kingdom Metazoa; phylum Chordata; class Mammalia; order Didelphimorphia; family Didelphidae; genus Gracilinanus; species Gracilinanus agilis. Next base: position 454,706,612 of record NC_058133.1, read on the forward strand.
CAGTATCTCATTACACTCTGTGCCAGCAATAATAGCCAACTTTAATATATATTTCAAAATCAAGGATTCAAATGAAAAATGAGGAAATGAATGGAAAAAACCCAACCACAAAAATCTACTATTGTGAAAGATAAAATTAAGGCATAAGCTCAGAAAAACACAAATTACTCAAAACAGTTAAAACTAAAGCGTAAAAGAAAAATATAAATTGGAAACAAGTCCAAAAAGAGTTCCTGGAAGAGCTAAACATAATTTTCAATATCAAATAAGAATAATAGAGAAAAAATATGATGAAGAAATGAGAGCATAAGAATAAAAGACGTTTAACATCATGGTAACAGAGGCAAAAATTTTGAAGAAAAAATTTTAAATAGAAGATAATATTTTTTTTAAAAACAGCCCAAATGGAAAAGGAGATACAAAAACTCAATAAGGAAGATAATTCATTAAAATTAGGACTAAGCAAATAAACACTAAGGACTCCATAAGATATTAAGAAACAACAAAACAAACTCAAGAAAAAATAGAAGATTATGTAAAATACACCAATTGAAAAAATAGCTGACATGGAAAATAGACTGAGAAGAAATAATTTAAGATGATTGGCCTATCTGAAAGTCATCTTTAAAAATGAGTCTAAATATCAACTTTCAAGAAATTATTAAGGAAAACTACCCCTATAACTTCAAAGCAGAGAATAAAATAGAAAGTTAAAGCATCCATTAATCACCACCTGACAGAGATTCCCAAATAAAAAATATCATTAATATTATAGCCAAAATCAAGAGCTCCCAGGTAAAAGAGAAAATATTTCAAGTAGTCAGAAAGAAATAATCCACATACCAAAGAAGCCGCAGTCAGTTTCCCACAAGATTTAGCATCTATAACCTTGAAGGAGTTGAAGGCTTGGAATATGATTTTTGTTATACACAGGGGTAAGGAAGGAAGGTGCTTCTATGAGCTGGGCCTGACAAGCTGGCCCAAAATCCTCAGTTAGTAAATTGATCTAGTCTGAGTGATGATAGTGATGCCTGCGTGGCCACCAAGGTGTGCTGGAAACCAGCAGAGCTTATGGACAATCAACTCAGCTAAGCACCTGACCCCACAAACAGTGCCCAAGCCAAAATTATTAAGGGAGAATCTATATATATATATATTGTTCAATAGTTCCTCTGGTTCCTTGGCTTGGGGTTAGTTTTGATGATAAAGGTTGGTAATAGGACTAGTCATTGGTATTTTATTGGATAATGCTAACTGACTGCATTTTGATAAGTTCCCTTTTCACTTGCTCTTGGAATGAATGCCAGTCTTCACTTGAATCAAGTTTCAAAGGGGTTTAATGCTTTATACCCAAAGGGGTAGAATTCAGGATAAGGAAAGAGATGTTGGGAATGGCTATGGTAAATCTAATGAGAGCTTAAGTAAGCTAATCAATAAAAAACAAGTTGGTAATTGTGTGGAGATTCTTCTCCCCCTCACAGACCCTGGTCAGACCCAAACATGGTCTAGACCAAAGGAAAGGAAGGGATAGTGATAATCTTGACAGCCGTGTTGTTGTTATCTCTCAGCTTTGTTTATTAATAGGTGAATGAACTTCTTGTGGCAATAAGGTATAGATACTGGATATGTAGGTCTATAGGCCTACCCACACTTCACCACCCTCTACTCTCCAGAAATCACTTCTTAAGACTGAGACCTCAAGTAGCTGAGCCCCTGGGCTTTTATAGAGGTGGTCCCAACTCTCTTTTGCCCTTGGCTCATGCCATCTGGGTAAATTCCAAGTTCTATAACCGATGATCTGTCACTCAAGCTGTTCTCCATCTTTTCCCAGAAGTTACCTATTACATGTTCTAGAACATAAAATAACAAAGATTACAACCAGGAATAACCTGTCCAGCAAAATTGAATATAATGCTACAAGAAAAAAAGTATAGGGACTTCCATTTACTTCCTGGTTAAGAAGGCAGCAGAGGAAAAAAGCAGCTTCTTAACCTCTCCTGAGCAAAACATATAAGACTGTTCAAGAAGACATAAAAACAAATCCAGAGGAACAAAGGGACACCACAACAGGGCACAGCATTGGAGGTACATGGAATCAGGGCATTTCCATGCTATAAAGGGGTGAAACAGCTCTCACTAAAACGTGAGCTAGGCAACCACCTACCCCATCCCACACCACCTACAGTGCCAAACAGTGAGCCCAAGAGTTAGAGCAAAATTGGGGCACACATTAAGTCCTTGGCAGCCACCTGGGATCACCAGGGCCTGCTCCTGAGAGCAGCAAGACTTAAGACCCCAAAAGGGGAAAGAACGAGTGGACTTTAAACACAGACCTTGAGCACAGGCACAAATGTGGGCGCGGATACAAGCACAGACACTGATTCTGAGTACAAGCACGGACCTTGAGTGGGGATCCAGTGAAGAGGGTTGAACAACTGTGGAAGCAGCTCGCTGAGACTGTTAAAGGAGCCTCGGGCAGAGGAACAAGCAAGGTGACCACCAGGAGGCTTGACCCTGAGAACAATTAGACCTGAGATCTTAAGAGCATAAAGAGTGCAGACAGATGTTGAGTGTGAGGATAAACCTGAGAGGGCACAGGGCTAACAATGGTAAGCCAGAGACAAGAACCCCAAAAGAGAAAGATCATCAAGAAGAAATCTGTAACACTCGACAACTTTTACAAAGAGAAAATACAAACAACAGAGCAAACAGCAGAGGAGAACAAAGAAGTAATCATATCCAAACCTTCCCAAAATAATAAAAACTGGCCACAAACTATCGAAGAGTTCAAATCAGAGATGATGAGAAAGATGGAAGAGATTTAGCAAGAGAAGTGGGAAATAGCTCAAAAGGAAATCAACAGGTTAGAAAGACAGAAACGCCCAATTGAAGAAAGATGCCCCAAAATCAAACAAAATGGTAAGCAAATTGGAAACCAAAATCTGGCAAGAAAAAAACAGTTTGAAAGGCAGAATTTCACAATTAGAAAGTGATGCAAGTCAATTGAAGACCAAAAATGACCAGATTGAAAAGGATAACCAAAAGATTATAGCCAAAAACCAGTCCCTAAAGGCTAGATTTGAGCAATTAGAAGCTAATGATCTCTCAAGACAGCAGGAACAAATAAAACAAAGTCAAAAGACTGATAAAATAGAAGGAAACATGAAATAGCTCAATGAGAATGTGACAGACCAAGAAAACACATCTAGAACAGACAATCTGAGAATCGTTGGTCTTCCTGAAAAAGCAGAAATTAATGGAAATTTGGACTCCATACTAAAAGAAATTATTCAGCAAAATTGCTCTGAAGTTCTACAAAAGGAGGGAAATATAGACACTGAAAGGATCCATAGATCACCTTCTACACTAAACCCAGAAAAGATAACCCCCAGGAATATAATAGCCAAATTTAAGAGCTTCCAAGTAAAAGAAAAAATTTTACAAGAAGCCAGAAAGAGACAATTCAGATATCAAGGAGCACCAATCAGAATCACACAGGATCTGGCAGCCTCCTCACTAAAAGACGGCAAGGCTTGGAATATGATATTCAGAAAGGCAAGAGAACTTGTTCTAAAACCAAGGATCACCTACCCATCAAAATTAAACATACTTCCAGGGAAAAGTTTGGGCATTCAACAAGATAAAAGATTTCCAAGTATTTGCACAGAAAAGACCAGGAGTGAATGGAAAGTTCTATATGCAACCACAAAAATCAAGAGAAACATGAAAATGTTAATAAGAAACAGAGGGGAAAGAAAGAAAACTTGTACTTTTTTTTAATTTGCCTCCTTAAGGGCTTCAATATGATCTAATTATTGGTATTCCTATATGGAAAAATGTTATGTACAATTCTCTGTAAGGAACTCTATTCACTATTATAGTATTCACTATTATAGTAATTAGAAGAAATATTCATAGGGAGAGGTTGGAATACTAAATGGTCTAAGAAGATATGGGGGTGGGAAAGAGGGGGTTGAATAATAGAGGACTCCAAGAGAAACTTGAATAAATAAGAAAAATAGGATATTCTATTACACACAAAGAAGGCATGGGAAGGGGAAGGGATGAATTCTATTATAAGGAGAGGAAGAGAGCATTAAGAAGTAATAGTTAAACCTTACCTTCAGTGTAATTAACCCTGAGAGGGAAGAGTAGCTATATCCATTAGGATATAAAACTCTATCTAACCCTACTGAGAAAGTCAGAAGGGATAAACCAAGGGGAGCTGGGGAGTGGGGAGGTCAAAAAAGGGAGAGGAGAAGAAGGGAGAGGGAATTCATTAAGCCTTAAAAATAAAAAGAGGGAATAATAAGGGAGGGGATAGAAAGGGAAGTAAATCAAGGGAGGAGACAAGGTTTATTGACATAAAGCAAACCACTGGTTTAAAAGGAAATAGTGTAAGAAGAAGAGATAGAACTAGGAGAGGAACTAATCCCATTGCTATACAAATTATTTGATATAATAAGCAAAGAAGGAGTCCTACCAAATACCTTTTATGACACAAATATGGTACTGATTCCAAAGCCAGGTAGATCAAAAACAGAGAAAGAAAACTACAGACCAATCTCCCTAAGGAACATAGATGCAAACATTTTAAATAGAATTCAATCAGTGGTTGTGACTTGAAGCTTTATTGGCCCAGACCCATTTATCTGCTTCTCCAAAATATCTGTTATTATCATCATAACATATCAACATAAAAAGCTTTTATACAAACAAAAACAATGTAGCCAAAATCAGAAAGGAAACAACAAATTGGGAAAAAATCTTTATAACAAAAAACTCTGACAGGGGTCTAATTACTCAAATATATAAGGAGTTAAACCAATTGTATAAAAAATCAAGCCATTCCCTACTGATAAATGGGCAAGAGACATGAATAGACAATTTTCAGATAAAGAAACCAAAACTATCAATAAGCATATGAGAAAGTGTTCTAAATCTCTAATAATTAGAGAAATGCAAATCAAAAGAACTCTGATGTATCAGCTCACACCTAGCAGATTGGCTAAAATGAAAGAATGGGAGAGTAATGAATGCTGGAGGGGATGTGGCAAAACTGGGACATTAATTCATTGCTGGTGGAGTTGTGAACTGATTCAACCATTCTGGATGGTGTGTTATTTAAAATCACTTGGGATCCTTGGAACTACATTTCCTGTGATCCCCAATGGGTTTCCTGTTTTGGATTGCATATTCAAGGTGAGGGACTCTTTTAAATAGGGGAGAAGTGACTTTGAACTTCCTCTTTAGCAACCGGGCACGCAAAGGTACGAAACGTAAAATGGCTGAGGCGGCAGTTTGAATACTTACAGGCGTGTGGTCTAATGATTTTATCTCTATCAGCATGGCTTTTATTAAAATACTATTCTCCCTTCTAATATCTGCCTTTATCATTTTTAATAACAACAATGGCAATTTGGAACTATGCTCAAAGGGCTATAAAAGAATGGGGGGCGGGAATTGTGGGGATGAAGTGGGAAAGTAAGAGCATGAATTATGTAACCATGTTAACTTTTCTAAAAAATAAATATTAATAATTATTTTTTAAAAAAGAGAAAAAAGTGTATTTAATGAAAGAGCACTTTCAAACTTTTGATTTTAAAAGACCAGGGAAGTGAGTAGCATTCTGTCTTTAAAAAGGGCATGGGAGTAACTTTATTATGTTGGCATAATATAAAAAATATAAGTATTTGAGAAATAGATATGTCTTGGGAGAAGGGAGAAGGAAGAGAAAGAATGATGGAAATTATCTCACATAAAAGATATGTATAGGGAATAGCATTAATAAAGGAAGGTAAAATGGGCTGGGGGCAAGTAACATTTAAAACTCACCTCCAAATTAATTTAGATTTTACATTGTGTTATGTTATGCTATCTCATGCTGTTTTATTTATGCATATATTATATTTTATTTTATTAATTTAGAATATTTTTCATGGTTGTGATTCATGATTCCCCACCCTTTGCTTCCCCACTTCCAGAGCTGACAAGCAATTCCACTTGGTTATGCATGTATCATTATTCAAAACCTATTTCCATGTTATTAATATTTGTAGCAGAGTGATCTTTTAACATCAAAACCCTAATCATATCCCTATCAGACTATGTGATCGATCATACGTTTTTCTTCTGTGTTTCTGTTCCCATAGTTCTTTCTCTGGATGTGGATAACATTCATTTTCATAAGTTCCTCTGGATTGTCCTGGATAATTACATTGCTGCTAGTAGAAAAGTCAATTACATTTGATTGTGATGTAATGTATCAGTCTCTGTGTACATTGTTCTCCTGGTTCTGCTCCTTTTGCTCTGAATCAATTCCTGGAAGCCTGGTTCACATGGAATTCCTCCCTTTCATTATTCTTTTCAGCACAATAATATTCCATCACCATCAGATATCATAATTTTTTCAGCCATTACCCAATCGATGGACACTGCCTCATTTTCAAAATTTTTGCCACCACAAAGAGCATGGCTATAAATATTTTAGTACAAGTATTTCCACTTATTATCTTTTTTGGGATACAAAACCAGCAGTGGTATGGGTAGGTCAAAGGGTAAGCACTCTTTTAAAGTCTTTTGCGCATAATTCCAAATTGTTCTTCAGAATGGTTGGACCAATTCACACCTCCACCAGCAGTTTATTAGTGTTCCAATTTTGCCACATCCCCTCCAATATTTATGACTTTCCTTTGCTGTCACTTTGGCTAGTCTGCTATGTGTAAGGTGATTATATAGTCTATTTTAACAAGCAGGAAAGAAGGAGTCAAAGGAAACAAGAGAAAGTTGGGCAAATTGACAAAATGAAGTAGACATAAAAGAAGGCAATGGTAAAAAGTAAAATAGACATTAGAGGAAAGACTGATGAAGAGAGAAGGATAAATAGGAAAAATAGAGTGAAAGGAAATGCACAATTAACAATCAAAACATTGAAAATGAATAGGATGAACTAATTCATAAAATGGAAGGTAACAGAATAGATTAGATACCAGAGTCCAAAATGTGTTTACAAGAAACACTTGACACAGAAAGAAACACACAGAGTTAAAGTGAGGGAGTAGAATAGAATCTATTCTGCTTCAGCTGACATAAAAAAATGCAGGAATAACAATCATGATCTTAGAAAACAGGAAAAGTATACCTATGAAAGATAAATAAAAAGGGAAACTACCACTTTCTAAAAAAACCATAGACAGTGATATAATATAAATATTAAACCTACATGCACCAAATGGTATAATATTCAAATACTTAAATAAAAAGTTAAATAACCTAAATAAAGAAAAATGCAGTGAAATCATTCTAATGTGGAAACTCAATATTACCGTTTGAGAGCTAGATAAATCTAATAAAGAAATTAATAAGAAAGAAATTAAAGAGATGAAGTGAATCTTAGAAAAGTTGCATATTACAGACATCTAGAGAGAGCTGAATATGAAAAGCAAGGAGGGCAAGTTTTTCAACTGCTGTAAATGGTATCTTCAAAAAATTGAATAAGCATCAGGACAAAAAAAATCAGTGTTAAATGAAAAAAAGCAAAAATATTAAATGTTCCCTTTTCTGGCAATAATAAATTAAATACTAAACTATTAGAGGACAGAGGAAGCATAAATTAAACATTAGATTAAATAATCTAACCCTAGAGAATGAATGGATACAAGAATAAATCATAAAACTAATCAAAAATTTCATTAAAAAGAATGGTAATAATTAGACAATATTCCAAAAATTGTAGGATGTATATCAATAAAAGCATTTATAGATAAAAACAGAGAGAGGAGATCAATTATCTAGATACATAACTGAAAAATTACTAAAAAAGTAAATGATTCTGAATTAAGCATCAAACTTGAAATATTAAAATTCAGAGTACTTAATAAAATGGAAAGAAAAACAAAATTGGAAAAAAATTGGTCTAATAAATATAATTAGGATTTTGTTTTGTGAAAAAGTAAAACTTTGCTTAATTAAAAATAAAAGGAGAAAACCAAATTACCAGCATCAAAAATGCACCAGAGATAGAAATTAAAGTAATTTTAGAAGCTAATTTGCTAAATTATATACCAGTAAAATGACATTCTTAGTGTGAAATGGTTGAATATTTACAAAAATTGAAACTGCCTAGATTAACAGAAAAGGAAATGGAATACTTAAATAACCTTATCCTAGCAAAAGGAATTGAAGAAGGCATCAATGAACTTTCAAATAAATAATTCCCATGATTCTATGGATTTACAAGGGATCTAGAAAATATTTAAATAACAATTAATACTAACACTATTTAAACTATTTCAAATAAATAGAGAAATAAGGAACTCTACAAAAGTCCTTTTATGGCAAAATTGTGGTTTTAATACCTAAACCAGAGCAAGCAAAAACACAAATAACTGACAAATTTCCTTAATAAATTTTGTTGTAAAATTTTAAAATAAAATTCCAGCAATGAGATTATAGCAATATGTCAAAAAAGATCCTACATTATGGGGAGTCAAGTTAAAGAATTAGAAGAAGCATTCCACCTAAACTCTCCTAACATTCTCCATGAAATGACTTTATAATAACTAATAAAATCAAATTTGGAGAGGCAGAGCTAAAAAAAGGAAAGAAAGGTCTGAGTGAGTTATTTTAGAGTTACTCTAATCTAAGACAACTTAGTTCTGTGACAATGGAGGGGACACCTGCTCTGAGGGCAGTATGTCATCAACAGTGATGCATTGATGCCACCATTACATGAACAGCAGCTTTGGGAGTTCTCAGTCCAGAGATGGAAAGAGGATTAGACAATGGGTAAGAAAGAGTTTAAAGGATACATTTTGCTAGCACTGGTTGCAGCTGGCACTGACAAGTCTATTGCTCAACATTAATTTTTTAATATGTAATTGGGAAATATTTGATTATGTGGATTTTAAAAAAATATTGAAACAAAAATAAATTCATTTTAATAGATGGGTTCTATGCTTAGTCTAAGTATTTGTAAAGCATTTCCTCTATCCTCAGCTAAGTGACAGTCCTATAGAAAGGACATCATTAAAATATTTAAGAAGTTTACTCTCTGCTTCTCCATGAACACTATAGCTGAGGACCTGTAAGTATACATGGTATTTCATTCTCTTATACATTTTAATATATCTTTTTGTATTATATTTACATGTGCTACACATAAATCTTTTAAATAATATATTCTGAATGCTGAAAGTAGAGTTGATTTCTCACACCAATTCATTACAGTAATTCTATCTTAAGTACCTGCTATACATGGGGTAGATTCAAAGGATATTAAGTAATGTTATAAGTGTAATTTATCTAATGTTGGTATCGAATATTGAAAGCCAAATGGTAATGGCCAGCCATTATAATAAACTAAAGCTTTCAAGAGTTAAACTATTTGCAGGTGGTGGATGGAAGGCTGGAAGCAGCTTAATACAACCCTTATTTATTTCTAGTAGAGGTAGAGAGAGGATTATAGGAGGTAGGAAACTATGAGTTAGGAATAGGACAGGAATCTCTTAACCTTATTCTAAAATCACTAAATAACTCCAACCCCCCAAAGCTGGCTGGATTCTTTTTAGCTTCTTCTTGACTACGAACAGGCCTAACAAACTAAACTCACTATCTAAAATTTAAATTCTATCTTACTGAACCTATGCTATGGACTCCAAAAGTAATATATATAAAATCTTCACAGAGAACTAATGCAGATTGTCTCTCTCTGAAGACAGAGAAGACAAGGCCTCTCACTGCTTCTTCTCCCTCAAGTCAAATTCAACCACCTGCCTCAGTTGAGACAAACAGTTCTCTAGCTCACTTTCAGGTTCTGAGGGGAAAAGCTCTCAGTAAAACACACTCTTTCTCACCTTAGTGTGTTTATTTAAAACTCCCAAAGTAACAGTCTAAAAAGTCACTAATAGATCTTCTTTCTCTGAGAGAATGACCAAGCAACCTGCTTCCAAGTAAGTGTGAGAGACTGGACCCAGAACTCCAACTGCTTCTTTCTTTCATCATAAGCCTCTTAAAGTGACAGAGGGGGAGAGCTATCTCCTCTGGTTTCTTAAAGGAGATAGAGTGATATTACTCAAATTTCCTCTGATCTAAAATTTCCACTTCTTACAAGATAAATAAAATTAAGAAATTCCTTCTAAAAGTAGGGAAAAAATCAATATGACTTTTGACTTCAGAGAGATTATAGAGAGGATAATAGGGTTTCTTCTATAAATTAATAACTATAATAAAAGTTAGAAAACTATTAAGTATTTGGAAAATAGACAAAATTTTTAACAAAGGTAGAATCAGTTATATCTAATGAAATCAGAGAATATGATTATCAAGGAGATAGATGACTCTAGAGTTAGTCATAAAAGTAATGGAAATTTATTAATAGGCACAGTTTGGTGGAAATAGCATTTTTCATTCAAGTTAAGTGGTGAGAATGAAGTCAAAGGAAAATATAGCAGCTTTGAATAGTAGATATGGAATATAGGGGGGGGTCTAATTTTAAATACTGACTCTTTTAGACAATACCTTAGTGACCTTGGTCATGTCTGTGATACATTTTCATCATTTATAAGAAAAGGGCTTAGGACCACATCATCTATATACTCCTATCTCAACACTCATCATTTTTCCCCCTGGAGTTTAGTGTTAAAAGAGAGGAAACTTATAGATATTGTAGTGTAACTCATCTTATTATACTTGAGGTTGTCTACCTTCCAATTAAGAATTCTCTCCACTAGTCTACATTAGCTCCCTCGTGCAGAATTCTGGGAGAAAGTGTATACTTGGAATATTCTTTTAAAAAGAAGTGAAAAGTCATCATTGGTATATTTCCGAATTTAACAGTTGAAATGAAGTTCCTCTAGTTCTGTTTGTATTTTATTTATATGACATTCAGTATTTATGCAACTCATATATACTGGCATTCTCCACATATAATAGGAAATAGTAGTCATAGAAACAAATTAAAGAGATTATTTAATTTAAGAATCTGTATATTTTGAGAAAATGGAGAAAAGTCATAGAAATTCATACATGACCTTATGCAAAAATTTAAATTCTTAATTTATAACTGAGATAACGAATATAAAATAACATTATATTAGAATACATATACATGTATGTGTATGTGTGTTTACACAAACACACATATACTTAGATACATACGGATATGTAGGTATACACACAAAGATATCTATATATATTTGAAATCCATCCTAACATTAAAAAAAAGATTTTAAATGAAATGTAAATCCCATATCATAAATCTGAATAAGAATATAATATCTCTTTCATAGAATAATTATCTTTATGCAAAACATAGACTGAGCCTGTCTTATAAGAATGAAACACATATTTTGCATAGGTATATGTGTGTAACTTTATGATATCCCTTACAAGAATAAAAAGAGCCTCTGCCAAAACTATAGTAATAAAGAGAGCCAGGCTCCAATGTTACTATAGAGAGGGAGAGAGAGAGAGTCTATGAAGTGAGACTCTTTTCTAGCTCTCCCCTCCTGCTGAATATCCACTGGGAGATTTTGAGGGGGTGTCACCCCAAAACTGGGTGACCTGGTTGGTCGTGCCACCCCACAGGAGTTGAGGATGAGGCTCCCCTAAAAGATGAGGTATGGGGTTCCCCAATCCGATTCTAAATGAGGGCAAGGTTCACGCAAGCCTCCCCAGAGATCAGTCAACTTCATAGCGGGTGGTCTGGCTCCAAGATGGAAGCATTTGTATGTTTCCTTTGAGGTTTCACATGGGTCACATGGAACCACAAATCTTTTCCTTCTACTTTTATACTTATAGGAGTAGTGAGCAAAATTTGATAGAGTCCTAACTATTTGGGGTCTGTTACTGATTTTCTTGTGAAGTTTCCTATGTACACTATGTCTATAATGTAAATAGTTGCAAGTTCAATGTAGAAATGAAAATCTTTTAAAAGTATCTCTATGCTATATTGAATTATAAGAAGAACCTATGTTGTTTGACTCTTAGAAATTAATATATTCAGAATTCATGGTTAATTTTTTCTGCAAGATTTTCGTACTTGTTTTTATATTTGTTTTAAAGGAATGGCCAACATATTAAAGTTCATTGGCAATATAACTTATTCAGTGACTATTTTTATCCCTAACTCAAAACATTGACTGTATAAAATTCTCTAACAGCAAAGGCATAAAATAGATAAAGAATCAGTACTACATTCAATTTTATTTCATTAGTCTACAGTACTACCAAAAAATATTTAAATATATACTCAGTACAAATCACAAATTAACAATAGAGGTTATGGAGTCTTTTTCTCCTCTACGTTGAACTATATTGAGCCCTTATAATTAAAAAAAATCATGCAAAAATCTAGTAATTATATTTAAAATAATAGAAATGATAGTGGAAAAAAACAAAAATTTGAGGAATGATGTCATATCCCAAACTCATTTCAAAGATAATTTGTTCTAAATCTGAATTGTCTTTGTATAAGGATCTTCAAGGTCATAACTATGGCAAAGGGAAGACATAATCATGAAAAATGAATTTAGAAAGCATTAAACACATTTGTAGTTGACTTTATCAACTAGATTTTTGTTTGTTTATTTCTTTGACATTTTAGATCCTAGCATGGTAATTTCATTATCATCAGGAAATTTTCCACAACGAAATTCCTTTTAACAAAGAAAAACAGAATTGAATTTGTATTGTTGTCCTAAGGTGTTGCTTATTGCTCTATGTTAACTCTAACCTGATCTTATAGAGCCAGGTTCTTTTAGAGCCTAGACTTGGTCCTCCTTGTATCTAGACCTCCTTATATCTATTATTGTCATAGAATTCTATATTTATAATTTTTTTCTTGTTTCAGAGTAATTTTAGGATAAGAAACTTGCTACCTCCCTGAATCAAGAAAGTGAACTATTTGGAGAAGGTCTCATGAAGATGCCTGCAGAAACTACACACTACTCCAAAAGATCCAGAGTGAACTTTGGGATATAGTGAAATTGAACTGTGTGTATGTGTGGGGGTTCTGGGGGGTGGAAGGGTGAACGCATTTTTTTGAATATACGCTCTTATGCCAAAGGAGACTGCCCATAATTGGCTTTTTGTCAGTGCACCTGGCAATCATTGGTTTTGTTTTCTTTCTCTTTTCTTTCCCTCTTATCCTCAAATTATTATAATTTTCCCTTAGAAAGTTCAATATTATGTAAACCTCTAGTTAAAGATCGTTAGAGATATAAGTTGGTTATGTGTACTGATTTACTGGGGAAACTAGGCATATAAATCTGGGAGATTTCTACATGTTTCTTTTCCAATGGAATCACTGGGGGAATTGTGCAATTATAATCTGCTCCCTAGGACTCTCAATCCCAGAATCCCACTTTTGTTCTCATGTGTGACCCCACCCCTCTGCCTTTTCCTGCAAACGCAATTGGGAAAATTTTCTTTACTTGGGCTTTTACTTTTGTCCTTTTATTTCTTCTACTTCAAGTTTTTATTAATCTTATAAAATATAATATTTGGAGTCACTGGATATTAATTTAAATCTTACATGCCACACCATGTCCCATTTTATGATAAAAAAAGTAACTAGTTAAGATTTAAAGTTTCTAGATAGCTCACTTCATCATCACCAATAACAATACCCTAGTTGCTGTACTCTTCTGACTGACTCCTCTCTGATTCCATTCTACCTCCTTTCTCAAGCTTCTATTACAACTACTTAGAGATATGGGGATTTGATTTCCTATAATGGAAGAATAATCTGGATGTCCCTAATAGCCCCTCAACTATTTCTATTCAAAAGTTCATTTGAAAGGCGTATTTCTTAATTATCATGCATGGTACAATTTATGTTTTTCACTAGTTGCCAAAAAAATCTGGTTTAAGTCTTGTCTCATTACAAAGAGAAGGAAATAACAGAATAACAAATTTGATAATTACAAGAGATCTCATCGATCATTTAATCTAACTCATCCCCTAGAAAGTATTTCCAATGTGGCAAATGGTCAGTCAGCTTTTATGTGAATTCCACCAATGAGGAGGCACCCAGTATCTCCCAAGATAGCACATTTCAAATTTGTATAGCTCTAATGTAGAGGACACATTCTTAATTTCAAGATCAAAATTTTCATCCTTGTGACTTTTACTCATTTCTGATAGTTCTACCCTCTTCATTCAAAAAGAAAAGTCTAATCCTTCTCTCATAATTTCACTTCATTTATCTATTCCTCATGTAGGTTCAACCCACAGATCCTCATCATCCTGAATCCCTTCTTCTGGACACTATCTAGTTTTTCAATACTCTTCATAATCTGATGCCCAGAGCTACAATAAATAATTAAGATATGGTGTGGTCTGATTATAGTATAGTAAAATGAGTGTCTCTCTGTCTTGGTGGAAGCTATGACTTACTTAATGCAGCATCAGTTTACATTAGCTTTCATAACTCCTGTATTGAACTAATGACATTGAAGTTACACTCCACTAAAACATCTAGATTTTTTTTCAAAAAACATTCCAAATAATAATTTCTTCATCTTGAACTTGAAAAATTAATTTTTAAACTCAATAATAATATTTTGCATTATGGCTCTCTCTTTTCAAAGGAATTATTATTTCATTGATGTGATCTTGCAGGGAAGAACTTTATCAAAACAAATCAAACTTGCATCCTATTTCCAGCCTTCTTGGGGAGAGGAAAAGAGTGGGAGGGAGAGGAGAAAATAATAAGACAGATTTTTGGACATAGCTAATTGAGATTTTTTCTCTTGGACAAGTTTATTTATTATAATGTATTACATATTTATAAAAATCTAACATATCATATTTCGATGTTACATATTGTTATATATAAGAACGTACTAAAATACAACTAAATAAACAATTTTAAAATCATATCAAAGCATTACTTCTTAGAGCTGTCAGGAACAATGTCAAGTATTTTGATTCAGATTGTGCAGCCTCTATGTTAGAGATTGTACTTAAACTCATGTTTTCATGAATCTGAGACAATCTTCCTTCACTATACTACACTGGTAGCATTTGGGACATAAATGAATCTTAATTAAAAGTTTTTATTTTAATTTTACCTGAAAATTATATATATATGCATATATATATAATTATTTTTTCATCTAAAATGCCAATACATTTCACATTTTGAGATTCATGTTCTAGTCCTACTTCCCACCCTAACATCCTCCCAAGAAGGAAGATATGGGTGGTTTATGTGTTATAAAATACATATTTCCAAGTTCATTACAATGTCAAAGAAAACACATATTGCTTATACTAGAAAAAATAATGGAGGAAATAAAGCATATTATATTATGTTTAAATTTGCATTCCACCTCTATCTGTTCCTTCAGTGGCAGTGGATAGCCCTTTTCATCATGAATCTCTTGGAGTTTCCTGAATCTTTGCACTGACAAAAAAATTAAGTCATTCATAATGATAATCATACATTGTTATTACTGTGTATAGCATTCCCCTGGTTCTTCTTACTTCATTTTGAATCATTTCATATAAGTCTTTTCAGGTTGTGTGACCATCTTGATTGTCTTTTTTTAAAAGGCACAATAATATACCATTACAATCAAATAAAACAACTTGTTCAACCATCATCCAGTTGATGAAAATTCCTTCCTACTTCTCTGTTATCATGAAAATAGCTACTACAACTTTTATAGAATAAGTAGGTCCTTTTCCCCTGTCTTTGATATCTTTGGAATACATATGTATTGCTGAGTCAAAAAGTATGCACAGATTTATAGCCCTTTGGACATGGTTGCAAATTCCTCTTCAGAATAGTTGTATCAGTTTACAGAATCACCAACAGTGTATTAAAGTCCCAGTTTTTCAATATCCCCATCAACATTCATCATTTTTCTTTTTTGTCATGTAGCCATTCTAAGAGGTTTGAAATCATTCTTCAGAGTTATTTTAATTTGTTTTTCTCAAATAAAGAGTAATTTGGAGCATTTTAATATGACTAAAAGTAGTTCTAATTTCTTCATCTAATTTCCTGTTCATGTCCTTTGACCATCTGTCAATGTGTTTATGTGTATGCACATATACATACATGCATATATTCAATTACAAATTCTTTACCTTCTAACACCCCTTTCCCTACCCATTGAGATGATTAGAAATATAATAAAAATCTTACATATCAAATCATTAAAACCATGTTTATTTTTCCATCTGTTTTGTTTTTAAATTTTATTTTATTTTCCCTAACTACCTGTAAAAATACTTTCCCACATTTTTCAAAGAATAATGAGAATTGAATTCTTTTACTCTGTCCTCACTCTCATTGAGATAGCAACCAATCTCATATGGCTTTTGTAATCAAATAAAATATTTTAGTCATATCAATCATTTGGGGTAAGGAAATTAACCAAAAACATAAGAAAGTAAAAAATGTTTCCTGAGATCTGAATTATACCATGTCGATCCTTTTTCTCTAGGAGCATATGCCATTTTATATCAGGAATCCTTTGAGATAGTTTAAGATCATTGTATTGCTGATAATAGCTAAATTATTCACAAATGTTCACTGTAATTGTAGTCCCTAATGTTGAGGAAAGATCCACAATATTCTTGTCACTGTGTACCATTTTCTCCTGCTTCTTTTTATTACACTTTGATTTCATTCTCATAAATCTTTCCAAGTTTTATCTAAGAGTATCCGGCTTGCTAATTCTTAGCACAATAGTATTCTACTACAATAATTTACTCAGCCATTCCTCAATTGATGGGTATTCCCTCACTTTCTAATTCTTTGACCCCATAAAGAGTCATCTAAAATAATTTTGTACATATACATCCTTCACATTTTTTATCTTTTTGGAATACAATATTAGTAATAGTACTGCTGAGTTAAATAGTATGTACTGTTTTATAGTTATTTGGACATAAGTACAGATTATTCTCCAGAATGGTTGAATCCTTTCACAACTCCCCCAGCAGTGGAAGTGGTGTCTCAA
This sequence comes from Gracilinanus agilis, assembly GCF_016433145.1. NCBI lineage: Eukaryota > Metazoa > Chordata > Mammalia > Didelphimorphia > Didelphidae > Gracilinanus > Gracilinanus agilis. The sequence goes on from NC_058133.1 coordinate 454,723,585, forward strand.
TTTTCCCACATCCCCTTCAAGTTTTGTCATTTTCTTTCTCCATCATAGTAGCCAATCTAATTGGTATTGAGAAGTACCTCAGAGTTGTTTTAAATTGCATTTATTTAATTAATAGTGATTTAGAACATTTTTGAAATGACTATAGACTTTGAAATACTTTGAGTTTTAAATACTGTTCATATCCTTTGTTCATTGTTATAAATTGGGAGATAACTTGTATTCTTATATATCTGAAACATTTTCCTATGTATTTGAGAAATGAGGTTTGCTTTCTGTGAAGATAGGATTAACTATCCCCTGGCTATTTTTACCTAATCAAATCAAGAACTCAAAGCACTTCTACTTAACATTAAGTATGAGAGTTCACAAGTCATGTACTAGAGTAAGCTAAAACCTCCACAGGTCACTGTCAACTTCCCCTTGGGCAGTGCTAGGCAAATTGAAAGACTGCAATTGGTTTCTGTGAAGAGGAGCAACAGGAAGTGATGTGAAAAAAAGGAGCATAAAAGAAGAGACCAGCATGGTCTAGGGATCATTTCTTTCCTGGCATTTGGAGAGATTTGCTGAGATTCTTGCTTTGCCTTTGGAGAAGACTTTTTCCTTGGATCCTGTGTCAACTTCCTGAGTGAATGGCTGAGAATCCTGCCTTATCTTTAGAGGAGGCTGTATTGGTGGAACTCTGGCTGAGGATTGCTGGGAAATCCACTGAAGATAGGGACTTGAGAGAAGCCTCTGACAGGGCTAAGCTGAACTTCCTCAGGCTCTGTCTCATTTTCATTTTTCCACTTTCCCTCTTTCCACCTCTTTGTAAATAAAAGCTACTAAAAGTCATTTGGGCTTAAGTAATAATATTTTAAAATCAGTGACCACAATATTATTTTATAACTCTCATACTTAGTAATAAAAACCCGATTTTAAATCATATATGTCTTTCTTAATTCCTCCTCCTTTGTTTCTGACTACCATTGCCTCTAATTTTCATTATTTTCTATCAGTTCCACTCTCCTCTTATCTCCTTCTCCTCCTACTTTCCTGGTCACAAGGGCTGGTATGTACTAGTGCTCCTTCTCAACCTGATACTTCAACCCAGGATTGTTACCTGAATCTACATGTGGACAGTGCAACAAGGGTCTTTTACCCTTAGCTAGCATAAGAACCTCAGAAATATCCTTTGTATTTGTCCCACTTCCCTTACCATCTATGGTTGAGAGATACAGAAGGCATTGGTGTTGATTCACCTGTTCCCAATGCATGTTGCTAAGGTGAGGCCTCCCCTGGTGTATTGATTTGTGCTCCACCTCTGGTACACTAGATCCATTGCCTAGCCTTCTATGGGATATTGGGTTGAAAAATCCCTTTACTCCATCTCTGCTGTTTCAGAATTCATTTTGAAGCATTATATCATAGTTATTTTGGAAATTAATTTTGTAGAGACCAGATGGCTTTGTGCATCTTTTCTGCCACGTTGGTGGTATCCATAAAACCATATTTCTGAGTTATCCATGCTTTCTCACTAAAAAAAATAAGAAAATTAAAGGAAAAATAAGATTCCCTTTTAATTCTGAGTTGAACAGTTCTCTATCTATAGCTGGATAAAATTTTTCATCATGAATCCTTGGAGTTATAGTAGATTATTTTCATCAAATTTACTACATTTTTCACAGTTATCTATATTACAATACTACTGGTACTATGAAGAATATCTAGTTTTATTCATTTCTATTTGCATGAAGGTTTACTGAAATCATCTTCTTAATTTCTTGCATCACTAGTATTCCATTACATTTGCATACCATAACTTTTCCCCAATTTATGGACAACCCTTCTATTTCCTGTGATAATGACATTAAATCTACCCTGCCCATTTTTAGATTTAATCACTAAAAGTGTAAGCACCACCACTTAATTCTCTAGTGGGGGAGGTCTGTAACCCAAGTGTGCAAAGAGTGGGTGATGAGTCAGAATTGACTGAATATCCCCTGAGCAGTCCTACACAAAGTGTTTGTTGTGATTTAATACATAAACTAGAAGGAAGGCACAGGAAGTGCTGCAAAAGAAGCACCTTTAAAAGGGTATGACAACTTCCTGTGAGTTAGTTCTTGTTCATTTCTTGAAGCTGGAGTTCGAGTTGGAGATGCTGCTTACTGGACCTGAGACCTTGGTGAGACTGTCTTTAAATTTCTCCCTTTGTACTACTGCATGGTGAGTGTAAACCTGACTCTTCCTAGATTTTTCTGAAGGAACTCTCCTCATAAGAGAGGCTTTGTGACTCAAGCTTTTGCTTCATTCATCCCTGGAACTCGACCCTCAGCACTTGGCTCAAGTCTGAGTCTTCTCTGGCTGATGACTAATTAGCCCTGTATGGGCAGAGCCAGGGGCCAGAACAAATTGCTTAATATGTTAAGCTAGATCTCTTACTCTACCCTCTTCTCATCTCTCTACATCTACTCTCTCCTATATTTTATAAATAAATTACTAAAAATCATTTTATAATGCATATTTATTCCATTCTTGGTGACCACCCCTTTAAATATTTAGTCCAACCAAAACCTTAATTTTCCCCTTTACATTTCACTACTTTGCCACCTGAAACAAAAGAGTTTTTTAAATTATTTTACATGTATATGTCTTTACCTTTTAAATTTGGTTTTCTAGAGTTATAGACAGAGAATTATGCACAAGCCAAACATCCAAGCTTTTGGAGGAATAATAACTTCCTGTTGTGATAATTAGATTAAGTCTACACTGCCCTTCTTTAGATTTAATCACCAAAGGTGAGAGCACCTTCCAATTCTGGGAAGTCCTAACCCACATATGCTAGAGTGAGAAACTAATCAAGAATCAACACACAGCCCCCTACGCTTTCTATGAGAAAGCATCTATTGTGATTGGTCACAGAGGCTAAGGGAAGGCACTGGAAGTGACATATATGTGACCGCTTCCAAAGAAGGAAGGGGAATGAGGCTGAAACTGGTGTGGTGAAGAAGACCTGAGGGAGCTTTGCTGGTTCGTGACCAAGACTGTTCCATGTGGTGAGTTTAAAGACTGAATTTTCCTGAACTTCTATTGGGAAACTTCCTTTTATAGACTCTATGAGTGGAGTTTGCTCCATTCACCTCCGGGCCTCAGGCCCTTTAACCCTCGGCTGAGTGTTAAAATATACCTGGACTAATCAGTGAGATAGATTTTTAATGTCTTTCTCTCTCTCTTCTCCCATGTAAATAAATTTATATGAAAGTCAATTTTGATTTGAGATTATTCTTAATTGAGGATTTATAATAGTTCAATCCTCTGGTGACCACCTTTAGTATATTGAACCCCTAAAACCCCTTTTTCTCCCTTACAATATTTGGCAAAATCTTTTGGAAAACTGTAAATCATTAAGGCAGAAATTAGGCATGGGCAAACATCTCATGCCATATACCAAGGTAAAATCAAAAAGGATAGATATTTAGAAATAAAGGGTGATATCATAAACAAATTAGGGCAATACAAAATAGTTTATATATCAGACCTATGGTTAAGTAAAGAATTTATGTCAAAATGAGACATAGAGATTATTATGAGATATGAAATAGATAACTTTATATACAAGAAATTAAATGGTTCTGCATAAACAAAATCAATTCAAATAAAATTAAAAGGCAAACAACAAACTAGGAAAATGCTTATGGAAAGTTTATGACAGAGGTTTTGTTTCCCAAATATATAAAGAATTAATTCAAATTTGTAAAATTTCAAATTTTCAAATGGATAAATGATATGAACAGATAATTCTCAGATGAAGAAATTAAAACTTTCTTTAGTCATATGAAAACATGCTCCAAATCACTATTGATTAGAGAAATGCAAATTAAAACAAAAGATTTGAAAAAATGGCAAAAAATTAAAATTATAGATGTTGGAGGGAATGTGGGAAAATTAGGACACTAACACACTGCTGGTAGATGTTCAATCTAGTATAGCCATCCTGGGGAGCAATTTGGAACCATGTCCAAAAGGGCCATAAAACTATGCATATGTTTTTACTCATAAATACCACTAATTTAAAGATGAAAAAAGAACCTACCTGTACAAAAATATTTATAGTAACTTTTTGCTGTGCTACCAAAGAACTGGAAACTTAAAGGATGCTCATCAATTGGGGAATGGTTAAAACAAAGTGAAATGTAAAGAAGCAGGAAAATATTGTACACAGTAATAAAAATAATGTATCACAAACAACTCTGAATGACTTATCTATTGTCGACAATGCAATGATCCAGGTCAAGTCTAAGGGAATTTTCACAAAAAAAAAGATATCCCCTGCCAGAGAAAGAACAGATGGAGTCTGAATGCAAATTGAAACATACTACTCCTTAACATATTTCCTCCTTGACTTTCTCTCAAGTGAATGCAGTGTGTTTTCTTTCACAACTTGATGAGCATAGAAATATATACTATCTGATAATGAATTTACAACCAATATTATATTACCTGCCTACTTGGGAAGGGGGTCAGGTAGGGAGGAGCAAGAGAGAATACAGATTGCAAAATACCAGAAAAGCACTAGAAATTGGGTTTACATGGAATCTGGAAAAAATAAAATTTAATATATGAAAGGGTATTCACAGTTTTATTATTCTAGGCATAGTTCTAAATTGTTCATCAGAATAATTGGACTAGTTCATAACTCCACCAATAATCCATTTGTGTACCTATTTTTCCACAATCCTTCTGGCATTTGCTATTCCCCTTTTCAATTTGTTTAGTCAATCTGGTTATGATAATGTGAGGGAGTATCTGTGGATGGTGATATTTCATATTTAAGAGTTTTGAAATTTTTCATTTCTCTAAGTATTAGTGATTTAGAACATTTTTTCATGGCTGTTGATATTTTTTATTTCTTCCTCTGAAAACTACATGTTCATATCCTTGGCATAATTATTCATTTATGAATGGCTTTCATTTGTACAAAATTGACTCAGTTCCCTATATATTTGACTAATGAAACCATTATCAAAGAAACTTGATGTAAAAGTGTGTATATAGTTTTCTCTTTTTTTTCTAATTTTGACTACTGCTTTTGTTGTGTAAAATCCTTTTAAATGATTCAAATAAAAGTTATTTATTTATCTCTTAAGAAGCTTTCTGTATCTTACCTTTTTCATAAATTCTTCCCCTACCCATGGATCTGAGAGGTAACTTCTTCCATGTTTCCCTTTATTTTCTTATTATATCACTCCTTTTTCTAAATCATGTAACAATTTTTAGTTTACCTTGACATATGCTGTGAAATGTTGGTCTATGCCCATTTTCTACCAGAATACTTTCCAGTATTTAATGTAGCTTATATAAGATAATGAATTTGTGCCCCAATACCTGCAATATTTGAATTTATGAATAACTAGGTTTGTGATTATTTTCTTTTGTAAGAAATGTATTAAATTTAATATTTAATGTGATGTATTAAAATTCATCTCATTAATCAGCCCTTTTATTTCTTATTTAGTAACATTATTTTGTGGTTACCATTTTGTAAGATAGTTAGAAAAAATGTGATCTGTTGGCCCCTTCCTTCATATTTTTTCATTGATTCTCATGAAATTTTTAACCTATTTTAACTCTTTTTATTGTAATTGTCTATTATTTAGAACTATTTTTATCTTTTATTCTGTCATATTCATTGCTCATATTTTTTTCTTTTCTCAGATGAAAAATATAGATTATATTCCAGCCCATTATTTTTATTTTTTAAACCCTTACCATCTGTTTTAGAAACAAAACTGTGCATTAGTTCCAAGGAAGACGAACAGTAAAGGTTAGGCAATGGGGGTCAAGTGACTTGCCCAGGGAGGTAGGAAATATCTGAGGCTAGATTTGAACCCAGGATCACCCATATCTAACCCTGGATCTTCATCTACAGAGCCACCTAGGTACCTCCTTCAGCCCTTTATTTTAACTCAGTGAGTGTCATTATTTTTGAAGTTTATCTTTTATAAATAATCTATTGATTGTATTCTGATTCTAATCCATTCTGCTATCCTCTTCCATTTTATAATTATCTCCCATTCACATTCAAAGTAATGATTGTAAGTTGCATACTTCACTCCTCTTTATTCTCTTTTCTTAATCCTTTTTAAAAAATTTTTAATCTTTTTTTATTTTTTAGAAAAATTTTCCACGGTTACATGATTCATGTCCTTCTTTTCCCCTTCACCTCCCCTTACCCCCCCATAGCCGACACACATTTCCACTGGTTTTAACATGTGTCATCTATCAAGACCTATTTCCATATTATTGATAGTTTCATTGGTGTGGTCATTTCGAGTCTACATCCCCAATCATGTATGCATCAACCCATGTGTTCAAGTGATTGTTTTTTCTTCTGTGTTTCCACTCCTGTAGTTCTTCCTCTGAATGTAAGTAGCATTCTTTTCCATAAATCCCTCAGAATTGTCCTAGGTCATTACATTGCTGCTAGTACAGAAGTCCATTGCATTCAATTTTACCACAGTGGATCAATCTCTGTGTACAATGTTCTCCTGGTTCTGCTCCTTTCACTCTGCATCAATTCCTGGAGGTCATTCCACTTTCCAAATTCCCCTTTCTTTTCTTTCCAGTGTAAGGGCCAGAATGTAAGGGGTAAAAAATAAAAGGTTTGACTAAATTTATGAGTGTAGTCACCAGGAATTATTACTCAATTCCAAATAACTTTTTATGGTAGTTTATTTACAAAAAGAGAAAAAGTGAAAGTAAGAAAATTAGAGAGAGTAGATATTTACTCTTGTCAGAACCAGGCAGGGCTTCAGAGACCTCAGTAAGGGGACCCAGAGGTAAATTAAACAAGAGTGTTAACCACAAGTTCTCTTCCAAGACAAGGGGCCTCTCTAGAGGCTAGAACCTCCAGAACAAGTCAGGGAGAGGAAGTCAGCCTTTTTTCACTCACCCACATGATAGTCCTAATAGAAAGTAGTCCTCAGCTGGAGCTCCTCCAGGGTCAAATTGATGGCAAAAGACTCTCCCCAGTTAGAAGGCTATCTCCAGAAGACAATCTCTTCAATCTTCTCCAAGACCATCTGCCCAGACTGAGTTTAGGGCTTGCTTTTATGGTGACTTCTTTTCTCCTCTCCTCTTAACAGGGGCCAATTGGTCAAATATGGTATCCAAATTGTCTATCACTGCCCAGGGGGAGGTGTCTGTGGGATCAACTTCACATCTTCTGACAGTCAATTTCTCATCAAAAGAATTCACAGTTTCTGAGTCTGTGAACTCTCAAAAGAATTTGCAAATTTCTGACTGTTTTAAGTTAGAAAAAAAGGTGGAGTTCTTCAAGTATCTTGTTGGCTTCTCACCTAGCACTAAGTAGGGTGTGAATTCACTAAGTGGTTTGTGAGATCCTGCATCTAATTCAAGCTTGTACTTAATTTAGTGTTAACTCAGGATAGACAATAGAATAAAGAATTCTCTTTCATACCAAGTTATATGTAGAATACTAGGCTGTGGTTCATAAGAAAACTCAGATCTGGCAAATAAGAGTGACATTAAGGCAAATTAGATAACTCTTGTTAAATTAATTTGGGTTCTTGGGTATTAGAAATTAGACTATTTGGCACAGCAATACCACTACTAAGTCTTATCCCCCAAGAGTATGTGGTGGCAAAGAATTGGAAACTGAAGAAATGTCTGACCAATGAGGAATGGCTGAATATGTGTTGGTATATAATTCTAATGGAATACTATTGTGCCATAAGAAATTATGAACAGGATGATCACAAAAAAAAAAAAAAACTTTAGAAGACATATAAAGTGATGCAAAGTGAATTAAGAAGAACAAAGATAACATTGAGCACCATAATTAAAATAAAATACAATGAACAACTATGAATGACAACTATTTTTTTATTTTATTTTTTTAAACCCTTACCTTCTGTCTTGGAGTTAATACTGTGTATTGGCTCCAAGGCAGAAGAGTGGTAAGGGTAGGCAATGGGGGTCAAGTGACTTGCCCAGGGTCACACAGCTGGGAAGTGTCTAGGCCAAATTTGGACCTAGGACGTCCCATCTCTAGGCCTGGCTCTCAATCAACTGAGCTACCCAGCTGCTCCCAACAACTATTTTTAGCAACATAAGGATCCAAGGCAGGACTAAAGTACTCAGGATGAAAAATGCTATCCATTATCATTGCAGGAACCGATGGAATTTGAAGGAAGATTGAAGGATACCATTCTTCTTCTTAAATTTCTCTCCAGTATAATTTTCTTTTTTCACCACACAGCAAACATGGATATGTGTTTTGTGTAAAACATATGTACAAACTATATAATATTCTCTGACATCTTCAAGACAAGAAAGGCTAGAAGGGAGGTAAAGAACATAGACTGCAAAATGTTATAAAATACTTATTCAATTTATATATATATATATATATATATACATATATATATATATACACACACATGATATTAAAAATAATAACAGTTTAATACAAAAATAAAGAAAAAGAAATTAGTGGTAACTGTTACCTTGTGGATAAAGCCCTGGATCCAGAATCANGACTTGCCCAGGGTCACACAGCTGGGAAGTGTCTGAGGCCAGATTTGGACCTAGGACCTCCTGTCTCTAGGCCTGGCTCTCAATCCACTGAGTTANCAATCAACTGAGCTACCCAGCTGCTCCCAACAACTATTTTTAGCAACATAAGGATCCAAGGCAGGACTAAAGTACTCAGGATGAAAAATGCTATCCATTATCATTGCAGGAACCGATGGAATTTGAAGGAAGATTGAAGGATACCATTCTTCTTCTTAAATTTCTCTCCAGTATAATTTTCTTTTTTCACCACACAGCAAACATGGATATGTGTTTTGTGTAAAACATATGTACAAACTATATAATATTCTCTGACATCTTCAAGACAAGAAAGGCTAGAAGGGAGGTAAAGAACATAGACTGCAAAATGTTATAAAATACTTATTCAATTTATATATATATATATATATATATACATATATATATATATACACACACATGATATTAAAAATAATAACAGTTTAATACAAAAATAAAGAAAAAGAAATTAGTGGTAACTGTTACCTTGTGGATAAAGCCCTGGATCCAGAATCAGGAAGATTTATCTTCAAATCTGACCTCAAGTACTTACTAATTGTATGATCTCTGGGAAGTCAATGAACCTCTGTTTGTATAAGTTTCCTTATCAGTAAAATGAAAGTAAAAAATTATATATACCTCCCAAGGTTATTAAGGGAAACAATTAAAATAAAGTTTATAAAGTATTTAGTACAATACATAGAACACATATGGTAGGCAAAGTATTAATATTAGTTATTATTTTAAGTAATCCACAGAGTAAACATCCATAGGAAACTTTTAAAAATATTTTTAAAAGAAATATTTTCGCACATAAAAAATGTTTTCTAAATTTTTCATTACTGCTATCCAGATTTACCAATGCTATAGTTTCCTTTTTATCCCATCTTTCATTTCCAGCCTGTTACCAAACACATCTATGAAAAAAAATCCCCAGAAGAAATTTTAATAAAATAGAGTAAAAAGAATAGAGATATGACGTTAAATATACTGATTTCCAATAATCTAAATGCCTTCTTAGTATTATAAATGATTGAGAAATGCATTTTCATTTTATCATTGAATACTTTTTCTTAGATTTATCTTTTTTATAATATCATAATCAGTAAAAAATAAAATTATAAAGCAAAGACATTTTAGCTTCTAATTTTATTTTCATTTTCCTCCTCTCTTCCCCTATTGTTTCTCCATTTCTTTCTGCTCTTTTCATGTACGTTGTGAACATGTGATTTCTCAGTCCTTCCTCTTCACTAAACTCATTCTCAGAAAATAATATTGCTGGATTCCATCTTATAGGATAGTTTTTAACAGTGAGAAAAACAAAAACTAAATAACTTGAATTTTAGATATCAGCAAGCAAGGATAAAAAGTATTTAGGAGACTATGGCACTTTTCCATAGTCCTGATATTTCTACACATGAATTTAGAAAATTCTAACCCTTCTCTGCCTATTAGAAAGTTTGGCCTTAGACATGAAATATATTGCATGTGTTGGACAGCAAAATGAATAAAATATACAGGCTCAAAGCATAATTCCTCATGCATATTTGGTCTGAAAATTATTTTCAACTCTTGAGCATGAATCATATGAAGATGTAAAAAATAATGAGCAGATCCACAATTTGCCCATTAGCTAACTTTAAGACATCGGGTCATCTGCTACACAAGGGGATGTAAATCCAATGCAATTAGACTTAGAAGTAAAACAGTAAGAAGGAAAACAGATCTTTGCAGCATATTTCTCTGAAAAAGATCTTATATTCATGATATAAGCTGAATTATGATAAATTTGTAAGAAAAAGTGCCATTCCCCAATAGAAAAATTTTCAAATTACAAAAGGCAGTTTTGAATATGAAAGTGTAAGGAATCAAAAACCATGTAAAATGCTAAAATGAATAATAGGAGAAATACATATCAATACAAATATAAGGATCAATCTCAAACCCCTCATGCAGGCAAAATGACAGAAGAAGAAAACAGAACAATGCAAATTTGGTGCAGTTGATCAATTGGTTCAATTTTATGCAACTATATGTGTGTGTGTTTGTGTGTGTGTATGTGTGTGTGCGTGTGCGTGTGTGTGTGTGTGTGTGTGTGTGTGAGGTCAGATTTAAATTCAAAAAGAGAGTCTTCCTGACTTCCTGACTTCTAGACCTGGCATTCTATCCACTCAGTCACCTCCATGTCTGAAGCCCCAGGAGACTGGGCTATTAAACATTCTAAATAGTTATAGAGAATTGGAGGACAAAACACACACACACACACACACACACACACACACACACATACACAGATAATCAAATATGTTCATGGAATTCTCTCTTTTTGATCTTTAATTTTGAGAGAAATCATTTGAGGGTATGGATGCAATGAGTTTGATGTTAAAATAAAAGTTGTTAGTGAAACATGTTAATGCATATGTAGCATCTGACATAAACAGAAAAAAGAAATTATCAAATATGTACTTACTATGTTACAAGGAGATAAAGGAAAATAGGTAAGTCATAGACATTTGGGTAGGCTTTTCAGGGAAGAATTACCAATGTCATAATTATCAGTTGTCTTCATTCTGGAGTAAGCAACGTTCTATTTGCCAACCTTCCAGTCTCCTCTGAAACAATACTTTTTTTCATCATTAATGCAGTGAATATTATTTTAGGTGACATATGCATCTGAAAAAAGGAAGTTTTCCAAAATCTCTAATCAGTATTCTTTCTCTTCTGCTTTCCCTTTTCCTATTCCCACTTACTTTAGGTCCCATTGATCTTACTCTTATCTGACATGGGAAATTATGTTAGTGTCTTCTCAAAATGAATTGGTTTGACTGACATGAATAAAAACAAATTTGTCAACTCCAATATCATGTTCAATATATCAGGAAATATGAGACTGCACAAGATGTTGGAATATCTTCTATTTTAAATAAGCATTTGTCAAAAGTTTGTCCTTTTCTAGAACACTGTAAATTAAACAGCAAAATTAAAGAATGATATTCATATTAAAGTATAACCAAGCAGGTTTTCTTCCAAATAATGTATTTCCAGGTCTCTATCTTATCCTATATTGATTGTATTTATTGAATTCCACACATATGTGAATTTCTTTTAACAGTACATTTAGGAATAAATATGTTAGATATTATTTGCAATTCAAGGTTCTCTGAAAATCAAAGTTATGTCAAATACTTAAATTCCCATTTATAATCTCCCATTTAGAAAAGTCCAACATTGTTGTCAGAATCACAGAGATGTGGCTTAACTACTGAGAATTTGCTTTAAATAAGAGGATTCCTATGTGAGACAAGGAAGAAACTGATAAGAACAAATAAAAGTGGGAAAATTCAATATAGTAAATAAATCTATCTTTTGACCCTTCATTCAAGTCATATTCACAGGTATATTTAGCTGTTTATTTGTCCTTGCTTTTGCAAAGGCCAAAGTCGATCAAGTGGAAGTTATAGTAGATCCTATTAAACTTAAAGTTCTTAAAGGATGAGTGAACTTGGTGATGGCTATGACTATAGATGAAAGATTTGTCTACCAAAGTTTGGAGATATTTAGCATCATGCTGATGGCCATTAGGTTACTTCTTTGAGAATATAACAACTCACAAAGTTTTTTTACAAAAGTGAGGGACAGAACATTATCTATATTACTGAAGACAACATGAACATTGGTGAAAAGATGATTTTTTAATATCACAGCAGTATTGTTGACTCATAATGTCCTTTATTCTGAAGAAGTGAAGGTAAGAATTAATGAATGCATAAAATCTATCTTGTTATTTTCAAATTAAATAAAATTTGCAATATGATTTGAAATATTTGTGCATGAATAATTCTGTACTGAAGGACAAAACAGAATTTTCTCAAGAAGAGGTCAATTTAAGATTGATGTCAAGAAAAAAATTTTAATTTGATGTCTTTCAAACTACTTTGAGACGGATATGGTCCCTCTCTGGAGGTCTTTAAGCAGGGGCTGGAAAACTAGACATCAGTTCTCCACTAGAAGGAATTCCCTTTATATAAATATTAGATTAGAATACTATTGACTCAAATTCTTATTTTTCATAACATGAGAGTCTTAAAGAACAAGTATTTAAAAAGCTGAAAAATTAAACATAATTTATTTTATCTTTAATAAGTTTTGAAGTCCTATATTTTTATACTAATGAGTATAGCATGTTAGATTGAATAAAAGTTCTTTCATTTTCTTTCATGGAAACCTATTTCTTTGATAATAGTTACCTGTTGTAGACAAAATGAGCAGACATCTGACAGAAACATCACACTACAGTTAAAATCAGTAAATAAAGCATTTTAATCTTCATTTTATAGTTGACTTTTTGAGGCTCATCAAAATGATATAATTTGCCTGATCAAATAAGAAATAAATTGTAGCATCAGAACTTGAATTCAGTTACTTGTTAACTATCCCCCTTAAGAGAGACAATTTTTAGTAAGTACAAGATCCATTAGATGCATTTAACAGGCAGGATCATCAAATGCAGTCTTCAATATTTTTCCCAAAGTGAATTATGAAACCAAATTTGGCCAGAAGTTTCCAACTTCAGATTTCTTTGACAACTCTGTTCCTCTAAGTATTATTTTATCTCACAAGATACTTATTTTTCCCATGCTATTTTAATAGTTGGCATTTTTTACTTCTCTGAGGGAATATGAAAATATATTTTACTAGAAAGTAGAAAGAGATTTGATGAAAAACACTCTTGATTATCTGCAGAAATGAAGCTCAAAGGGGCAGCTAGGTAGCTCAGAGGATTGAGAGTCAGGCCTAGAGACGGGATTTCCTAGGTTCGAATCTGCCCTCAGACACTTCCCAGCTGTGTGACCCTGGGCAAGTTATTTGACCCCCATTGCCCACCCTTACCACTCTTCCACCAAGGAGCCAATACACAGAAGTTAAGGGTTAAAAAAAGAAAAGAAATGAAGCACAAGGAGAAGTTCATCCATAAAAATATTCCTTAGTTCTGCAACAGGCAAATTCTCAATGAGGTCCTAGTTCAGAGATCATATTGATGTTTTGTGAGTTTGTTTTTCAATCTAGTAGTGGATCAAGGCCTGGAAAGTGAGACAACAATGATTGCTTATTCTTCATTTGTGTGAAGATGGGATTAACTCTACCCTGCTGATTTTTAGATTTAATCACCAAAAGTAAAAACACCCCCCTTACACTTGAGAGGGAGAACTCTGTAACCTATGTATGTGAAAGTAAGTGATGGAACAGAATCAAATGACTACCCCCTCTGCAGTCCTAAGCAAAGCTTCAGCTTATAATTGGGGCACATAAAATGGAAGGGATGAACAGTAAGTGACACAAAAGAAGCATCTTATAAAGGAGTTACAACTTCCTGTGAATATCTTCTTTGGAATCCCAAGCTCAAGCTGGAGGCTCTCTCTTTCACCATGATCCTGGAGGACCTTGCACTCTATTCTATTTCTTCTTAGAACTACCACGTGGTGAGTGAAAAGACTGACTCTTTCCTGGATTTTTCTGAAGGGACTCTTCCTCTTAAGAGAGGCTTCATGACTGAAGCCCTTGCTTTATTCATCCCTAGGCCCCTGGCCCTCGGGTGGCTCAATGCTGAGGCTCCTCTCGCTGAGGACTAATTAGTCCTGCCTTGGTTGAGCCAGTGGCTGGAGCAAAATACGTAGTGTGTTAGGTCTTACCCTATCTTACCCTATCCTTTCTTTGATTTTCTTACTTTCACTCTTTCTATATTTTGTAAATAAATTACCATTTTAAAAAATCACTTGGAATTGATTAAATTCCTAGCAACCACTCTATTAAATATTCAGTCCAACCATAATTTTTACCCCTTTTTACATTTTGAAGTAAAAACATTAGAAAGATACTTCCCTCTTCCCAACCACTTAAGAATTATCCCCTCGATATCTTGGTCTGGGAGATTCTATTGCCAGTAATAATATGGGTTCAATCTGAGGAGATGAAGCCTTAGTTCATATACATTACATTTCAGTACTTTAAAAGGTTTTATTTTTTTAATGTATTATTTTTGAAGCTCTTTCCACTTTTGTCCATACTCTCTACTCAAAACCCCTCATACTAAATAGTTGTGGCATGGCTACAAACATCCATCATTACCTAGTCAATCCTATGATAATGATCTTCTAAAGGCAAGTTCTTGGCTAAAAGAAATGCAGGCAGTTACCAGATGTAGATACAAAGTTTTTTCACTTGATATGACACAAGTAGTGTAACCTTTAGTAATTGATCCTCACCATATTTTCTTAAAAAAGAAACTAAGCTCCCTGAGGACAGGAATTAGTCAGTGAATGATATTATATACCGGTACATAGCACCCTTGACCCAGCACATAGTGGGAATTCTTATTGAATTAAATGTGGTCCTAAAGTAAAATTTTAGTGGAGGAAATAAATAATGCATAAATTTAATGCATGGCTGGATGAGTAATATTCAACCTCAATCTTACCCTGTAACTTTAGTCATGCATTTTGAATTGCTGTCATTGTACTTATATCTAATTTCATTTTCTGTCAAAATCTTTAATTATGAATAAATAAATAAATGTTTCTTATATTTATTTCTTCACCTGCACAGAATATTGATATTAGTTTCACTGCTTACTTTCAGTTTAAAAAATTTAGATCAATATTTTTCCCAATTGTTATTATTTGCTTCAGAGAAAGGGAAAAAACGTTTCTGTAGTAGGTAAACTGAAAATTAGATCAGACAATGTTGTTTTTAAGAATAATCCCATTTTTAATTTTATAGTAGATGGCCTGAAGCAATTGTCTTCCATTATTAATCTATAAGGTACAAATTCTTTTCAAAACCCAGAACTTACTGTAGTATCATAATGAAGAAAATTGTAGACATCACTAAAATGAACAATCTTTCTAAAAAGATCTCTTGTCTCTTTTAAGGTAGTTAGAACATTTATATATTTGCATATTTAAATTTATATCACAGTTTCTAAAATTATATTTCTATTATGCATTTAGCCTTTAAATGTGTTTTATGTACACACAAACCTATAAATACAAGAGTGAAGGTGTTTAAGAATGGTGAGCAACAATACTTTCCTATTAATTCATCAGTGTTTAATAAGCATTAATTGAGTAAAGTTAATTAATAGAAGGCAGAAATCTGATTTGAGTAGTAACTTAGAAGCAATCAGTCATAATATTTTTACATGTTATTAGTGTCATAGACTTATAAGTGATTTTATAGGTCATCTAGTACAACTTTCTAGTCATTGCAGAAAAGAAAACTGAGCCCCAAAGTATTGAAATGGTGTATTCATTAGGCAATAGTGGCTGAACAGGGTTTTAAAGTCACGTAATCTTATTCCAAGTCCATCATACCATTAGGTAGCAGTAGATCCAAAAGTAGATGGCAGCACTTCTATCTACCATTTCTATTCTATTTTGAAGGTGTCATAGTATATCCCTGCATTCCAGAATGTGAATCTAAGAGAGGAAAATTCTACCCAAGCCTCTGAAATTCAATAATTTCCTCTTAAAATACTGTAAAGAACAGAGACTCACAAAGATTGTAAAAAAATAAAGTATTTTCTTAAATTGATTATCTTGTGACTTAGTTTTGGAATATGAATGCATGACAGGCAGAAATGTATTTATATAGGCTATTTCAATTCTTGCTTTTCTTGTCAATTCCAAAAAGAAATGTTTTTCTGTCATATGGTAAGATATCCAAACACATGGATTTCAGCCTTTTAATTTCATGACTTTTAGAGAGAAGTCATGTCAGAGACAAAAATATTGTTTGGGTTGAATGTTAGAAAATATCAAATAAAATGACACATCCAATTCTCTACATCTGTTATTAAAACAGTTGTGACTAGAAGAAGGAACTTTAACTATGACAGATCTTAACTGCTTTCAATGCTAAAAGTTTATAGAATACTTAATCAAATAAAAAAATCTAAAAAAATAAAGTTTTTTAAAAAATATTTTAGAGCTTAATTCACATCAATCAAGATAAATTATCACACCAAGCTTCATTCATCCAATTTCACATAATATGCTTTACTTCTGTATCTTATCAAAACACATTCTTCAACATTTTATGATAATCCTTGCCCTATATCACATAGATTTTGACATGTTTTACCCACATAATCAGTTTTAAATAGCTAAGACTGTCATCATGATTTTTTTTTTCCTCCAGAGAGTCTCTTCTTCTCCAGATTTGACTCTGGAGATGCAGAATGGTAGAATTTTAGGAATAACATTAGTATAGATTTGTAATTCAGTGATTAGATATTGGAATGTACATTTAGCTTTCTCTGAAAGTGACATGGTATAGGTAAATCACAATTTATCTAGACAAATGCCTTCTCTTTCAGGCCTTATTCCTATGATTTTGTTTAATGTTTAGCAATTTCTAGTCCTGGCTCCTCATTCTTTGTGTTCTCTCTCTCTGTCTCTCTCTGTCTCTTTCTCTCTCTTTATGACAAAAATAATGAGTGGTTTGCCATTTGCTTTTCCAGCTCATTTTATAGATGAGGAAACTGGGTCAAATAGGGGTAAGTGACTCGTCCAGGGTTGCACACCTACTAAGTGTCTGAGGTTAGATTTCAAAACAGGTCTTCCTGATGACAGGGTCAATACCCTGCTCACTGTGTCATCTAGTGAGCCTAGGCATTTTCGCTCAATCATCCTGAAATTTCTGCTTACTCCTATGGACAAAAAAAATTAAGCTTATCAAATTAGATTTCTCTTAGTTAATTCAGCCCAATTTAATTGTTGCAGGTAACAATTGAGATTCTCTAGATCTTAAAAAGTCATAGTATGATTAAGGAATAGAAATAGATGTTTAAAATTTGTAAGCACACATAATTAGTATATTTGTTATTCATAGCTCCTCTGAGGGACAGTAACTAGAAGTATTATTATCACCAGCTTAAAGATAAGAAACTGAGACTCACTAGGGATAGACTTGCCCAAGGTCTAAATGTTTATAGATAACAGATAGAATTTGAACCTAAGCATGCCTGAGGTCAGGTATGGTTGGACTTATTATTCATGCTATGCATTGATTAATTACTGTCTGCTAATTAAGCAAAATTGTTATTGTTCTTGAAATATGGCTGATAAATTTAATAGTGGATGAATGGTACCCACATTATATAGAATATGTATACCTACATATAAACATACATATTCATGTTTGCATATATATATATATATGAAGATATATTTAATGGCTTGAAAATCAACTAAAACTCTTAATATGTAGAAAAAATTATATTTTTAAACTCCTTTATGTCTACAGCTATGATAGACCACTTTAGTAACAAAACAAATAACAATGAAAACTTTGTCAAAAAATGGTTTTCAGGATGTACTCTCCATTGCAAGAGTTTCAACAAGACAGTTTTGTTTTGACTTTTTGTTAAAGTATCATCAATGATGTCTGAGATATGTAGGAAATTAAGACAAATATATAATACAGATGCACTTTTCCAGTGAAACGGTGGTCAAAGGATATTAACTGTTTAATAAGAATTATAACTTATTATTTTAAGACTATTATTCTAAATAATGAACTGGAGAATCAGAATAAAAACATCTACAAGAGCTCAATCACAATCACAAATTGACCAAGATGACAAAAGTTAGATATATTGTTGATAGAGTCATGGGGAGATGTGCATATTAGAATGGAGCTGATAGAGCTATGATTTGGTCTAAACATTCTGATAAGCAACATGGAATTATGATAAGACAGTGATGTTAGTATATCTTGTTATTTCTAAGTAAATCTCCTTTAGGCAACTGTTAGATCCACTTCATATCCTACATTCAATTACAGTATCAAACCTGAAGTGCCCACATAGCCTGGCCTTGTTAGTTACAACCACTAGGTTGTAACTAACTCACTGCTAGCTGTATTCACCCACAGACTAGAGACAGAGAAGATGGCCATGGTTTAGAGAACTTCTAAACATATTGCTATATAAAATTTTGACAGGATATTATATTATAATAATAATGACTATGAAGAATACATAATGGCATGGTAAGACTTACATGAACCAATTAAACTTGATATAGGCAGAGCCAGGAAACCAAGATAAATAATAACAATATAATACAAAGGGAAAGAACAACAATATCAAAACAGATCACTGTGTGATTATAATATTTTTCTTTGCACCTGAGAAAAGATATGGAAAAGTTCCAACTCTTCCCTTCTTTGCAGACATGGGTGACTATGCATGTGGAATACAGAATTTACTGTCAAATTTGAAGACAATGTAAAAAAAATATAAACAAATTGGCTAGTGATCAAGTATTTATTAAACAATTACTATGTACCAAGCATGCTGAAAATACAAAGAAATGTCAAGATATGATATCCTTCTTCAAGATTATATTTTAATAATAGAGGTTACAAGAATAGATGAAAGATAGGAGATAGAGAGAGAAAAGGGGGGAGAAAGACATATATATATATATATATATATATATATATATATATATATATATATATAGAGAGAGAGAGAGAGAGAGAGAGAGAGAGAGAGAGAGATAGAGAGAGAGAGAGAAATAGGATGTAAATGGAAGAGAATCTTACAGAGAAGGAACTAGAAATAGAAATGGCAGGGAAAGGCCTCTTGCACAAGAGATTTGTTCAGTCTTAAATGAGACCAGGAAAATCAAGAGGGTATAATGTGAAGGAGGAACATTTTATGCAGGGAGTGACAAAGGTAATTGAAAAGGAAAATATTTGGATTATGGAATGCGAGAGATGGAGTACTGTGTGCTAGAGTTAACAAGAAGGCATTAGATCATAATGAATGTATAGGAGAGTAGGATTGGAGGAAAGTATAAGGATACTTGAAAATGAAAGGGGACTAGGTTGTAGAGAGCTTCAAATGGTCTGGAAAAAATACTTCAACATTTTTTGAGGGGGAAGGATATGAGTAAAGAGAGATTTCATATGGGATATCTACTTTGAGATGTCCTAAAAGAAGTTGAGAGTATGAGAAAATATGAGAGGATATCTATTTTGAGTCTGCTGCCCTGTATGTTTTTTAACTCCATGGGACAAGATATTTGCTGGTATACATTCATTCCTTCTAAATCCCACCACCTTATTTGTGTGGATGGAATCAAGATGGCAGCTTAGTAGCAGCAAAAGCCAAAACTACTCTGTTTACCCTTTCACACTAATCTTTAAAAAGAGCTTCAAAAAGACAGTAATCCAAAAACAACAGCAAGAAAGACTCATGGGGCTTGTCCACTAAATAAAAATTGCAAGGAAGGCAGAGATAGTTGATGTTTGAGGGATAACAACCTTCCCACCTCCTACTGCTCTAGGTTCTAAGATTAGGTGTAGTCTGTCTTTTGGATATCTAGTCAGAGGTTACACCAGTGGAGAGTGCCTCAGGCCCACCCCTTGAAGTCCCAGATCATGACAACAACTGGCAGGGAAGAACAGGGGTCCATATGGCTGGGCACCTTTGGACCTGAGCTGCTGGCTGGAGTAAAGACTTAGACCCAGGGAAGATTAGCCCAATGTGCCTAATCCAGTAAATCACCAGAGAAGAGAGAATCATTAAGTAGCTTATAGCTCACTGGCAAAAAAAAAAGGCAGGGAAAATGGGTAAATAAAAGAAAAAGAATATGACTCTGGAAAGCCTCTATGAGGAAAAAGAGCAAAAAGCAGAACCAACATATAATGATGGGATCCAAAGAACTACAAGAAAAATATAAAACAAAACAAACAAAAACAGAAATTGGGCTCACAGTCTGGGAAAACTCATAAAGGGATTCAAAAATCAAATAAGACAGGTTGAAGAAAAATGGGAAAAAGTAAACAACAGCTTAAAAAGCAAAATTGGTCAACTGGAAAAAGAGGCAAAAAAATCAATGAAGAAAAGAATGCCATGAAAAGAAGAATGGACCAAATGGAAAAGGAGGATAAAAAGATCATGGAAGAAATTTAGTCTTTAAAAATAAGAACTGGGCAAATAAAAGCTAATGATTCCATAAGAAAAAATAAAATAAAATAAATAATGTGAAAAAAGAGAAAATAAATATGAAATATGTTTTAAATCAAACAACTGACCTGGAAAATAGATCCAAGAAAGAAAGTTTAAGAATTCTTGGCCTATCGGAAAGTCATAACAACAAAAAGCCTAGACATCATATTACAAGAAATTTCCTGAGAAAACTGCCCTTATATTCTTGAGCAAAAGGATTAAAATAGAGCTTGAAAGAATGTACAGATCACCTCCTACAATAAATACTCAAATGACAATTCTGACGGATATTATAGGTTCAAGAGCTCCCAGGGCAAGGAGAAAATACCAAAAGCAGCCAGAAAAATGAATTCAGATATTATGGAACCCCAGTCAGGAATACACAGGATCTGGCAGCTTCCACCTTGAAGGATAAGAAGGCATGGATTATGATAGTCTAGAAGGCAAGGGAATTCATTTTACAACCAAGAATCACCTATACATCTAAACCTATTCTTTCAGGGGAAAGAATGGTCATTTATTAAAACAGAAGATTTCCAAGCATTCCTAAAGAAAATACCAGAATTAAATACAAAATTTGATGTCCAAATACAAAATTCTAGAGAGGCATACAAAGGTAAGTAAGAAAGATAAAAATTTTCAGAGCTTCAATAAGGTCAAATTGTTTATATTCTTATATCAAAAGATTATAATTGTAACTCCTAAAAATTGTTATCATTATCAGAGTAGTTAGAAGAAGTATACATAGAGGGTGTGGTAGTAAGCTGTTTAGGATGATATGTAAAAAATATAAAACTAGCAGTGAAAAAGAAGATTGTACTAAGACAAATGGGAAGAAAAAAGTAAAATGGGATAAATTATATCACATAAGGAGGCCTGAACTATTACAAAGGAAGGGAGGAAGAGAATAGTTACAGATAATACTTAAACCTTACTTTCATTGGAATTGACTCAGAGAGAGAAGAACAGCCATGTTCATTGCAGAACAGAATACTATCTCATCCTATAGAGAAGTAGAAGGGGAATAAGAAGTGGGGTTGTGGAAAGGGGAGCAATATAAGAGAGGGAGAAGCTTTGGGGTGATCAACATTAAGAAGCAGAGAAATGAATAAGAACAGAGGCAGGAAAGGGAAGTAATGTAAGCTATGGAGAGGGGGCACTTATTAAAAGCAAAACATGAGTGGAGGGAAAGAATAAAAAGAGATAGGGCAGGATTAAAAGAGATAGTCAAAATGGAGAGGGATACATAGATGGTAATAAAACTGTCAATGTAAATGGGATGAACTGACCCATAAAATGGAAATGGATAATAGAATGAATTAAAAGACAGAATTCTGCCATATGATGTTTAAAAGAAACACATTTGAAGCTGGCAGAGACACACAGAGTAAAGGTCAGAGGCTGGAGCAGAATCTATTGGGGTCCAACTGAGACAAAGAAAGCAGAAGTAGCAGTCATGATTTCAGATAAAACTAAAACAAAAAATATATTCGATTAAATGAGATAAGAAAGGTAATTACATCTTGATAAAAGGCAATATAATTAATAAAGAAATAACAAAACTCAACATATATGTACCAGATGGTATGACATTCAGATATTTAAAGGAGAAACTAAAGGGGCTTAAGGAGGAAATAAATAGCAAAACTATACTAATGGGTGACCTCAACCTTCCCCTATAAGATAGATAAGACTAGATAAGTCAAACTAAAACATAAATAAGAAAGAAGTAAAGTAAGTGAATTACATTTTAGAAAAGTTAGAGTTAATAGATATCTGTAGAAAAGTGAATAGGGATAAAATGTAATAGGGATAAAAAGGAATATACCTTCTTTACAGCAGGACATGGCACATATACAAAGGTTGACCATGTACTAGGGCATAAAACAATCACAATCAAATGCAGGAAAAAAGAAATAATAAATTTACGTTTTTCAGATCACAATGTGATAAAATTATAATCAATAAGTGTTCACGAAGAGGCAAATTAAAAAGTAATTGCCTAGATTAACAAGAAAGGAAATAGGATGCTTAAATAATCCCATATCAAAAAGCAAAATCAAACAAGCCATCCATAAACTTCCCATGAACAAATCCTCAGGCCCAGATGGATTGAAATGTGAATTCTATGAAACATTTAAGGAATAATTAATACCAATACTATATAAACTATTTGACAAAATAAGCATAGAAGTAGTCCTACCAAATTATTTTTATGACATAAATATGGTACTGATACTCAGGAAGACTAAAAACTGAAATAGAAAATTATAGACCAATCTCCTTAATGAACATAGATGCAAAAATCTTAAATTAATAATATGAACACCAAAAAAAAGAGTTTGCTTACTTACATTGTCTAAAGTATCAAAGAAGGAGAGAGTGGAAGTGGCAATGGGGAATAAAAAATATTCCAAATTATCCAACATGACCAGTCAGTCAGGAAATATGTCTGAAAGCATTACCAGTAATAGAAAAAGTGGCTAGAATATAAGGTCATCCAAGGGGAGCCAAGTTTCAGTGTGTACCAGAAAATAGGAATGGGAAAGAAAAAATAAAACTAAGTTGAGACCAACAAATATGGCATTATAGAAAGAAGCAGTACATGCTATGTCTCATTATAACAATTCAATAGAAAGTAAGTAGAGTAGCATATTGAGTAGCTATTAGGAAAACTAAACAGAATCATAGTAATTATTTTTTCACACTGGAGATAAATTCATCCTCTAGTCAAGTTATCAAGACAGGAAATGTGAAGGGAGCACAATTTTTTATACTCCTGTGTGGGATCTCCGAAGGAACTGCTGTCCCTATTCCTTTTTATAACTTATATCTGTGTTGGCAAAAACATGGCATAAGTGCACCAGCATGCAGAGGGGGCTGCTGTGTTCCTCCTCACCATCACACCTGAGGGCATTTTTGCATGCCCCACCCCTCTGTCCAGCAGACCAATGGAAGGACTTCCTCCCTCTGTTCTCTGTGGTAATTCTGGGGGCTCACAAGTGGCTTGAAGGTGTAGTTTGGACACACTCTTCCTAAAAGGTTCATCAGTGCTGCCCTAGAGTAAGGTCTCCTATTCAGTTGATACATGTAGACCAGAGGTGAGCTGACATACTCTAATCCTATACTTATATCTTAGACTTAGCTCAGCAGCAAGGGACTAAGGTAGGAAATGTATGGATTTTCAGCAAATGAGGGAATTCGCCCACATCTCAGTAGGGATAAACCTGGAAGGCTGGCAGGGCATGAAACTATTTTCCAAAAGAACTCCAATAATGGATAAAGTTTCAATTGTATTGTCCCTAGGCCAATATCCAGAAAATGAACATGGAATGTTGAGTTCAGGAGAGCTATAGTTATTTTGGAACTGATAAATTCCATAATTCTCCTCTGTAAAAAGAATTGAAGACATGTATAGTCTAACTGCCTAGTTTTGAAGATCAAGTAATTAATATATTCAGAAAGTGACTTCAACAAGACAGTTTAGGACAAAGGCAGAGTGGGATCCCTATTCAAGGTGCCATATGCTCTTCATTATATCACATTACTCTAAAATATATCCTACCCTCAGCAGACCCTACATTTGTAAAGAAATTAATAGGGAAAATGCAAATAAAATGATAGTGAACTTAGTAGGTATGTTTACAACCCAATACCTCTTTGAATTGTGAAGAGAGAACTCTCTTTATTTTCAATGCAATCAATCAGAAACCTTTAATTTGATCAATCCAGAATTTGAAGTGCCCCTAATTAAGCCCTTGGTAGGTCACTTGGTAAGAGAGTTCACAAGTCACTTACTAGAAAGACCACAAGTACTGCCCCTCCTTGCACAGTGTTAGGCAAATTGGGAGGCTGTGATTTCTTCCTGTGAAGTGGGAGACAGGAAATGATATGGTAAAAGGACTATAAAAAGTGAGACTGAGATGATTGAGAGGCATTCCTTCCTTGGCTCTTTGGCAAGGACTCTCTCTCTCAATTGGTTCTTTGATTGGACACTCTCTTCAGTGTGAGCTCCGGTGAGATTCTTGATGGTCTTAGCCTTATGTGAGCTAAAGATTTTCAGTGGACTTTTCATCATCTCCTGGCTCTTCAGATTTCAGTTGCATAATTAGGACTTTGGATTAGGGTGAGACTTGCTTTTGGATCCATATTCACAGCCTAGGATTTAGGGTATTGTAGCTAGGTGATTTCTTCTACCTCTTTCCTATATTTTATATCTCTACCTTGTTGTAAATAAAAGCTGCTTACATTCATTTTGAATGGAGAAGTTAATTATTTTTATAAATGGCAACCACAATTCAATTATTTTAATTCATATATTTAATCAAACCAATTTTAAATCTTAAACAATGTGTGTGGTTTGTAGCAGATATTACTCTGAGAACTTAAAGTCTTACGTGCATCCCAAAGTTCACTATATGTTTTATAATAATCATTTTTTACATACCAAACCATATGGATATCAATATGCAATTCGTAGGAAACTGAGCTATTGAATTCATGTTATTCAGGAGGCAATCCATTATTCCATTCCAAAACTTCATTATAAACCTCATTATTAAGAGCTGAGGGTATCTATAAGAATTAGTGTCATCAAAGATAATTCTTTTTTCATTATTTTTATTTGTGTCATGTTGAAGAAAAGAACTCAGACTTGTTGAGTGGTGGGGAAGTTTTGATACTACACTTTGTCCTATTTTCAACATGGAGAGGAAGGTCAATCACTTTATATTCATAACCTCTAGAGGTCTTGGACGTAATTATAGGTGGAAAGAAGAATGAAAGCTCTGAGGCTCCATAGCTATGTATTGGAAAAATTGACCTTTTAAATTGCTACCACTGGGATATTTAGGCCAATTTTCTACAGGTAGATTCAATGGACATAAAAATATACCTTTTAGTGCCAATGTAAAGGAAAAACATATCTACATGGTGCTCTTATAAGATTCTGAGAGAAGACCAATTTTGCCATCCCTTTGCAAATTATGGAGTGGTTTCTTCAAACAATTCTGCACTAGCCTCATTTCCAGTGTTTGGCTCAGAGTGAATACTAGGTATTTATAATTGGGAAAACTGTAAAATAAAAAATCACATAAAAATTAGAAATATCTGGGTATTATCTCATAATGTCATAGAATCATAGAAAATAAAAAAGTTGAAGCTAAATGAGATGTCAGCAAGTCTAATACTTTCCTAATGTATGACTGTTTTATATCATGTTCAATGAGGAGATTTTTAGACTCTTTTAAATGCCTCTAATAATTAGGAAAAGACTAACTTATGGGACAACACACAATATTTTCATGATTAGATCATCCATTCTTAAATATATACTACTTTCGCTACTGTCATGCAAGTTTCTTAAGATCAGACACTGTCCTATTTTCCTTAATAAGTATTTACCATATAGCATGTTCTTAATAACTGCTTCATTCATTCATTCAGTCTGGCTTATGTTGGTTTTAATACATATACTACTGATCAATGTTTTCACTGGAGCCCAGAAGATAAAATTTAATATCTATTTTCAAATATTTGAAGATAGCAATCATGCTCACTCCACTTCACATATTGTACTATTCTTCATACCAAATTGTCAATTGAATCATAATCATAGATTCAGAGAATGAATATATATATATTAGGTGTGCTTTTTGGAGTGAATGGATTTAGGGAAAGATAATATCAGTGGACCTGGTTTTAAATATTTGTTTTGCCACTTCTTCATTTTATAATCTTTAGCACATCATTCATCATCTGTAAAATGAGATGGTTGACCACTAAGTTCCCTTATAACTCTAAATCTGTGATCTTATGAACTATTCCAATCTCCTCCCACCTTCTATATAGATGAGATAACTAAAGCCTATAGAAATGAAGCAAAACATCAAAATTCACATGGGAAGCAAGGGATGGAGATGGAATTCAACCATGGGATTCTAATTTCAAGCCTATACTCGTACTCTATCATGCAGTCAACTGATTATTACGTGGAATTTACTGTAATTATCTTACTAACTAGTCTACCCACCTCTGGAGAAGCTTTAATTAGTTATATGACTCATAATATTCCTTTAAAAAGGAATACTACAATTACAGATTTATACCTAGAAGAGACTTTAGAAGTCATCTGGTACCAATTCCACATTTTACAGATGAGGAAAGGATCATAGAATATAAGTCACTTGACTAAAGTCATACACATAGAAAAGAATACAAGATTTAAACTCAGATCCTTCAATTCTCCAAATCAAGCATTTCCCCACTGAACAAGACAATGCCCAAGATGTTCTACAGAGAAATCAGAAGGAAAAATGCTTCTTTCCATCCCCTTCTTCCTCTCTGTTACCTTTGTCCTCAACCTCAAACTCCTCTTTTTCTTATATTTCTTTGAGATTTATATCCTTTAGAGAATTTAGAGCTGTCCTGGTGTTTGGCTTTTCTGTGTTGCCAAGCAGTATGTGGAGACATTAAAAAGAGACAATAAATAATGAGTATTTAAAAGGCCAACACAGAAGATTCAAACCAAAAGATAACAAAGTGATGAACTAGCTTCATAAATTAATGAACAAGCAAATATACATGTGAAAATGTGCACATATGTATTTACATGAATATATGTGTATATATGTGTGTGTATATGTATATATAAAATTTCATACAAACACATTCATTTCTTTAGCAAAACAGAAATACACATCAATGTAATCCAATTAACCAGGCTCATAAAGTGTCAACTAAATGCTATCTACAACATTAGGTTCTAGGGATAGGAAAATGAAAAATGGTATAAGGCTTAAGCACAAGAACCTTACACTATTATTTTTAGTGTACCATGTGTACTAATATGCACATTATAAGGAAAAGAAAAGTTCCAAACACAGTTCAGTGAAAATCCTCTTACCAAATTTGCTTTTCTAAGTACCAAACTTGTTCTTCAGGTTCCATGAAAGCAATTGACACCACATTCTTTAGTCATACTAGTTTGATTGCCATTATATAGACTGATGAATGCTTTCTTTATTATATATTACAACTATTTTTTTTGGCCAGAACTCTTCAAGTCAAGAGGGAACATGTATAAAACTTTTCTATTTGAATAAGGTGATTATTGGAAAAAATGAAAGTGAGTTACCAAAGGGAAGATACAATGGTTATTGATTGAAAATCTCTTGAGGTTTCAACTTATTTATTTTTTTAATTCTTACTTTCCTTCTTAAAATCAATACTGTGTCTTTATTCCAAGGCAGAAGATCAGTAAGACTAGGAAATCATAGTTAAGTGATTACCCCAGGGTCACATAGCTAGGAAGTGTCTGAAGCCAGATTTAAACCAAGGATATCCCACCTCTATCCCTTGCTCTCAATTCATTGAGCCATATAATTGACACTCCCACTTCAATTCATTTCTTAAATAAAGTTAGTATGGAAGAAAATATAAGAAAGCTCAATTTTTAACATATCTTATTTGTATTTGTTTTATTTATTTCACAGTAGTTTCCAAATACATCCATTTTCCGGTTACTATTCAACAAACAATCACTTTTAATAGTGACTTTAAAAGAAAGGAAAATATAATTTTATGAAACCAATGTACCAACCATGTAGGACAATATAACATCCCCAACATCCTTCAAAGCAGAAAAGAAGAAGTATTACCTTTTTTTAATTAATTCTTAGCTAATTTTGCAAACTAAAAGTCTCCATATTTATTCCACTGTTTTTTATACATTAATAACTTTTTAGCCATTATTTCTTGATTCCATTTATTTGGCTCTGAATCAGGTTATAAACCTTCCAATTTTTCTCTTAATTCTTCAACAATTATTTCTTGTATTGCAATAATATTCATGATACATATTTAGTTAATCATTCTTTAGTTGAGGCTATTTCCTTTGTATCTAGTTCTTTACTACCCCTCCCCAATATATTGTCAGAATTTTTGGTGTTTTTGAAACTTTTAATATAATTTTGATCTCCTTGCGTTACATACCTAATGGAAAGATATATGTATGTTCTAATCATATAATTTACCTTATTCCAAATTGCTTTCCAGAGTGGTTAGTCTTCTAAGTTTGTATTAGTATATGTCTATTTCTGCATTTCTTGGTCATGGACCCAGTTCCCTTCCTTTCTAGAATATCATATTCCATGCCTTATGGTCCTTTAGTGATAATGCAGCCAGGTCCTGTGTTATCTTAACTGTTGTTCCATGATATCTGAATGGCTTCTTCTTCACAGCTTGTAGTATTTTTTCCCTTGGTCTGGTAGTACTTGAATTTAGCTATAACATTCCTCCTGGGCATTATCAATTGGGAATTAAATGCAAGGGGTGATCTGACGATTCATTCAATCTCCACTTTTCCCTCTTTTTCAAGAAAGTCAGGGCAGTTTTTGTAGATAATTTTCTGTAGAATGATGTCCAGGCTTTTTCTTTTGTCATGATCTTCCCCTAGCACAATAATTCTTAAATTGTCTCTACTGGATCTATTTTCCATATCTATAATTTAATCAATGAGGTATTTCAGATTTTCCTCAATTTTTCCCATTCTTTTGATTTTGTTTTATAGACTCTTGCTGCCTTGCGAAGTCATTTGCTTTTAGTTGTTGGATTCTAATTTTTAAAGACTGAATTTCATTCCTGGTTTCTTGGTGTGAAATTGGAAATTTGAAAGTCCTTGAACTAATTTTGAGGTCCCTGATCTAAACTTCCTGTGGACATTTAGGGCTCTTTCAAACTACATTTCCCAAGAGCCAACTGACTTACTCTCTTGCATAATCACATGGGCAGGAAATGTAATCACATAGATAGAAGGATAAATAGTGAGAGACTGGATTGGTTCACCCTCTTTGGTGATTTGGAACAGAGCCAAGATTGGAGGAAGGAAGAGGTAACAGGGCCCATGTATTTTAAACTAACTCTTAATAGGCACATGACTACATTTTTCTAATGGATACCAATAAGTCCTTAAAACTATAATATTTTTAAATCTATACTTTTATATCCATTCTATTTCTTACATTTATCATCCTTCTCCTTATTGTCTGATATATTTAGTAGGTCATCTTTCACCTTCTTTGCCTCATTTTCAAGCTGGTCAATTCCAGCTTTCAAGACACTATTTCTTGTTTTAGTTCATTTGCCCCTGTTTTCAGATGACTTCTTTTAATTTTTAAGTTCTTTTCCAAATTATCTTCAGCCTCTCTTAATTGTTTTTTTTTAATTGTGTTTTGAGTTCTTCCAAAGCCTGTGTCCAATTTGCTAGAGTTTCTGTATTTTTTTCTTGGCGTTCCATGGTCCTCCACTTTTCTATTTGCTCTTTGTTCATTACCTGGATAGAAGCTGTTAACTGTAATTTCTTTTTTCCTTTTTCTGTTGTTTACTCTGCTATGATTAAAAATGATGATGGCCGAGATCAAAAGGAAGAATAGTATTTTAATAAAAGCCATGCTGATAGAGATAAAACTGACCACGAGCCTGTAAGCAACCTATTCCAACCTCACCTCAGCCATTTACCTTCCTCTCTCCTTGAGCTCAGGTAACTAAAGAGGAAGTTCCAAGTCACTACCCCCTACTTAAAATAGTCCCTCACCTTTAATATGTCATCCAAAACAGGAAACCCATGAAACCCGTTGGACCATGGGAAATGTAGTTTTAAGGACCCCCACAGGTCCACAGAAGTTTGTCAAACACTACATTGAGGTTCAATCCTTCCAAATAGAACCCCAGGTGATTTTAAGTAACACAACTCATATATTTTCTTTCTTTCTTTCCTGTCATAGGCTGTAATCTCATTTCTATGTTTATTTACTGGATCTGTGGGTTTGGGCTATTCTGTCCTGAAGGGATCTCTTCTCTGCTCTGCTGATTGACTAGATTAGGCTGATGGAGTATTAATGAGCCCTGAGGTCAGATCTTTCTCAACTGGCAGCAGAAGGTGCTGGTCTAGGTGAAGGTGTGGAGGCTGAAGGGAGCTATGCTTCTAGTCTGTTATCAAGGTATTCTGTAGTGGTTGAAGCCTTCTCCCTGGGAGCTTAGTAAGCAAGTCACTCAGGATAGTCAGTGGGGGAGGGGTGTTGGAGGATGAGCATCCCTGCTATCTGAAGGATTCTTATCTGCCCTACTGATAAAATTAAACCAGGGTGGAGCTGGTCTGTGGAGCTGGATGTGCCCTGAGGCCAAAACTTCAAGGAGAGGGGCAAGATGGAGAGTTTTGGCTGTGACTAGGCTGCCCTCTCAGCACTCCTCCAGATACCTCCCTTCCAACTGTTGTCAGCACTCTGAGCCTGGCACACCTGTGCCAGCAAAGCTCTTTCTAAGGGCTAGCCCTGATATTCCAGCAGCTGCTGATGACTCAGCATAGCAGGTGGGGGAGGGGACCTGGGACTTTGTTTCTTCCTTTTCCTTAAACCTGAGAATTAAGGCTTTTTGTGTACTTTTACAGTTGGATCCAGTAGGAGGGTCCCATAGCTCAGTCTTGTAGTTAGATTTGATTTTCTTCCCTGGAAGCATTTTGTTTTTGATTGGTGTGGAAGGGTTTTCAGAGAGTTCTGGAGTTTTGCTGTACCTTGGTAGCCATCTTGACTCCACCCTACATTTCTTCCAACATTGACTACTCCCATCTTTAGTTTTCTTTACCATTCATAAAAGTTAAGATTATAATGGTTATACTGAACAAGGTTTCACCACCACTACCACCACCACCACCATCATAATCACCATCACCATTGCCATAAGTAACATTACTATAGTGCTTGCTATGTCTTTGTGCTAAGCACTTGACATATATTTTCTCATTTTATCTTCATAACAAGTCTGAAATATAAGTACCTTTATAATTTACATTACATTTTACAGATGAGGAAATTGAGCAAATTTCAGAGCAAAATCAGAGTCAAACCTCCAGTAAGTCTCTAGGATCAGAATTTGAATTTATCAAAATATAACAGAATAAGAACATTATCAGACTGAACATCATTGGAAAGATATTTATTATATGTGCAATGTAGTAAAACATAATGTAATGTATGAAACAGAAATACAATGCTGTACTTGTCAGAAATGGTTCATGGAGCACATACTTAGACTTAATGCTGTATTTGAAATAAGCAGAGAATTATTCTTTACAATAAATGAGAAATGAGTTTAAACATTTTTGAATTTGCCAAATAAAGAACCTCAATCTCTCTAATACCTTCAGGCAGTAACTTGGCTTGGCCAACAGACTGTATAACTGTGCTTTTCTTTCAAGTATGACATTGTTCATGGGAATTATCTTCTATACAAAGATTGAAATCTTTATGCCTATATTAAACATGAGAAGGGAGCAATGAAGAATCTTTTCCCTTCCCTTCAAGTTGAAGAAATGACTATTTACTATTAGTACCTCAAAATTACAGATGTCTGAGTTCTATACCCGTATCTATTCTTTCTAATACTGAGTAATTAATTATATATTGTATAGAAGCTGCAATTCATATTATTTTAATTTCCTTTAAAAGGACTGTATGCATAACAAATTTGAAATGCTTGTATTTTTATGGCAGATGAGATTTACTGATTCAAAATGCAATTACAATACTAATTAAATTTAATCCCATTGTATTCCAGAAGCAGAACCTATTTTTCTTATAATACTGACATTTATATTGATGAGTGACTGAGCTTAATTACAGCTAAGCTGTTAATAGAATATCAACTCTACATTGTCTATCTATATAACTTCACTGGTCCAGGTCTTTATGAAATGTCAGTTCAGCCAGTTATAGATTTAAGAATGTTATTGGATAAAATTGCTGAATGTATAATCCAATTTCATCAATAAAACGTAGTCCATGCTACAGATGAATCTATTGGTTTTCTTCAAAATTGTTTCAGATGTAGTGTTTGATAATCAATGCAAAGTGCTCAACACATAATTACTATGATTACAAAATCAAATAAAAATAAATTTGACATTATCAGACACAACAAACATTCTAGAACATAATTTGAAATTATCCCCACAAAGTTATCAAAAAATGAAGGCACTTTTGAACCAGCTTTTTTATTGCCAACTTTATGTGTAAAAGATATAAAATAAAAACAAAGTCCTCTTTAATGTATGAAAACCTTTAAAACAGCTAAATCAAAAAAACTTCTAGGAACATAATATAATATAGTACAAAATTAGAATTAGCTATAGGATAAGTAAGTACTAACAGAGGAAAGTTAATCACTAACAAAGATTAGCTAATTATTTAGGTAGATTTACCTAGACTAATTCACTAATAACATAGGGATAGTCTAGAATAGGTTAGTGAAATAGAAATAGTATTAGATTAGATTAGAGGATAAGATAGGGTACTATTGTACATTACAGTGCAAATATATAAACATAAAATTACATTACATGAAGAATATATACTACAGACTGCATAAACAAAATAATGTAAATAAGTGTAATAGGAAGTGTATATTGTAAATTGTATTATAGTGTAAGTATTGTATATATGTAAAGGGTGTTCATATGTATATTTGATATGTATGTATTTTGTGTACATATATGTATATATCTTACATGCATATATAATGTACATATTGTATTATGTATCATGTATATATGTACATATGTAAATTCAGTGAATAATTTGATACTAATTGAGTTGCAAACATTTAAATGTAATTTGCATAAATGAGTTTAATGTTTTGTTGTAATTTTACTGTAAAACTTATGCAATGTTGTATTCAAAATGTATTTTCCGGGGGCAGCTGGGTGGCTCAGTGGATTGAGAGTCAGGCCTAGAGACAGGCGGTCCTAGGTTCAAATCCGATTTCAGACACTTCCCAGCTGTGTGACTCTGGGCAAGTCACTTGACCCCCATTGCCCACCGTTACCACTCTTCCACCTATGAGCCAATACACAGAAGTTAATGGTTTAAAAATAAATAAATAAAAAAAGATTAAAAAAAAAGAAAATGTATTTTCCAATATTGTTTGTATTTATTAGTTAGTAGAATATTTCTCTATTAGAATAGGAGTTGTGTTTGATGTTTGATTTGACTTTTGTGTTGATATTTCATATTTGCTGTTGATTTTGTTAATTTTGTTGAAAATGTTGCATTGTTATTTGCTACTTTGTACTTTGAACTATGTAACTGTTCAATGCATTTATTCCTTTACCTTTCCTTGTTAAAATCCCTAGGGTAGGGTAGAGTAGGATAATGTTAGATAGAATAGAGTTAGTGTAGGTTGTTTGTTATTTTGGGTTAGAATTTTAGTTTAGTTTGTAGTGCACAAATACCAAAATATTGTTAATTTGGGCTTTGTGCAAAGTGGGGAACTGTTGTAAGGTAGATTAATAAATTTTTATTTAGGAGGCTTAGCAGGCAGGGCTGAAGGATTCTAAATGGAATGGAGAAGCAGGAAGTATTGCTTCTCTTTCTGAGAGGGACTCCATATTGGCTGGGGACAACTGACCCCCTGGGAGACCTCAGAGAAAGTGGAGTTTGTACCCTGATTTCCTGGGATCCAGAGAAAGACAGTCATCTGCTTGTGGGAAATTTTTGGTTGAAACTATTTAACCCAACCTAAGTTGCTGGTTAACTTGGGCTAGTTTAGCTCCCAGATCTACCCACCCGAAGGAGTACTGACTGTGGTCCTGGAAGAGCTGCAACATTGCTGGAGTGTGACAGGACCCTGCAGTGAGGATATCCCACTTTCCTTCCTGATCTCCATTATGCCCTGCCCTGCTATAGTTTCTAGCTTAGTGTAGATATGTCCATTCCCTGTCCCTGAGGCTTGCCCATAGACTAGTAGAATAGAACCCCCTTTTCCCTTCTTTAGAAGATAGTTTTATTTAATTAAACCTGTGTTTTTAAGACCTTTTGTCAATATCAATTACTAGGTGGGTCAGTGTGGCAGTTAAGTCCCAACAATCACTCCTGTCAACTGTCATTTCCCAAACTGCCAAACCAAATTTCCCAGCTTGTTAAGTCCCCACCTATTGTCCATTCCTGTCTCCTACTCACTCTTCTGAACCCAGATAAATATTTATGTTAACCCCCTGTTTTTCCCCATAAGAGTATACACCTATTTTTGTTTCTAATATGTCTAAGATTTGGTCTTATAACTAGGTCATATATCATTTTGAAATTTATTGCAGTATCATATGTAAAATGTTGATATACACATGTTTTCAATAACTACATGTAAATTTTCTAGAATTTTGTCAGCTTCTAGTTCTTCATACAGTAGCTTGTTTCCTTGGGTTTACTGGACACTTCTACTATGTTCATTTTTCTGGACTTTTTGTATTTAAACTATTCCCTTGAATTTTTTTAACTACTACAAAGTGGTTTTCATGATTACTGTTTAGTATATTTAATAATTAACCTTCTAAAACCCTTCTTTCACATTTTCCTCAAAAACTGTCCTGATTTTCTTGATCTTTTGCTCATATTGTTTAATTTTATTAAGGCAGCATGTAGCTCTTTAAAGTAAGCCTTTGGTATTGTGCTTTATATGGCACTGAATCAAGAGTAGTTAATTCTTGTACAATTATTTAATGCTTTCCATTCTTACTCATAAGATTATTTTGAAGTGATAATTTTATTATTCATATTCACATGTAGATGATGTTATAATAAAAGGGAGACCCCTCCTCTGATACTCCTATCTAATAGATGGAGATGGAGATGGAGTACAGAGAGAGGATAGGATGACACCTCTCCTTATAACAGTTGCCCAGGCAAGATCCTTTAGATCAATGGATATTATCCCTTCAGGACCCACCTGGGATTAATTGATATTATTTATTGGGCTCTTCAGCTGGGTAACATTGTAATCTGACTAGGTGACTCCCTTCCCAAATAGACTTTGAATAATCAATACAGGAAGGTATTTTAAAACTTTGAATATATTTGGCAAAGAAGGATAATGGTATGGTATAGAGGTATTGGAGACCCTAAATTAAATGATAGTAATGAATCTTTAAACTGCAGGCAAATGAAGGAATCAAGATGATAGCTTCTCTCTGATACAGCCTGGCCAGGGCTACACCAGAGCAGGCAAATGGCTGTGTAATCTTTCAGCTTCTTCTTCAGTAGATCTTAGCCTAATCAGTTTGAGATATCCTCCCCTTTTTACCACCCTCTTTTTCTTCTCCTGCCCACTTCCCGGATCCCTCCTGGGTCCTGGGAGACCTAGATGGCTAAGACGATTGACTTCCTAATATCTAGGGGCAGTAGAAACAGAGATGGTGGTCTGATACGGGTTGATGATGATACAGGAAAAACAGGAGGAGCTTGCAGGGTTGAGTTTGCAAGTCTCAATTTCCCCAAAGACCATTATCCACTGATCTCCAGCCTCGGGGACAGGTAAAGACCCCAGAACCTCTGCCAGGGCTACCAACTGCCCTCTCCTATGTCCTCATGCCTCTCTGGGAATATTCCGACATCCAACTGGTCCATCTGTCAATCACCAAGTGAACTCCACGCTCCCAGAGATTCAATATAACAATGACTGGACTCTCATATATACATTCACTGATAAATTTGAATGGAAGTTGTTTTACTTTTTCTGCTAAATGTTGTTTTTAATGCAAAGAGTCTGATTATATTTGGGGTTCATATGCATTATGAAAATTATTAGTGTTCTCTGCTAAATTTCAGTTTGATATATAAGACTTCTTAAGTAAGCTGTCAAAGGAATATGAATAGGAATTGAACCTTTGATTTTATTGACAGAGGAAACTTCTGGTTAAATAAACTCCTTAAATCAATCAAAACTAGCAAGATATTACCACCTTGGGATTTTAGCCAGCTGTTCAAATCACTAACAATTTAAATGATCTGCCTAGGTCATACAGATATCATATTTCATGAGTGTAATCAGGTATTTTTCTAAGGAAGAAAACATAACTATCAACAGTCAAATAAAATAGTTCCATATTACTAAATAAAGGAATGACAAAAAATGTTTCTCCAGTACTTTGCCTCTGGTCTATCAGATTGGTAATTGGTAATTGGTAATTAGTAATTGGTAAATGGTAATCAGAAAGTTAAAAAAAAAACAAAAAATGGAAAATGACAAATATCAGAGGGTGTACAGAAATATACCCTTTAATTATTTAGTACAGTGATGGGCAAACTACTGCACGGGGACCAGATGGAGCCCCCTGAAATTTTCTATCCTGCCACACAACATTATTCCTAATCTGACGAATAAAATGAGTAGGATACAAGACAATGAAACTTTGAAAGAGTTGCCTTAGAAACAGACTGACAGATGAGCATTTCCTTTCCTTTGACCCCCTCTTTAAAAAGTTTGCCCATCACTGATTTAATAAATTCTTTATGTACTTTTCCTTTATATTATTTTTATTTTTCCTTTAAATAATACCCATTTTGTACCCATTTGTGTGTGTGTACACACACACAAACACACACACACACACATATATATGTATATATATGCAACTTTTAGTATCTTCTTCCCTCCTAAACCTTAATTCCCCTAGAAAAGGCAACCAACTTGATATCATTTATACATGCAAAGTCAATGAAAATTTATTTCCATGTTAGGCATCCATGTTGCAAAAGGAAAAAAAATAAAAATAAATATAAAAAGTATTTGAGTCTGCCATTCAGATTTTTTAATTTTAATTTTTAAATATTTTTCCATGTTTACATGATTCATTTTCTTTTTTCCACTCTTCCTTCCCCCCTCCCAGAACCAACAAGCAATTCCACTGGGTTGTCCAAATGTTATCACTTGATACCTATTTCCATATTATTAATTTTTGCTATATATACAGCAACTTTTAAAGCCTATATCCCAACTCATATACACAAATATATATGTGATAAGTGATGTCATATTTTTTGCTTTTGCATTTCTACTCTAATAGCTCTTTCCCTCATTGTGGATAGCATTCTTTCACATAAGGACTTCAGGAGTGTCCTGGCATGTTGCATTGCTACTAGTAGCAAAGTCCATTACATTGGATTATGCGGCAGTGTTTTACTTTCTGTATACAGTGTTCTCCTGGTTCTGGTCATTTCACTTTGCATCAGTTCATTGAGCTTCTCCCAGTTCAAATAAATACTCCAGATCATTAATCTTTACAGCATAATAGTATTCCATCACCATCATATACCACTATTTGTTCAACCATTCCGCAATTGAGGGACAACCTTCATTTTCCAGGGTTTTTTTTGCCACCACAAAGAGTGTGCCTATGAATATTTTTGTACAAGTATTTTCCTTATTGTCTCTTTGAGGAACAAACCTAGTAGTGGTATGGTTGGATCAAAAGGTATGCATTCTTTTGAAGTCCTTTATGCATAATTTCATATTGCCTTTCAGATTAGCTGGATTAATTCACAACTCTACTAGCAATACATTCGTGTCCTGATTTTGCCACAACCCCTCCAACATTTATTATTTTTATTTATTGCCATATTGGCCAATCTGCTACATGTGAAGTGGTACTCCAGCATTGTTTTGATTTACATTTCTCTAATTATGAGAGACTTAGAACACTTTTTCATGTGTTTATTGATAGTTTTGATTTCTTTATCTGAAACTGCCTATTCGTGTCCCTTGACCATTTGTCATCTGGGGAATGGTTTGATTTTTTTTTGTACAATTGATATACTTCCTTATAAATTTGAGAAATTAGACTTTTGTCAGGCATTTTTGTTATAAAAATTTTCCCCAATTTGTTGCTTCCCTTCTAATTTTGTTTGCATTGGTTTTGTTTGTACAGAAACTTTTAAATTTAATAAAATAAAATTTATTCATTTTACATTTTGTAGTGTTCTCTATCTCCTGATTGGTCTTTAATTACTTCCTTTCCTATATATCTGACAAGTATACAATTCTATTTTCACCTGATTTGTTGATGATTTCCCTCTCTATATTTAAGTCATTTACCCACTCTAATCTTGTTATAGGGGCAGCTGAGTGGCTCAGTGGATTGAGAGCCAGGCCTAGAGACTGGAGGTCCTAGGTTCAAGTCCGGCCTCGGACACTTCCAGCTGTGTGACCTTGGGCAAGTCACTTGACCCCTACTGCCCACCCTTACCACTCCTGGGCCAAGGACGGTCCCTAGCCCGGATGAAAAAAGGAGGAGGGTTGGGCGTGGGGCTAGCAACCCCACCCTGTAAAAAACTAGATCTGCTAAAGAAACTGCAACCTAAAGTAGGGGCAGCTGGGCTAGCTCAGTGGATTGAGAGCCAGGCCTAGAGACGAAAAGGTCCTAGGTTCAAGTCTGAGCTCAGACACTTCCCAGCTGGGTGACCCTGAGCGACTGTGTGTCCCATTGCCTACTGGTTGTGGCCCTATGCTCCTAGAATGGAGTCCCAGGATAAAAAAAAAAAAAAAAAAAAAATCTTGTTATAGGGTATAAGATATTGATCTAAAATTAATTCCTCCCATACTGTTTTCCAATTCTCTTAGCAGTTTTTGTCAAATAGTGGGTATTTGAGTTAATCAACATTGTCTTACTACTGTCATTTATCCCAAGTCTATTCCATTGATCAACACTTCTATCTCTAAGTCAGTATCATATAGTTTTGATGATCACTGTTTTATAGTATAGTTTGTGACCTGGTAATTATAGGCCTCTCTCGTTCACACTTTTTTCATTGTTCCCTTGTTATTATTGAGTTTTTGTTCTTCCAGATGAATTTTGTTATATATTTTTTTCATTCTATAAAAAAGTGTTTTGGTAGTTTGATAGGTATAGCACTGAATAAGTAAACTAATTTAGGTAGAATTGTCATTTTTATTATGTTAGCTTATCTTACCCATGAGCAACTGATGTTTTTCTAATTGTTTACATGTAGTTTTATTTGTGTGAAGAGTGTTTTGTAGTTATGTTCATATAATTCCTGAATTTTTCTTGGCAAATATATATTACGAGGTGTTTTATCTTGTCTGAAGTAATTTTAATTTTTTAAACATTTATTAATATTTATTTTTAGAAAAGTTAACATGGTTACACAATTCATGGTCTTACTTTCCCCTTCACCCCCACAATTCCTCCCCCATTTTTTTTTTTATCCTGGGACTCCATTCTAGGAGCATAGGGCCACAACCAGTAGGCAATGGGACACACAGTCGCTCATGGTCACCCAGCTGGGAAGTGTCTGAGCCCAGACTTGAACCTAGGACCTTTTCGTCTCTAGGCCTGGCTCTCAATCCACTGAGCTAGCCCAGCTGTCCCTACTTTAGGTTGCAGTTTCTTTAGCAGATGTAGTTTTTACAGGGTGGGGTTGCTAGCCCCACGCCCAACCCTCCTCCTTTTTTCATCCGGGCTAGGGACCGTCCTTGGCCCAGGAGTGGTAAGGGTGGGCCCCCCCATAGCTGATGTATATTTCCACTGGTTTTCACATGTGTCATTTATCAAGACCTATTTCCAAATTGTTGATAGTTGCATTGGTGTGGTAGTTTCAAGTCTCCATCCCCAATCATTTCCGCCTCAACCCATGTCTTCAAGCAGTCGTTTTTCTTCTTTTTCCACTCCTATAGTTCTTTCTCTGAATGTGGGTAGCATTCTTTTCCATAAGTCCCTCAGAATTGTCCTGGGTCATTGCATTGCTGCTAGTACAGAAGTCCATTACATTCTATTTTACCACAGTGTATTGGTCTCTGTGTACAATGTTTTTCTGGCTCTACTCCTTTCACTCTGCATCAATTCCTGGAGGTCTTTCCAGTTCACATGGAATTCATCCAATTTATTATTCCTTTGAGCACAATAGTATTCAATCACCAGCATATACCAAAATTTGTTCAGCCATTCCCAATTGAAGGGCATACCTTCATTTTCCAGGTTTTGCACTCACAAAAAGCACGGCTATAAATATTTTCATACAAGTCTGCTTATCTATGATCTCTTTGGGTTACAAACCCAACAATGGTATGGCTGGATGAAAGGGCAGACATTCTTTTATAGCCCTTTGAGCATAGTTCCAAATTGCCATCCAGAATGGTTGGATCAGTTCACAAATCCACAAGTAATGCATTAATGTCCCAATTTTGCCACATCCCCTCCAGCATTCATTACTCTAGCCTTCTTTTATTTTAGCCAATCTGCTAGGTTTGAGGTGATACCTCAGAGTTGTTTTGATGTGCATTTCTCTAATTATTAGAGATTTAGAACACTTTCTCTTGTGCTTATAGATACTTTTGAATTCTTTATCTGAAAATTGTCTGTTCATGTCCCTTGCCCACTTATCAATTGGGGAATGGCTTGATTTTTTATACAATTGGTTTAACTGCTTGTATATTTGAGTAAATAGACCCCTGTCAGAGTTTTTTGTTATAAAGATTTTTTCCCAATTTGTTATTTCCCTTCTGATTTTGACTACATTGTTTTTGTTTGTACAAAAGCTTTTTAGCTTAATATAATCAAAACCATTTAATTTACATTTTGTAATTTTCTCTAACTCTTGTTTGGTTTTAATATCTTTTCTTTCCCAGAGATCTGACAAGTATACTATTCTGTGTTCACATAACTTATTTATAGTTTCCCTCTTTATATTCAAGTCATTCACCCATTCTGAATTTATCTTGGTGTAGGGTGTGAGATGTTGATCTAAACCTAATCTCTCCCATATTGTTTTCCAAATTTCCCAGCAGTTTTTGTCAAATAGTGGATTCATGTTCCAAAAGTTGGGTTCTTTGGGTTTATCATACACTGTCTTGCTGATGTCATTTACCCCAAGTCTATTCCACTGATCCTCCCTTCTGTCTCTTAGCCAGTACCATATTGTTTTGATGACTGCTGCTTTATAGTGTTGTGAGTAAGATTAGATTAGCTAGTTATTAGGTATTGATTATATATTGGTTAGGAAGTACCTAGCAGGAAGGAACTGGAGCTGGGAATTCCAGGTTGGAATGAAGGAGGAAGAAGTCTATCTGTGTTCTGTGAGTGGACTCCATTAGTAGTAGGCAAAAACTGTTGCCAGCCTGGGAGACCTCAGAGCAAAGGACACTTTGCATCCTGTTTTCCTTTGGGATCCTGTGTGGTGTGGCATTTAAGGAAAGAACAAGATCTACAGAGCCAAGAAAAGAGGACAGTGCTTCAAGCAAACCCCTTACTGCTTGGTTCCTGAGACAACTGTAGCTCCTGGCATCCACACATCATCAGTGGATTGCAGTGAGAAATCCCAAAGCCACAAAAGCCCCAGCTGTACTCAAGCCTGGCAGGTTCCAGGTTTGAGGCAGAAACCCAGAGACTCCAGTATAGCTCCTTGGGCCCTGTAAGTTAGATAGCTTAGATTAGTGTAGTGAATAAGTCCTTCCCTGTCCCTTTGGGTTTTGTTATTAGGTGTTAAGATTTTAGAGTAGTCATTCCTATCCCTCCTTTTAGTTGTTTCTAATTAAAACCCAATTTCACCTTGTTACCTTGTCAGTTAATTCAAGGCCTCTGGCCAGAGTGACAGTTGGCTGTTATTTTTCAGTTGGGAGTTATGTAGCTGTACAAGACTTCAGTGTTCAGTTATAGTCTCTCTTACATCCCAGAGAGCGTTCCCACAAACCCCATAGTTGATTTTAATATCCCTGGTCACCCCATTATTTATATTTTCCTACAATAGTATAGTTTAATATCTGTTACTGCTAGGCCCCCTTCCTTCACATTTTTTTCATTATTTCCCTAGATATTCTTTATCTTTTGTTATTCCAGATGAACTTTTTTATAGTTTTTCCTAATTCAGTAAAAAAAATTTTTGGAAGTTTCATAGGTATGGCACTAAATATATAAATTAATTTGGGTAGAATGGTCATTTTTATTATGTTAGCTTGTCCTACCCATGAGCAATCAATATTTTTCCAATTGTTTAGATCTAGTTTTATTTGTTTGGAAAGTATTTTGTAGTTGTTTTCGTATTATTGCTGTGTTTGTTTTGGTAGATAGATTCCTAAGTATTTTATATTGTCTATGGTGATTTTAAATGGTGTTTCTCTTTCTACCTCTTGCTGTTGTGATGTATTGGAAATATATAGAAATGCTGATGATTTATGTGCATTTATTTTGTATCCTGCAACTTTGCTAAAGTTGTTGATTATTTCTACAAGTTTCTTAGTTGATTCTCTAGGATTGTTTAAGTAGACCATCATATCATCTGCAAAGAGTAATAGCTTAGTCTCCTTATTGACGATTTTGAGACCTTCATTTCTTTTTCTTCTCTAATTGCTACTGCTAGTGTTTCTAGTACAATGTTAAATAATAGAGGTGATAATGGGCATCCTTGTTTCACACCTGATCTTATTGGAAAGGCTTCTAATTTATCCCCGTTGCATATGATGCTTGTTGATGATTTTAGGTATATACTTTTTATTATTTTTAAGAAAGGTCCTTCTATTCCTATACTTTCCAGGGTTTTCAATATTAATGGATGCTGTATTTTGTCAAAGGCTTTTTCAGCATCTATTGAGATAATTGTGTGATTTTTGTTTGTTAGATTGTTGATATGGTCAATTACGCGGATGGTTTTCCTAATGTTGAACCATCGTTGCTTTCCTGGTATAAATCCCACCTGATCATGGTGGATGATCCTCTTGACCACTTGCTAGAGTCTCTGTGCTAATATTCTATTTAAAATTTTTGCATCTATGTTCATTAGGGAGATTGGTCTGTAGTTTTCTTTCTCTGATTTTGATCTACCTGGCTTTGGAATCAGTACCATATTTGTGTCATAAAAGGAATATGGTAGGGCTCCTTCTTTGCTTATAACATCAAATAATTTGTATAGTATTGGGATTAGTTGCTCTTTGAATGTCTGATAGAATTCACTTGTGAATCCATCAGGCCCTGGAGATTTTTCTTAAGGAGTTCTTTGATGGCTTGTTCAATTTCTTTTTCTGATATGGGATTATTTAGGTATCCTATTTCTTCTGCTGTTAATCTAGGAAATTTCATCCATATCTCCTAGATTGCTATATTTATTGCCATATAATTAGGCAAAAGAGTTTTTAATGATCGTCTTAATTTCCCCTTCATTAGATGTGAGGTCTACCTTTTCATCTTTGATACTGTTAATTTGGTTTTCTCCTTTCCTATTTTTTATGAGATTGACCAGTCCTTTGTCTATTTTATCTGTTTTTTTCAAAATACCAGCTTCTAGTCTTATTTATTAATTCAATAGTTCTTTTACTTTCAATTTTATTAATTTCTCCCTTGATTTTTAGTATTTCTAATTTTCTTTTCATCTGGGGATTTTTTAATTTGCTCACTTTCTAATTTTTTAAGTTGCATGCCCAATTCATTAATATCTGCCCTCCCTAATTTGTTAATATATGCACTCAAGAATGTAAATTTCCCCCTGAGTACTGCCTTGGCTGCATCCCACAGAGTTTGGTAGGATGCCTCTTCATTGTCATTCTCTTCAATGAAATTGTTGATTGTTTCTATGATTTCTTCTTTGACTAGCTGGTTTTGGAGAATCACATTATTTAATTTACAATTAGTTTTTGATTTGCCTGTCCAGGTGCCCTTAATAAGTAATATTTTTATTTCATTATGACTTGAAAAGTTTACATTTATTGTTTCTGCTCTTTGGCATTTGTTTGCAATGTTTCTATGCCCTATTACATGGTCAATCTTTGTGAATGTACCATGTGCAACTGAAAAGAAGGTGTATTCCTTTTTGTTCCTATTCATTTTTCT
The DNA here is from genome assembly GCF_016433145.1 of Gracilinanus agilis. Lineage (NCBI taxonomy): Eukaryota > Metazoa > Chordata > Mammalia > Didelphimorphia > Didelphidae > Gracilinanus > Gracilinanus agilis. The sequence continues at coordinate 454,767,849 of NC_058133.1, forward strand.
CCACATATCTATTAAGTCTAATTTTTCTAGGACTTCATTCATCTCCCTTACCTCTTTCTTATTTATTTTTTGGTTTGATTTATCTAGATCTGAAAGAGGTATATTTAGATCTCCCACTAGTATGGTTATACTATCTATTTGCTTCTTGATATTTGCCAGTTTCTCCTTTATGAATCTGGTTGCTATGCCATTTGGTGCATATATATTGAGCAATGTTATTTCCTCATTGTCTATTTTGACTTTAATCAAGATATTATGACCTTCCCTGTTTTTCTTTAATTATATCTATTTTTACTTTGGCTTTGTCAGAAATCAAAATTGCCATTCCTGACTTCTTTTTCTTATTTGAGACCCAAATGATTTTGCTCAAACCCTTTACCTTAAACTTGTGTATGTCCACCCAACTCATATGTGTTTCTTGTAGACAACATATGGTAGGATTTTGGTTTCTAATCCACTCTGCTATTTGCTTCCTTTTTATGGGTGAGTTTATCCCATTCACATTCAGAGTTATAATTATCAGTTGTGTATTCTCCGAAATTTTGGTATCCTTTCCTATTTCTACTCCTTCTTCTTACTCTATTTCCTTTTAAACCAGTGGTTTGCTTCATGCCAGTAACCCTTGTCCCCTCCCTTGATTTATTTCCCTTTCTACCCCCTCCCTTATTATTCCCCTCTTTTTATTTTTAAGGCCCAATGAATTTTCTCCCCCTTCTTCTCCCCTCCCTTTTTTGACCTCCCTACTTCCCTCCTCCCCTTGGTTTATCCCTTTTGACTATCTCAGTAGGGTTAGATAGAGTTTTATATCCCAATAGATAAAGGTACTCTTCCCTCTCCAGGTTAATTACACTGAGAGTAACATTTAAATATTACCTCTTAATGCTCTCTTCCTCTCCTTATAATAGTATTCATCCCTTCCCCTTCCCATGCCCTCTTTGTGTGTAATAGAATATCCTATTTTTCTTATTCATTCAAGTTTCTCTTGGTGTCCTCTACTATTCACCTCCCTCTTTCCCACCCCAATATTATCTTAGACCATTTAGTATTCCAACCTCTCACTATGAATATTTCTTCTAATTACTATAATAGTGAATGGAGTTCCTTACAGGGAATTATACATAAAATTGCTCCACATAGGAATACCAACAATTAGATGATATTGAAGCCCTTAAAGAGGCAAATTTTAAAAATATGAGTTTTCTTTCTTTTCCCTCTGTTTCTTTTTTACCTTTTCATGTTTCTCTTGATTTTTTGGTTGGATATCAAACTTTCCATTTAGTCCTGGTCTTTTCATTTCCTACTTTGATCCCTTCAATTTCTTTTTCTTCTCTAATTGCTACATTGCAGATGATAATTGCTAATGGTTTTAAATATATACTGTTTATTATTTTTAGGAAAGGCCAATTAATTCCTATACTTTCTAGTGTTTTTATTGGGAATGAGTGTTGTATTTGTCAAACTTTTTTCTGCATCTATTGAGATAATCATGTGATTTCTGTTGGTTTTGTTGTTGATATGATCAATTATGTGAATGGTTGTCCTATTATTAAACCATCCTTGCATTCTTGATTTAACTCTTATCTGGTCATAGTGAAAAATCCTTGTGATAACTTGCTGTAGCCTTTTACTTTGTGTTTTATTTAATATTTTGTAATTGTAATGGGAAGATTAAACATTAACACCCAGGCTGCCAGGTTGACTCTAAAGACCTATGAGTTCTATAATGTAATGAAGTTGGGATTTTGAAAAGGTTTAGGAGTTTGACCAAGCTGGAGGAAAGGAGGTGTTGTGGCTGTGTGGTCCAGATTTTGCCAAATACCCAAGGAGCTGTCAGTGTGGGATACCATTGAGAAGAATATTCTTCAAGGAAACATAGTGGCCTAGGTTGAGGAAATGACTGTGTTATCTGTTGGTGGACAGCAGATCAATCATCCTTACTCCCTGCAGTCTGCTTTGGAATAACTGGCTGCTTTTGAACTTGTCCTATAACATCTTTGACCAGCTTGTAGCATCTCTGAATCTGTACTGTGAGAATCCCTCTTCAACTACTCCTAGTTTAGTTAGAGACAAACTTAGTTAGAAATCTAGTTAGTTAAACTATTTGGCTATTCTTCAGAAGAGAAATACCCCTCTCCCTACTTCTCTCAGTTATTACAAATAAAACCAGTTTGTTAGCACTTCTTGTCTCTTCTTAGTTAAAAAGAACCCACTTCATTTGTTTTCCCTGGTTGGCAGGTTGGCAGTTACTGGCCAACTGCCATTCCCAAACCTCACATCCCTATTAGGTTTACCTGTGTTCCTCTGTCTGTCTTTCCCTTGTGAGGTGTGGGTGTGTCCCAGTTTATTGTTATTTCCCATTCCCAATATTATCTTTTTCATCATCTATGTTCATTAAAGATATTGGTCTATAGTTTTCCTTCTCTGTTTTTGGTCTTCCTGGCTTGGGAGTCAGTATCATATTTGTATTATAAAAAGAATTTGGCAAGACAAATCCTTTGCCTATTTTTTTCAAATAGCTTGTAGAGGATGGGGATTAATTGATCTTTAAATGTTTGATAGAATTCACTTGTAAATACATATGGCTCTGGGGATTTTTCTTGTGGAGTCCTTTGATGACCTGTTAAATTTATTTTTCTGATATGGGATTATTTAAATATTCTATTTCCTCTTGTTAACCTAGGCAATTTGTATGTTTCTAAATACTCATCCATTTAACCTACATTGACATAGTTATTGCTATATAATGGGTGAAATAGCTCTCAATAATTGCCTTAATTTCCTCTTAATTAGAAGTGAAATCACCCATTTCATTCATGATACTGCTAATTTGGTTCTCTTCTTTTTTTCTTAATTAGATCAACCAATATTTTATCCATTTTATTTGTGTTCTTTTTTTTAATTTCAATATACCAGCTCCTAGTCTTATTTATTAGATCAACAGTTCTTTTACTTTCAATTGTATTAATTTCTCCTTTGATTTTTAGGATTTCCAATTTGGATTTTATCTGAGGGTTTTTAATTTTTCTCTTTCTAGTTTTTCTAGTTGCATGCCCAGTTCATTAATCTCCTCTTTTCTTTCTTGTTAATATGAGCCCTCAGGGAAATACTTTTTCACCTAAGCATGACTTTTCATGTATTCCAAAAATTTTGATATGTTGTTTCCTCCTTTTCATTCTCTTCAGTGAAATCATTAATTGCTTCTATGATTTGTTTTTTAGCTCACCAGTTTTGGAGAATCAGATTATTTAATTTCCAATTAATTTTTAATTTACCTCTCAATGTACCTTTGCTAATTATAATTTTTATCTGATTATGATCTGAAAAAGTTGCATTGAATATTTCTGCTTTTTTGCATTAGTTTGAAAGGTTTTTATGCCCTAGTACATAGTCAATCTTTGTGAATGTACTATATGCTACTGAAAAGAAGGTGTATTCTCTTTTGTCCCTATTTATTTTTCTTTGTATATCTATTAATTCTATTTTATCTAAGATATCACTTACATCTCTTAATTCTTTCTTATTTATTTTTTGGCTTGATTTATCTAGATTTGATAGAGGAAGGTTGAGGTCTCCCACTAGTATAGTTTTACTATATATTTTTCCTCCTTAAGTTCCAACAGTTTCTCTTTTAAAAATCTGGATGCTATATCATTTGGTGTATACATTGTTGAGTACTGCTATTTCCTCGTTGTCTATACTGCCTTTTATCAAGATGTAATTACCTTCCTTATCTCTTTTAATCAGACCTGTTTTTCTTTGGCTTTGTGAGATATCATCATTGCAATTCCTGTCTTCTTTGTCTCAGTTGATGCCCAATACATTTTGCTCTAGCCTCTTATCTTTCCCTGTGTGTGTCTAACTGCCTTATGTGTGTTTCTTGTTGACAATATATTCTATGATTTTGGTTTTTAGTTGCCTGCTATCTGCTTCCATTTTATGGATGAGTTTAACCCATTCACATTCAGTGTTATGATTATCACCTGTGTATTCCCCACCATTTTGATTTCCTCTTTTAGTCCTGCCTTTTCTTCTTTCACTATTTTCTTCCACACACAGTGTTTTGCTTTTAACCAGTTCCCCTTTCCCCACCATTATTAAACTTTTCTTAAAATTCCTCCCTTCTTATTCCCATTATTTTTCTCTTTAAGTTCTCTTAATCACCATCTCCCCCAACTTTTCCCTCCCTTTTAATATTCCCAGCCCCACATAGCCCCTTCTTATTTCTTTTCAACTTCTCTGTAGGTTAAGACAGAATTCTATACTCCAACATATCTGGCTATTCTTCCCTCTCAGAACTGATTTCACTGAGAGTAATGTTTAAGTATTACCTATTACCACTCTCTTCTTCACCTTCTTAAAATAGTATTCTTCACCCCACCCATGTGCCTCTTTAATTGTTATGATTTGTCCTATTTTAATTCTTCCTTCCAGTTTCTCTTAGTACCATTTCCCCACCCCCAATTTCTTCTACATATCATCTTAAATAGCCTAATACCACAACCTCTGCCTATGAATATTTCTTCTATTTAGTTGTCATTTTTCCATTTAAGACTATTATCAATTTGATCTTATTGAAGTCATTAATTTTTTCCCCTTTTTCTTGTTTACCTTTCTATGGTTATCTTCAATTTTGTATTTGGATGTCAAATTTTCCATTTAGTTCTTGTTTTTTCTTTAGGAATGCTTGGAGATATATTTTATTAATTGTCCATACTTTTCACTGAAATTATGTAGTTACTTTTGATGGGGAGGTTATCCTTGACTATAGACACAATTCTCTTACTTTCCTGAATATCATATTCCATGCCTTGCAGTCCTTTAGTTTGGAAGCTGCCAGATTCTGTGTAATCCTGACTGGTGCTACTTGATATATGAATTGTCTCTTTCTAACCATTTGCCATATTTTCTCCTTAGCCTGGAAGGTCTTGATTTTGACTATTACATTCCTGAGGGTTGTCTTTGGGGGATTTAATATAAGGGGATTTTTAAATATTCTTTCAAACTCTATTTTACCGTCTTGTTCAAGAATATTAGGTCAGTTTTCTTGAATAATTTCTTGTAATATGATGTCAAAAGACATGTTTCCCAGACTTTCAGGTAGACCAACAATTCTCAGTTGTGTCTCCTGGATCTCTTTTCCATGTTAATTAACTTTTCATTGAGATATTTCATGTTTCCTTCTATTTTTTCATTCTTTTGATTTTGCTTTATTAATTCCTGCTGTCTTGTAAGATCATTACCTTCAGCTTGCCCAATTCTAGTGTTTAAAAACTGACTTTCAGCTATTATCTTTTAATGTTCCCTTTTGGTTTCGTCTATCCTGCTTTTCATGGCATCCAGTAGGTCAATTATGGTCTCTAATTTGCTGATTACTTCATTTGATTTTTATGCCTCTTTTTCCATATAGGCAATTTTGCATTTGAAACTGTTATTTTCTTTTTGTATTACTTTCATTTCTTTTTCCCATTTTTCTTCTATCATTCTTACTTGGTTCTTCAACTCTTTTTTGAGTCCCTCAAGAGCTTGTGACCCATATCCATTTTTTTCTGGAAAGTTTAAATTTCATTTCCTTGCTTTTCACTCTCTGCTGTTGCTTCTGTATTTTGCTCTTTTTCTCCATCAAAATTATCCCGGATCAAGAGATATTTTTTTGCTATTGTTTATGTAATGTAGAAAATGGCAGGATGGAATTCCTGCAAGATACAGGGTCAAGCCTCACCCAGAATTCTAGGGTAGCACCCCCTGGAGAACTTTGGGTGAGGGGGAAGTTGGTAGGGAGTAAACGGTTGATTTCTGGGAGTGGAGGAGAGCAGATCTTTCTGCTTGCTGTTCCTGATTTGGGGTTCGTCTGGGAGGTCATAGTGGCAAAAGCCATTGTGCTTTCTACTCAGGAGTTTGCCCGTCTAGTAGGATTAGATCTTTCCATCCTCAATATAATAATTATTTAGTTATATAGACATTAGAAGTAATTACTATTAGCTTTGAGAGCAAGTTAGCTAAAGGTCTCCCACTCCCTCCTGGGTGGGGAGGGGCAGCTTAAACCAGACAGTTCAGGGCTTCCCAGTTCTTATCCAAATCCTAATTATACCCTCTTGCCTTCCCCTTCTTTCTTTTTCAATATAAGCTTTATCTTTGATAGCAGTGCCTGGTATTTTTTGGGTATACTCACTACAGCCTTTAAGCTTGATTCCTGTCAGTTGCCAGCCTAAGAAGTCTGTTCCTTCTCAGTCCTTAATATCAAGATATCTAGCTTCTACTCAGTTCCTCAATCAGCCCTGTGGGGAATATAAATTGAGGAGAACATCATTAGAGATTAGCTTTGTTGAGCCTTGTCAGAAGTCATTGCCCTGCTTCCATATTCAACTGAAAACCAACTGCTGAGTAGGAGGGGTTTGAGAGCAAGGAGCACTTGCTCCTCCCCACTCACTCAAGCCTGTGTTGGCAGGGGGGGAAGGGGAGGAGGAGAGTTTCTTGTAGGCATCTGGCCCTGGACAGACCAACAGCTTCCCAAAATCCTTGTTATTACAAACATAACACTTATTCCTTTTGCCACTAGCAGATTGGGGTTCCTGTAAGGTGGTGGTCATTGTTTTCTTAGTTTCTGTCTCTCAGGACTTTGCCTTGGTATTATCATCCCTTCCATTTCAGAAGCCTAAGTAGATCTGTAATGTTCTTTGTGTAAGACATGCTTTAAAGTGTTTTGCCCTGGGACTATCTTTCCAGCACCTGCAGCCTGAGCTGGTGTGTTTCTGCCAAAGCTCCTTGTTCTGCTGCCCAGGTTCTGTGTTCTTCAGCCCTGAGTCTTGCTGTCAAGGCCCTGCAGTGACTTCAGGGGTAAGTCTGTGGTGCTTTCAGCCAGCCCCTGAGAACTTAGAGATTACCTAGGCCCTTGCTCTAACTATGGCATGAAAAGTGGTATGGGGGGGGGAGGGGTGATCAGTTCACGCTTTGATTAGTGTAATTTTGCCTTCTTATAGCATGGGAATATTTCCACTCACTGCCTACCTTTAACATTGTATTTCAGTGGGAGAGCATCTTTACTTATATGGTTTTGATTTCTGTTCTTTTGAGGCACTTTGTAATGATCAGTTGGAAGATGATTTAGAAGGCTCCTGCTTCTACACCTCCATCTTGGCTCTGCCTCTTGCATTCAGATTTCATCATTTCTTTCTCTGGACATGAATAGCATTTTTTATCCTGGTTTTTTTAAATTGTCTTGGATTATTTCATTTCATAATCATCATTCATCATCAAATCCATCATGGATTTACTGATCAGAATAGCTTTTTTTTTACAATTGATCATCTTTGAGTTTACATTTCCATTATTCTGTATAATGTTGCCCAGATTCTGCTCATTTTATGTTTCATGAGTTCATATATGTCTTCCCAGTTTCTTTTTCTGAAATCATCCTATTTGTCATTTATGTAGTACAATAATATTCCATCATGATCAAATACCAGAACTTGTCCAACCATTCACCAGTTGATAGGCATCCTCTTGATTTCCAGTTCTTTACTGCTACAAAGAGGTGCTAAAAGTATATTATTTAAAGAGCAAGTCTTTTTTTCTTAAAAAATTTTTTTTAATACAGACAGTAATAGTATGTCACAGTCAAATTGTCTGGCAAGTTTTAGCCCTTTGGGTGTCATTCCAAATTATCATCCAAAACATTTGGACCCATGATGACTAACCTATGGCACATGTACCACAGAGACCTCTCCACAAGCACATGTAGGCTGGCCCACCCCCAAATGCTGGGAGTGGTACATTCTAGCCTCACAGGGGCTGTGCATATCTGGGCTGAGAGCAGCTGAGGTTGACTCAGTCCCTGGTATGGCTGCTCCATTCTCCTCCCACCTTCATTCCCATCCCCCCAGATTCCCAGGAGCTGAGCAGAGGTGGCAGCATGCCTTATGGGCTATGGAAGCCCAGCAGTTATGGCTGACCCTCCCATAAAATTGGCCATAGATTCTACCCACATATCACCTACAAAAGGTACAAAATCTTTGTGTACCCTTACTGGGTGAATAGAACAGGTAAAAGTCCTGCTTTTGTAAGCAAAGAATTAATTGGGTCCAACTGCTCCTGATTACACTGACCCTAATTAAAATAACCCCTTGAGCACATCTAGGTCTGAGCCCCATTTATCAAGCCCTAAAGAAATATGCTAATCAGATCCTCTCTGATCCCTCCATGGAAGATGAAATCACACACCCAGCCCAAATGGAGGGATCAAACCTGCTAATACCTTGATGGAGGTTTCCCATGGAGCCATCCTATCCACTTCCCTCACTGTAAAACTGGAAGGGCAGAATACATGGACTCACATCTCTCACATTGAAGCTTTTATCCCCCCAGAAACATGTGTCAGTCTTCTCCTGGGTTTTGAACTATGCACACACAACTACTGGGCAGATAATTACCTAATTCAATTAGCAATAGCTAAAGTAGGCTCTTCAGACTGTTGGGTATGCAAGAAACACCCACAAAGCAAAGAAAATTCCAGGCCCCTAGCCCATGGTCTCAGTGACTCAAAGGCTACCAAATGCCTGAGACTTCCAGGAAATTTGCATTAACTTCAATTCCAGCAGCATTCTTTCACTTTTTATATCCCCAGGTCCAGCACTGAGGGATGATGCTCATTTAGGATGGATGAGTTATTCAAGATCCCTTCTGGTATAAGTGCTTTGATAATGGTTGAGTCACTGACCCTTTTCCTTTTAATATGACTTATGTATTGTGTAGAAATTGCACTGTCAACTCCAGTAAGGAAATGACAGTGCATTCCTCTTATTGTAAGTACTGGTATCCTAATGCAACATTGGGATTCACTCTCCTGCATGCAGTCAGGGGGTGGAGCATGCAGCTTGGGGTGGGGCATGTAATGCAATGGAGGTGGGCACTGGCATTGGGTCCCTAAAAAGTTCCAAAAGTTTCTCCATTACTGATTTGGATTAATTGATAACTCTCCCAGCAGTGAATTAGTTTCCTAATTTTTCCACTTCCTTTCCAGAATTTTTCATATTCTTCATCTGTCATATTAGTCTATCTTATTGTTCCAGGGTAGTATATTAGAGTTGTTTTAATTTGTATTTTTCAAACCAATAGTGATTTAAAGTATTTTTTATTTGACTATTGATAGCTTTGATTTTTTCTTCTGAAAAATTCCCTGTTCATATATTTTGATCACTTATCAACTGGGGAAGGATGATGATGATGATTGAATTTAGTCCAGTTGTCTGTATATCTGAAAACAGAACCACTTCCTGGGAAATTTGTTATACTTTCTCCCCAAGTTTCCAGTTTTACTTATAATTTTGGCTACATTACTTTTGTTTGTGCAAAAGATTTTTAATTTTATGTAATCAAAATTATGTGTATTATTCTGTTATTATCTCTATATCCTGATTGGTCATAACTCTTCCCTTGTATGTATATATATATATATATACATAAACATATGTATATATATATACATATATATCTATCTTAGAGGTACATTACTTCATGTTCTCATAATCTACTCATGATGTCATTATATCTAAATCATTCATCCATTTTGACTAGTATACAGTGTGTGATATTATATATCTTGTTTTTGCTAAACTGCTTTCACATTCCCCCAGCATTTTTTGAAATGTTTGGTCCTTGCCCCAATTTTCTGCCACTACAAAAAGAGGTGTTAAAATAATTTTGTGCGTATAGGTCCTTCTCCTCTATCTATGATCTCTTTGGGATACAGACCTAGTATTATTATTGTTGACTTAAAAGTTATGCAATGTTTTACAGCTCTCTTCATGGTTCTATTTTGCTTTCCAGTATGTTTGTGTCAGTTCAGTTCTAACAAGATTGTATAGTATCCCAATTTTCCCATATCCCCACCAGCATTTATCATTTTCCTTTTCCTTCATGTTAGTCAATCTATTAAGTATGAGGTGGTATCTCAGTTATTTTAATTTGCATTTTTCTAATCCATGGTAATTTGGAAGTCCCCTTCCCATCACTATAGATAATTTAAATTTAACATCTGAGTACTGCTTACTTATATTCTTTGACCATTTATCATTTGGGGGATGCTTTTGATTCTTATAAAGTTGAGTCAGTTCTATATATTTGAGAAATGGTGTTTGATATTTGTGATTTATTTCTGTAATCTCCTTGCTGGTATTTGATTTAATTTATTTATAGATTTAATTTATATCTCTGTTTCTTGTATTCCCTATCTTTCTCTAATTGTAAGATAAAATCCCACCTTAATCATTTCCCAATTACCTTTAATGTTAGAACTTTCCCTTTCCTGTATATTTCTATTTATCTTTGATATACCTTGTTTGTATAAAGCTGTTTGTATGTTTATACTGAGCTCCTTGAGTCAGGGACTGGCTTTGACTTTTTTTTGAAACCTTTAACTTCTGCGTATTGGCTTATAGGTGGAAGAGTGGTAAGGGTGGGTAATGGGGGTTGAGTGACTTGCCCAGGGTCACACAGCTGGGAAGTGTCTGAGGCCGGATTTGAACCTAGGACCTCCTGTCTCTAGGCCTGACTCTCAATCCACTGAGCTACCCAACTACCCTCAGCTTTGCCTTTCTTTGTAATCCCAGAGTTTACCAAAATGCCTCCAATTTTATAGACACTTAATAAATTCTTCTTGATTATTTGAGTGGGGGGAAATGCATCAAATATCAAAAATACAATGTTGTGTCATAATCCATAATGACTAGTGTTATAAAAACAAACAAATAGGGGCCTATTCTTGATACTGCTATGTTCCTAGGGGATATTGCTTTGGGAAGCTGTGCCTAGTATTCCCCTAGGTAGCTGGTGCAGGGGGACCACTGAACCCTATCACCCTGCTGGATGTTATAATGCCCTATTTCTATAACAGGGCCCAGGCAGGACCTTTAATGGTCAGGTAGATAGGTAACTCTCTCAGTTCCCACCTGGGGTTGGATTGATTATTAATATTGGGCTCTATTAGCCTTGGATAACATTTTCATCTGACTGCATTGCTCCCTCCCCAAGGGTCGTGATTTAATGACCACTCAGGAAGGTACTTAATAAACTTTATCTATTGATGTTAAATAGGAAAAGGAATAATCAGGAACGAATTGGGGATAGGAGGCCCTGACACTAATAGCTATGATCAATAATCCCTCAGGACTGTAGGCTGTTGTTTCAGTAAACTGGAGCTTGTGGTTTTGCACTCCTCTGATTCAGCTTGGCCACTGCCAAACCAGAGGGCAATTGCTCAGTTGGTACAGATATTGTGATTTCTCTCAGCTTCCCTCTTCTCAGTTTGTGATGTCAGCCTTTAGGAAGTTTCTATCTTTCACCTCCCTCTGCTTCTCCTTCCATCCTCCTGGTTACCACCCGGGGCCCAGATACCTAAATATCTAATGGTGATCAAATGCCTAAATATCTAGGAAGATTCAGAGAGGATCAATGGTCCAAGCTCAAAACCCAAGACATGAGCCTCCAGGTCCAAAGACCCCTCCCAGATGACTGTTGGGGTATTTATATCCTCAGGCCAACTGCCTTTCCTCCTGTCCTCACAGCATCCGGGAACATTCCAATGTCTTCTAACTGTCTCCCTTGTCAATCAAGGTGAAACTCAGAGTTTGACTATAACACTAGCCTTCAGTTGATGACAGAAGAATAGTGCAGTTAAACTTTTATGTAAATCACTTTGTGTGTACAAACAGCATCAGAACAAACTACCAATTAATTTTCCAACAGGCAACATTCTCACACATTTTATATTATAGTCTCATGTGCTAACTTTAAACACTTCCAACACCTACATTTAGCTAAAACATCAGAAAATACTGTGAAGCCATGATTTAATTGATGTGGGTACTTCCTCTGTCAATACAGCTCACAACCCTTCTAATCCTTCAGATCTTGGGCAATTCTTTCTATAAGTCATTAAGAGAGAGTCCATCCTAAGGGCAAGAAGCTGTCCTTTTGTAATTTTAATATTTTAAGAGTACATCTTTGAATTACACAGAAGTATCAAAATACTTCCATTAAAATAACTACTTCTAATTACTTCAATATTTATTCTATGATCTATGATTTTATATGTTTGTCATTCCTTTCACTGATGTAAGAGTTTTTATTGTTTAATCATTTTAGTCCTTTGTGACACTTTGTAAACCCATTTGGGGTTTTCTTGGCAAAAAAAAAATTGCTAAGTAGTTTGCCATTTCCATTTCCAGATCATGTTACAGATGAGAAAACTGAGGCAAACATTGTTAAATGACTTGACCAGGGTCATACAGTTAGTAGGTGGCTGAAGTCATATTTTTTAATTAATTAAAGAGTTTTCTTCATTCCAAGCCCAGTGCTCTATCCAATGCCCTCTAATGCAAGCTACAGCCCCTTTAGTTGTTTGCTGGTAAATATTTAATAGCTGGCTCTCTGGGGAAAATGTATAGATGAAATATTTTAATTTAATCTTTATTATTTGCATTTTCTTCATTAGATTCTTAAATTTAGGCAATATTAAAAAAAATAAATCCAACTTTCAAATCTTATATCTGACAATTCACCAAAGATATTCACACTGAAAATTCAGCTCTCATGAACTGATTTGAATTGGCTTCATCTTTGCCCATCATAGCCTTAGGAGATAGTGCTCATGATTTTATTTGGTTAAAAATATTGCCATTTCATAATTATGCAAGTGTTTATGACCTCACTGAACCTAATGAAGATGGATGCCTATGATAAGTGTTTGATGTCTTTCCAGATTAATGTGTTCTCTCTGTATTTTGACATAATATTTCAGCCTTCAGGAATCCAGGTTAACCTCCATACTAATATAAGTCACTTATGTATGACAATGATTATTATTAGATAATTCATCAAGGACAGATATGTGATGCAGCAAATAGGGTGCTGGGTCTGGAGTCAGAAACTCATCTTCTGAAGTCCAAATCTGGCCTCATACACTTATCAGCTGGTGGACAAGTCATTTAACCCTGTTTATCTCAGTTTCTTCACCTGTAAAATAACGTGGAGAAGGAACTAGAAAACCATTATACTCTCTTTGCCAAGAAAACTCCAAATAGCATGATGAGGAGCCAGACACAACTGAAATCATTGAAGAACAACAATAATAACAACATTACATCATAATCATATGACACAACTTGTTCAACTATTTCCCAATTGATGTATATCACCTTGATTTCCAATTCTTTAGGGATAGCTTGATGGTGTGGTGGATAGAGTGGTAGGCCTTGAGTCAGGAGGACTTGAATTTAAATACAGCTTCAGACACTTACTAGACATATGATGTAGGGCAAGTCATTTAACCCCCCTTTTCCTCATTTTCCTCATCTGTAAAATGAGTTGCAGAAGTAACGGCAAACCATTCCAGTATCTTTGTTCAGAAAGCCCAAAATGGGGTCATGAAGAGTTTGATACAACTTATTAAATAAACAACAAAAAAGACTCCTTCTAACTTTTGGGGGCAACTAGGTGTTGCTATGAACAGAGACCCAGATCTGGAGTCAGGAAGACTCATTTTTCCAAATGCCAATGTGACCTCACACACTTAATACTGTAGGATCATGGGCAAGTCCCTTAACCTTGTAAAATGAGCTGGATTGAAAAATTGCTAAATAATCTCCAAACATTGCCCCCAGTATTGAAGTTCTACTCCTCTGAGGCCCAAATTTCCCAATTTTCTGATAAATAAATGACTTTATGAATTAATGATGACACAGTGTATAATTATGTTGTAAACACACTATTAAATGCAAGGGAATATATTTAAAATTAAATTAAAACATGTACATATGCATGCATACATGTAAGCATACACACACATCTTGCATTCTAAGAAATTTATCTAAAGGTACAAGAAAATGGTAACAAGAAAGGTATGATTTAATCTGGAAAATTATAGAATTGGTGAATAAATCATAGTACAATTACTGCAATATCCATTCCAGAAAGAGTAGAGTGAATTGAATCACTATTTCTAAAGCAAAAGAGGTACAGAGCAAGGGAACAAGGTGGGACAGAACAACATAGAATAATGGGGCAAGAACATGAATATGATGTATCATAGTGGGCATACGCTCCATGATTGGGTGGATTTTTATCAATAAAATACTCAAAAATAATATAAGGAAGCTGATCTTGATGATGATGATAATAGTAACCTGCATTTATATAGTGCCTACTATGTGTCAAGCACTATGATAAGCTCTTTATAAATATTATATCATTTGATCCTTAAAACAACTCTGGTATGTAGATGCTACTCTCATTATTATATTATTATTCTCATTTTAAAGCTGTGGAAAACTGAGGCAGAAAGTGACTTTTCTGGGGTCATACAGCTAATAAGGTCTTAGGTGAGATTTTAATTCAGATTTTTCTCTCTGTCCACCATTCTATCCAATGTGCCATGTAGTTGCCTTTAATAATGGCATATTTGAAAGGTGTTTTAAAAATAGCATTAAAGAAAAATATGACTAGAAAATTAGGTGAGCAAATAATACAATGAAAGAGGAATATAGTACATATTATTAATGTATACATGCAGAAATAAAAAGATTGGAGAAGATCTGCATCATGATAAGTAAATCCTCCATGGAAGTTTTATGTGAAGATTACCATAAGATGAGAATATAAGTATAGGAAACCATAGGTACTAATAGATAGAATGATCCATATATTGAAATGAAGGAGTTAACCATTCACTTCAGTGATTAAAAAAAACATGGTAGCTATTACTGGTCATATGGAAATCATTTGTCAAATGATTAAATTTTGATCAGATTATACTTTATCATAAAACTATCATCTTTTTGTTAAAATAAAATTTTAATATGGACAAAGCAAAGATTTTAGAGTAAGGAGGGAGCTTTGAGAAATGTTTTCTAAATTTCATCATTTTTCAAAAAGGAAGAAATTAAGGCTAGAAGTTCAGTGTCTTGTTCATGATCCTAGAACTTATATGTTACATTTGGGATTTGAGCTCAGAGACTGACTCCAAATCCCATAATCTTATCAAAGCACAATTCTATATAGGATATCTAGTGAGGCTACAACTTTGTAGGTTGATATGAGAAAAGTTCAGAAAATATGAGAGCTAAATGAACACATCAAAAATATGACACCTCCCAATTTCCTTTAAAATCAGTCCTGGCTTAAATATTGTATGGTTTTTACCATACATTGTGTTCAATTGAAGGAGTATCATGCTTCATTTAGTCCATGCATAAAGTGGAGAGAACTTAATGGAGAAAAATCACCAGTTCTGACATTAGAACTAATGTCAACTAAAACTTCCTAGATATCCAATCCTTCGGTATCACTTCCTGTTTTTGTTTCTTCTTATTCAAGATAAGAATAACTTTTGGAAAAATTCATAGGTTGTCTATGAGCAATGTACAAGGTAAGATAAAAAGCACCAAATACATATTAATTATAAATATTTAATGCTCTTGAATGGAGATTTCAAAGTATAATCAAAAGAGCAAACACTGTCATTCACAAAGTCTGATTGTACAATAAAACAAATTGATGTCCAAGTAATTTTATGGAAAAGTGACAAATAACTTTGATGTTCTTATTTTACAATTATCAACTCATTTACTGGTCCTTTCAATTTCTTCTGCAGTTCATCAGTTTTGTATGATTTGTTATATTTTAGACATTGACTTCAGTGTAGGCAGTCATGTAGAATATTGATATCATCTCTATCTTGTAATAAAACTGACAGATTTGCTGTTCATCATGCAGATATTTATGGGTTTGCTTAATATATTTTCTTCTATTTGTTTCTGTTCCTTTAGGCTAGCTGGATTATTATACTGACCAGTAATCAGCCAGCTGGAGGGATAGTCTGACAGGTTGCTAGGAACTTAACCTGCACACTCATAAATCATCTCTTGGACATTCATTAAATAATTCTTTAAAACAAAATATTTAATTTGACTTTATGATATTTTTAAAAACTCACATCATAGATTACTAAATTATCATTATTAAAAAGATCATGAAACTAGTATAATTATATAGCTAATGGCAATATAATTTTTATTAATTATAAACAATATGGCCTTGCCATGCTATATGTGTGTATTCAATATAAAGACTTTCAAGGCCACACATTTTCTATAGATGATATTGTAAAAACTATTTTCCCTTGCTTAATTTTTCAAAATTAATTTAATCTATTTTTTCTTATGAAAGTTATATTTTTATCATATATATTTAGATACAAAATCATCCTAATAATCTCATCATGCATTTTATATTTGGACAATCATAATTTCACTATATTTTAGAAAATACCAAAAAGAAACAATGCTACATGCATTCAAACAAACGAAAAGCTTATTGCTACCAAAGACTTTGGTCCTGTCAATTCAAATCAGAAATAGATTTGGTATTATCAATGAAATATTGAAGACTTGAAATATTATCAAAGAAACAGTAAAGAAGATACATTACTATCTGCTTAGCTGTTACATACTAAGAATCATAGAGCCACTCAATCTGACTTCCAACTGAAACTTTCTAAACATCTAGTCTCCACTATTATAATTTGAACTTTTTGAGAGCCAGAACTATCTTGGTTTTGAATTTGGTTTACCAGAATTTGTCATAGTGTTTTTAACATGAATGTTTTCTTTTTCTTTTTAATTTTAATTTTAATTTTAATTTTTAATTAATATAAACATCCAAAAATTTAAATGCATTTTTGAGGTGAAAAGATCATAGAAATTCAGTACATTATTATTGTTGAAAGCATTGGAACATGTAGATACAGGAGAAAAATACTAGAGGTAGAATAATATAAGTTAGGTTTGAATTTCTTGTCCTTGATTTTTGCAGGTCAGCAAATATTTCTCTTATTCTTAATTTCTTCATCTTTAAAATGACAGAGGTTGAATAGAAGATCTGCAAGGTCTATTTTAGCTTTAAGTTTATGTCTTCATTATTAAGTTGACAAAGAACACGTGATTTACTTAGCAAATGTCCATGGATAAATTCGAGATACTTTTTTTTTTTTACTTCCAAGATCTATAACTGCTTTTGTGTCATCTTACTTGTTTTGTTTTCCTGTTTACATTTCTGTCTTTCAGTAATTGGCTTCCCTTGGCTCCAGTCTTCTCCTTGCAGATACTTTATATAAGGCCAAATTTATGAAGATATTAATTTTGGATATTGGGAAAACCCCATTAACTCAATGAGTATTTATTATGCACTTACTTTGTACAAGGGATTATGCTAAGTTTGGCATTACAAAGAAAGACAAAAGCATTATTCATGTTTACTAGGAGTTCACATTTTAAAAGGGCAGAAACTATAGCCATATAACTATAGCCATATAAATTACATAGATTGTTAAGTGTAAAGCAATAATCACCACTGAGGAAGGCACAAGAAAGTGGGATTGAGGAGGGTTCTTGCCAAGGTTGGGGCATGAGAAAAGAGCAATGCTGCGAAAGGTTTTTAACTGAGGATTTCATAATCAATCCTGGAAGTAACCACAAATTAGATTCAGACCTACAAAATTGATGGTAATCAATTTGTAATGAAAGGGAAGGAAAGATAAGCTGTGAAGAGACCTTAGGCATGGAGATCATCAAGAAAGTTATTGCAATATACAAAGTATCAGGAAATAAGAGCCTGCATTAGGTTGGTGATCTTATGAGTGGAGAGAGAGACACATATACAAGACATGTTGTAAAGGTAGGAATGACAAGACTTGAGAAGTGATTGGAAAAGTGTGCCAGGAGGAGGTGTGAGAGGGAATATTAATGAGGAGTCAAAGATGACAGCTAGGTTGTGAGCATTAATGGCTAAGATATTGGTAATATTCTTTGCATCAATAGAAAGTGGAGGAAGATATAAGAGTTTGGTGGGGGGAAATAATGACTTCTCTTTTGGATATAGTCTCTCCAGAATAGGAAGAATAGGATAAAATGTCTTATACTGTGAGAATTTCCTCATCATACTGGACTCAGTGAAAAAATAAAATAAAGTAAATAGACATAATCCAGATGCTCTGTACTATGAAACAACTTCTGAGGGCTATAAAAACTTTCCCCCTAAGAAAAATCATTGGGTTTACTTAGCATTAGGAGAGTGGTACTGCCTAAGTAACCCATTTATTGACTAACTGGACTGATCATGAACACCAATAATGCTTAAACTGGAGCATAGGTTCAGTTGCATGACAGGTAGGAACAACTTCTCAAAATCATAGAAATCATCCTACTGACAATAGGTCTACTGATTTGATCCATTTGGGCAACCACTCTGCTAATAGGGCTACTGAGTGACACATGTTCCTAAGAATCTTTGCAATTAATTGCTTTCACTGAGGAATGATGGCCACTATCAGTAACTAATAATTTAAACCTAAATATTATTAAATATGATAAAACATATAATTATTTTTTTTAAATCAGTATTCTTTTTTTTAACCCTTACCATCCATCTTGGAATCAATACTCTATTGGTTCCAAGGAACAAGAGTGGTAAAGGCTAGGCAATGGGGGTTAAGTGAATTGCCCAGGGTCACATACCTGGGAGGTGTCTGAGGCCATATTTGAATTTAGGATCTCCCATCTCTAGGCCTGGCTCTCAATCCACTGAGATACCCAGCTTCCCCCCAAAATCAGTGTTCTTCATTGTCATTCATACTTTAAGCTTTTGTTTGTTTGCTTCTGATTTTTCTTCAAAATCTTCTTTTACTAATTTTTTATCATATAAAAACAATTAATTGCTTAAATTCTTACCACTCAGTTTAATTCAATTAAATCAATCACATGTTCACAAAAATATATATGGTGAAGTAAATCACTATTTTTTCTGTTATTGAGAAGTTAAAAGACATGTGTTCTTTTAATTTTTAATCAATTTGAAAAACAAAAACTGAACTACAAAATGTTCTTAAAATAACAAAAATTTCCTAACTTATCTAGACCTTATTTGTAATAAGAATAAGATAAATTAAATGAGCTAATATATAGGAAAAAATAGGAATTTTTCTAGTCTGTACTGTGCTTTTGTTTCAATAAATTTTGCAGTGACAATAAAGATCCCAAAGTTATTCTTGAAATTATTCATATCCCTTTCTTTTAAGTATCAATATTTGTTCATGTTTCTGGATAATGTATGGTCAGGAATACCATGATACTTGAATAATTAAAGTTGTAAGTCATCCAAAGTGAATAATGGAGCAGTGATTGGTATATATGAGTAGGTTACAACATATTATCAGAGGAGTTGTGACACAGAAATGTCAGAAAGGGTTTAATCACAGAAAAGCTTAACTAGGGAAAAGAGATTAGTCAGTGATGGAGCCAAAATAAGGAATAACCGATATCAAGTTCATATATTCCATTAAAATTTAGTCAAAATCAAATGATCTAGAAGCCTCTGAGCATGTTAGAAGGACATTCTGTGAAGAATTCATGGGATGACATGGATAATCCTTTTTTTTCAAATAGCAATATCACAAATAAGATGGAAGGCCCATTAATTTCCTAACGATCCCACCCCAAATTAAAAATTGATTTAATGGCTGGTGTTTAAAATCCTATCATATTCCTCTAAATAAATCCTTTATTTTCTTGCTATGTAGTGGTTTTAATATTAATAAGCCTAGTGATGATATTCATTAACTGAGTTTTAAGAAATTATTTTAGAGCAATTAGTTAGAAAATATTTCCACTTCTGAAATGGTTAATCATTATCAATTAGCTATTAATTCTTAGTTAAGTAATGAGTTTTCAAATATCACTACATGAGATTTTATACCAAATCCATCTCTCATGCCTTATTATAAAAATATTCCATGTTGAAATATATTGATCTTTAAATTGAGAAAAAATAATGGCATTGGAAGTGCTTTTCCTCTCCTTTTTTTTAAGGAGATATACATTTTGTCCTAATCCTTAAATACAATAAAGCATAAAAAATATTAAATCACAAATTCAGTAATTAAGGATCACTAAATATCTAAATTTAGTCATACATTCACCAACTCTAGGCTTTCTTAATTAATATTTTGCTTCCCTGGAATAAATAAATGTGTTGATCTATGTGATTTTGCTCCCCTAGAATAGCTTAATGTGTCCTTACTCCTCAAGTTAATGTTTTATAACTTCATGTCTTTCTTTCTGTTAATACATGCTATCTTGTAAGTTTGCTTTTTGTCCACCAAAAGCTCTAGTTTCTAGCAATAAGAATAAACATATGACATAAATTGTTTAGACAAAACCTCATACTTATCTAATATTTATAAGAGTTTTTTCTAACTAAAATACTTCCTCAAAACACATTCTACTGAATGTTCAAACAAAATAGCTTCCAAAATTACTAAAAACATGATATTGGCTATAAAAACAAGTTCTTGAGGAGGTACATTATAAGCAACGTAGTAGAAATGCAATTGTCTAAGAACAAATTTTTGCAATGCTATTTAAATACTTAATGTCTTAATGAACTTTGACAGATATAAGTATATATATATATATGTGAGTTTGTATATATATGCATATGTACATTTATGTATATAAATTAATAATATTGACAGTATCTCTTTCAAGTGAGTAGTTAAATTACAAATTGTAAATCTATTGGCTCATTTATTAACTTTAAATCAGCATGGCCCCTCAAGTCCCAAAGTCATATTTCAGTAATTATTATGCTAATTTTTAAAGTGTACTCCTGGGATAGCCTGTTTTGTGTACCTTTCAAAACATTTTTTAAAGGGCAGAAATTTCTAAAAATTCTAAGCACCTTCCATTTAAAAACATAATAAAATATGAATTAGGAATCAAAATCAATATTTTTCTTAATTAGAATAGTTGATTTGACTACTTGAAATCATTTATTCTAATTCAAATCTTACAAACCAGATAAATTCAGTCAACAAATAAACATTTTAGTGACTGGGATCCCAATAGAAATACCCAATATAAAATTGGTCTTTGGTTGTTCTTGTTGGGGGAAAAGTATATCATTATGCATATTTAGATGGTCCTTTCTTTAACATTTATTATTTGAAGATCAACAAATCCATCATGTTTATATCACTCTATTTTAAAAAGCACTTTAAAATTATAACATCTTTATAGCTTTCTGCTTTTGAAGTTTATCCAAACAAAATACCTTGTTGCTTAAAAGGGCACTTCCTCCTATCATTTATCAAAGTATATTTGAGAATGGAATATATTGTAACTGGTTCGTAAATTATACTGCTACCCATTTATCTTAATGCATAATTCCAGGTGTTCATTTTCATTGAAAAATTCAAGTATGATATGGATGAATACTATTGACATAATCTTTCTTCATATATGTTATCATTTCAATAGAATTCTATAAATTTGCTCTACTTGATAGATCTCAAACTTAACAGTCCAGTGCTAGAGGCAACTTTTTTCATGATATCTCTCTTCTGTGTTAGAATTCCTGTCACCATATCCTAGGCTGGCTTACCTTTTTGTTCTCCTGCAATGTGAATTGTTGTGGTTTGACCTTTCTTGATAGTTACTGGAGTTGGATAGCTGAATGGTTCTTCGCCCTGATTATTGGTATGTGATTTTCAGAGCAGCAATAATGAGATAACAACTACGGGAGAAAAATCTA
Source organism: Gracilinanus agilis (assembly GCF_016433145.1). NCBI lineage: Eukaryota > Metazoa > Chordata > Mammalia > Didelphimorphia > Didelphidae > Gracilinanus > Gracilinanus agilis. The sequence continues at coordinate 454,789,485 of NC_058133.1, forward strand.
TCTTTGGAATAGGGAATATAAGCTTGCTTTAGTTATTTAATAATTTAATATTGTCCTTTGCAATAAGTTCATCGTGGTCACTTGTGTGATGACTTCACTAAGTCTGATTATAACCATTCATAAATGAGACTAAATATATGTCCTGGTGATTTATGTAGATGATATTTAAGATTGCACATTTAAAAAGTAAATGCATTTATATAAGCTTTATGATATAAAAACAAAATATCTGTTCATTTGATCAATCAAAATTCCTGAAGTCAAATTTTCAAATAAGATACCTTTATTTTTATGTGTATTGGACAGTATTGGTGGCAAACTGTGATAGCCACTGGTGACATTATAGACCTTATAGATTTGCAAGCATACACTCACATATACACACTCCCACAACTGAGAGGTGAAGCATTTTTTTCTCTAAAAGACTGACCGATGGAGTGGATATTAGCTATCATTTGTGTTTAGATCTTGCTATTTTAAAATCCTAATGGTACTTGCAGTTTTGTACAAGTTATTGTTTCTTCATTCATAGCCTCTCTTATATATGTCTCTGTCTCTCCATTGACACAATCACCACCCTGTTAAAAGCTTTCAAAATGGGGCAGCTGGGTTGTTCAGTGGATTGAGATTCAGGCCTAGAGACAGGATTTCCTAGGTTCAAATCTGCCCTCAAACACTTCCCAGCTGTGTGACCCTGGGCAAGTCACTTGACCCCCATTGCCAACCCTTACCACTCTTCCACCTAGGAGCCAATACACAGAAGTTAAGCGTTTAAAAAAAAAAGCTTTCAAAATCTCACTTTAGATTAATACCTTATGGTTGGGCATATTGCTTTAAATATTCTAGTCAATCTCCCTTTCATTTGCCAACTTTTCCTAAAGTTTGGGCAAGATTATGTTATAAAGAGAAAAACTCACCATTCTCCAAATTCCCCCAACTCTCTGCTCTCAGAGAAAATGCATTTGATTGCATATGTTTCAGATATAGGAGACAAATAATAATTTGCTTTTGGTGAAGAGTACCTAATAGATGATAGAAGACCAAAAAATAGTTGCATCAGTTTCATTAGCACAGTTACTTTTTTCAGCCCCTCTCCATTTATAATAGTTCCCAGAGATCTTTGCATGCCTGTTCCTCTTTGGCTAAAGATGTGAAAATGCAGAGGAGGAAGACAAAGGAAGCATGGCAGATAACTAGTAAAGAAGACTGTATTTTTTTTGGTAGTGGTAATTAAGGAATTCCCTTAAATTTCCTGTTTTTCTGTGACTGCTATATCCATGTGTTGCCATAGTTCCTAGTTAAAAAGTAAAATGTTTAATAAAAGAAAGGTTTTGTTTTGCTTATCCAAGGCACTAAACTAAAAGTTGTTTTTTCTCTTTCTTTTACTGATTTGAATCCTTGTTTCAATCCTGAAAAGACACGATCTTGATCCATTAGTTTGTAGTTCTAATGGAAGACATCAGGCAGCTTGTCTACATATATTTTATGTTGATCTATGATATGTCTTCAATATTATTCATATCATGAGAGTAGCCACTATCACAATAAGATATTTTTGCATTCACATGTTCTAGATGTTAAAGGAAAGTACATATTATTGCCTCTGGAGGACCATGCCAATGGAGTGATACTAAGATTCTCTGTGCCAATTTATTATCATGAATATTTATTACTATTATTGCATATTTTTAAATGTTTGCTTACATATAACATGGAATTAATTAATCATCTTTGGGGTAGTATAATTTGCAGATTTTAAGGCCTATTGACCTGGGATCTCTTGCCCTCCTGTACCCCTTCCTTAGATCTACACACAAGGGTCTATTTCCAAATTTATAAAATAAGTCTTCACTCCATTTTCCCTAAGAAGTTGAGACTATAAAATGTTACAACAAAATAGAACATATTTCTGGAGATACTATCTTTCTGGATCTGTTCATATACATCAATGTTATAAATAATACATAGTTCTAATGGTTTGGTTTCTATTGCTAAAACCTAGTTTCATTTCCATTGAGACTTAACCCAGTGGAACTTCTTCCTACTGCATGTGTTATCAGAATTAAAGATTTATTTAAAACTTCATATTTTTAACATGCAAATGAACTTAAAATGTGAAAACTGGAACAAATGAATTTAATTTTACTTAGTTTGAGCTAATAGTCTGGTCAAGTCATCATGGTGATGTGAATGAAGTATTGACAAAAATAAATAATATAACAGAAGGGGGGGAATACTTCTGAAGATGGTGAATTAAAAAACTCCATTTCATTGAGTAGACCAAATAAAAATCCAATTCTATTTTATCTTTACTAATTTTGTACTGAAAAGAGACAATGGACAAGGAAAAGTGCATATTCAGAAGACAACACCCTAAATGGAAAAGAGTTTGAAAGCCTATGATAGGAAATTTCAAATACCTGGTACTGGTATTAAAAGGAGAGAAGTAAATGATGAAATATAAAAATTATATAAAGAAATTGTATAACAGTAAAGAAAATGAGAAAAGAAAAGAGAATTTAATAAAGATGTGTTTTGGACATTTTGAACATTATCTGTAAGTTGTCTTTCAATAAATAGAGCCTAGATCAGGTGAATATAGGAGATGGGATGAATAAAATTAATTTAACTAGAAAGGTTTTTAAAGGGTCAAAGAGAAATAATTTTCTCCTGTGAGTTTTTGATAAACTGGAGAAACGCAGAAAGGAAGAAGTTATGACCAAAGACAGAATTTAATAGAATTCTTTTAACTGATTCATAGCATATAATACATAAGGACTGAAAAACTTTAGGATTTAAGATATTATGTTGACATATATCAAAGTAGAGTGAATAAAAGAAGTGTAATTTGCCCACAAGAATGAATATCTATGTAGAGGAAATTGAAAATGTCTAGCTTTTGTAAGAAAACCTTCTTTACTCACTGCAATGCCTGGGGATAATGGTGGTAAAAAGTAAAATAAAATATTCAAGTAGTAAAATGACTTTGATGTTTTTTAGCATGGCTATCTTTGTATTAGTTGAATCAATCACTAAGCACCAGTGCAGTAATTATTTACCAAGTGATAGGCTTTTCCACAAGTGCTGGAAATGAAAAGAAAAAGAAAACAAACAAAATTCACTTTCTACCCTCAAGAAGCTTATATCCTAAATGGAGGAAACAACATGTAAGATCTGAGTTCATATGTGGGACTACACAATTAAGCTGTGTGACCCTAAGAAGGGTATTTAACTTCTTTTTGTCATTTAATTTCTTTATCTGTGTAGTTGAACTAATACAAAAAGCAAATACCTAGAGACAGTGTGAGGATGAAATATATGTCAAATACCATATGAATCATTAAGTGAAATAATGTTATAGTTCTACTTCTATTTATCTATCTATACATCTACCTTTTAAAATAAAGATATCTCTCTCTATATAAACAGACATGCCTAGATACAAATATTTAGCTATATTTATACATAAAACTATACATATAATTTACATGTTATGTATGTGTGTATATACTTTATGAAAATTATAGACAAGATAGAAGACAACTTTAGGATTTAAGGCACTAAAAGCCAAGAGGAAGGGGGATATTAAGGTGGAAAAGGCCTTTTACAGAATTTAGGATTTAAACTGAGTCTTGAAGAAACTAATGATGTAAAAAAGAGGAATTAAGAAAGGTTAGATAGTATCCCAGGTTTGGGGGACAAAGAATATAAAAGCATGAAACCCTGGAGATGGTCCGTTGCCTGTGAAAAGATATTAGGCCAACATGACTAGAATTTGGAGTGTGTGGAAAGGAATAAGATATAAAGAAATATAAAATTAATGAAGTGGGAGGAAGGAAAAATTTTTGAAAAATTAAAAATATAGAACAAAGAAATTTATATTTGATCCTAAAGTGAGACACTTAGGTTTACACACTTAGGAGCTCAAGATAAAAATATCAAGGTCAAAAGCACTATGTAACCAGAAATCAACTAAGAATCAGAAGAAATATGACTGACTGAATAAAATATCACACATATTATCTGTGCAATCTTGAGCACGTTACTCACTTCTCTGAGTCTCCATTTCCTTATTTGTAAATTTTAGAAGCAGTATGTGGTTACTGCACATACTCTAGCTTCTTGAAACCACAGGTGAGAGACTTATAAAAGGTGGACACCAAAGGTACATGAGCAGCCCTGAAAAGGCATATAAATACCATCAGCAATGCTAGTCCTCTCTAGGATAACCCGTTATCCTAGAGATAGAGTGAGATAGACAGGGTAAGTGAAGTTGAAATACCAACCAGTTGCCATTCTTCATTTTGTTTCCTCCATGAATTTTTCTCTTCTGTAAGTAATATGTATCTTCTTTCACAACATGACAAATATGTAACATAGAATACATGTAGAACTTTTGTCATATTTGCTAAGGAATGAGAGAGGGGGAGAACATGGACTGTGAAATTTCAGAAAATAATTAAGAATTGTATTGATATATAAATCTGGAAAAAATAAAATGAAATAAGATTCTGTCTATTGTTGGCTCATTAAAAAAAGGAATTACTGGAAGGCCTCAGAATTGTTGGTCAGTTAAGAGGATGTCTACGACAACATGTGAAAATTTAATCTAGCATAACGGGAAGATGAAAATAATTTGTTGTAATGGTCATGAAGGCAGCTGAAAGAGGATCATGAGGATCATATCAAAGAACCCAAGGTCATCTATACTAATGCAAGTAATGGTCAGTCATCCTGACTTTTATTTTGCCACTGAACGTTGACATCTGTAAGATAGAGTTAGGCTGACAATTTTATGCAACTCTGTCTCATTTAAATCTTGGAAACACAAATGTTGACTTGTCACCAACCTGTGATGTCATTGGTTTTCTTCAAAAATTAAGGACAGAGGTAGATAGCTGGCTTAGTGGATTAAGACACAGGCCTAGACGTAGGAGGTCCTGGGTTCAAATTTAGCCTCAGATACTTCCTAACTTAGTGAACATGGTCAAGTCACTTCACCTCAATTGCTTACTCCTTACCACTCTTCTACCTTGGAATCAATACTTAATATTCATAAGGATTTAAAACAAAAGTAAATGAAGGACAAACAACAAAATGTAGATACTGATATTTGAACTGTCTCTTAGAATGAGATCATTTATGTAAATATCTTCACAATCTGGAAGCACTTTATAAATATGAGATATCATTATAAAATATAAGGAAAAGAGAAAATCTAGTGATCTGCATGTCAATTGTCTGACTGTCCCATTGGTTAACATTATCCTTTCCTCTTAGGAAATCTTCATTTTCTCCCTTTGCATATCTGTTTTCAATGTCACTATCAAAGCCTGGCTCAATAATTGTTTTTTCCTTGAAGTCCTTCTCACTAGAAATAGTCTCTGTACTCTGAACTCTCATAATAATTTGTAGCACTCTTAGAGGAGTTATCATACTCATTGCTGTCAATTAATAATCTGTAAGCCTGTTTTATCTCCTCTTTTACACTATAAATTCCTGTGGGCAGGGACAATGTCTTATTTATCTCTGTTTCCTCCAAATCACCTCATACAGGGACTTATGCATAGAAATAGCTCACTTATTATTGATTCAGTTCTGTTGCATTTTATATAAGGATGAGACATGAACAATCACCTAGTCTAACCCTTTTATTTTACCAGTTAGAAATTTGAATTTGAGAATGGTTATGTAAGTTACTCAAAGTAACAGAAGGAGCGACTGATTCTAAGGTCAAATATAAATGGTTCTGTTTGGCTTTAAGCTCTTCACTACCTGGCCCTTCCTGGCTTTCTAGTCTTGTTGCACCTGGCTGATCTTCCTTCACTCTTGCCATTAAATCTCTCTCAAACACTGAGTAGCTATCAACTTGGGCAAGTCACACAAACTTTTGAAACTTAGAGTCTTCCTCAGTTGTCACTGCTGTTTAGTTATTCAGGCTTGTTCAGTTATGTCCATGGAGTTTTCTTGGCAAAGATACTGGTGGTTGCCATTTCCTTCTCTACTGTATTAAGACAAACAGAAGTTTAATGACTTGCCCAGGGTCACATATCAACTGGATTTAAACTCAAGTATTCTGGACTCCAGGTCTTATATTCTATCAACCAAATCATCTTGCTACCTCTGCTTCCTCAGTATCCCACATCAAATGAATAATAATAAAAGCAATCTCAGAGGATATTTGTGAAGCCTCACAAATAAAGCATATAATGTTTTCTGCAGATCTTAACGTGATATAAAATGACAGGTATTATTATTCCTATTATAATAAAATGAAATGATTTCAATAATAACATAAAACAATATCAAACTGTAGAATGGCAACCACTAAACTAGATAATTATGTGATGAGTATTATAGAAGTGGTAGAATTGGTTACTGGTTTTTATAATCATGTGTGTGGTCATTTAAAATATGACAATAATTAAATATATAAATGAAGAGGCATTAAAATGGAAAAAGAAACAGATAAATAAATAAAAAAGAATTCATAGGCAAATTGCCTGTATAGTTTACACTCAAGTAGAAAACATATCATTGTTTTTATAATTCAGCATTCTGCTTTTAAAATCCTCCAAAACCATCTTTCACTTCCTTTGCCTTTTGGCACTGAACAAATATTGGACAATAAACAATGGTCTAACATTTGTCATTTAGAAAAGACATGTTGCAATAGAACATCACAACACCAAAGGCCAGGTCCAAAGGACTAACACGCTTCATTTAACATCTCTTACATTGCTCATTTGTCATTCTTTCTGCCCTTTTGCTCAAAAATGAACTGAGACATCCACCATTTATGGCCATGACACTCCCCTAAAGGACAGACTTTTCTTCTGTATTCTATTTAATGATAAAGGAAAAGTAAAATCACAGTGACTAAAGCAAGGGATCTGAGGGGTGATTATTTATATGATGAAGTGAGGCAGAAAGGCCTATAATAAAAATGCTAGGTGATACTTAACAGTGGTCTAAAATCACACGCTATAACTGTGGAAGAACAGAAGTCTTTTTCCACGTTAAATTTTGCAGAGGAATATATATGTGTCCCCATTAAAAGAACCAGAGGGGGATAGATATTTTTTCAGCAAAATTATGTATATATATGTGTGTGTATATATATATATATATGTATATATATATACATATATACGTGTGTACATACATACATTTATACAAATATGTGTATATGTTTACATATTTAATACTTTGATTCGAGGAAATATATATTTTTAAATTACCTTAAGAAAAATCTTTATTTTCCTCACAAGGAAATTCTTTTAATACTACATTAAGCAAAATATTCCACTTTGCATGTGCTACTCAACTTGGTTTCAATGCCTCAGAACCATATGCCCCTCCTAGGATAAGCACATCTTTTATAAGCTTACCATCATTCTTCTATCTTAAGCTTTGATTAACTCCATATACCTTAGTCTACTCTCCTTTCTGTTTAGAGCACTGGAAGGAGGAATAGGAAAATCTTTCAAAAGACTTTTTTTCATAGAAATGATTCCACTTTTCATCTGCTGCCCTGTTTAGTTTCAGTTCCATAGGACAAGATGTCATTTACTCCCACTTGCCTCATTCTATCCACTTTTTCCTGTTTTCTTTTTTATTTTCTCCTTCTTTAGATTATAAGCTCATTGAGATCAGGAACTTTTTTATTACTTTTATCCACAGCACTTAGCATACTTTGTATAAACTTAATAAATTATTATTGGATTGGATCATATTCCAAAGAATTTTATTTTATTTTTGTTTTAGCACTGGTTCAGATAAACAATTAAGGCTGGTAAAGAGAATATATATTAAATATGGAATGTTAAGCATCATAAATATAACAGACTGGCAGGTGATACAATGGATGGGAAACTGAATTTAAAACATGTTTTAACCATTTATTTATTAGTATGAACCTGGAAAAGTTACATAGTTCTTCTCAGTCTAAGATTCTTCATTTGCAAAATGAGAGGGATTAGATTCTATGGCTTTTAAGTTCTCTTTTTGTGATTCAATTATGATGCAATGATATAAGGAAAAATGGAAAGAAGAGAATGAAAGATATCTTAGAAGAAGAGGGAAAAGATAGGAAGAATTTAAAAACAGAATAATGGTGAGGTGAGGTGGGAAATGATTAACCTTACCCACATCTAATTTGGTTGAAAGAGAGAAGACTAAATAATCTAATATTAAAGAATGAGTTAGCCAAAGAACACATCATAGAAACAATCAATGATTTTATCAAATACTGATAACAATAAGACAACATTCCAAATTTTTGGAATGCAGTCAAAGCAGTTTATGTATCTACATCTATATATATATATATATATATATATATATATATATATATATATATATATATATATTAGGGTATGAAGTTTCCTATCTCTCCTAATATCCCCTACCAAAAAAAACAAAAATCACTTCACAGAATGAAAGCAAAAAGTGATAAGATAGACAGGAGTTCAAAAGGAAGCTAAACACCCAGAAATACCTAAGGGAAGAAGGTTCCTGACTTCCCTAGCCTCAAGCTCATCATTTAAACCCTGGGGGCAGGAATAGAAGAGTGTGAAACCAACAAAGTACCTCCTGCTGGTAAGACCAGCTTTCTCACCTTGCTTGCTAAGTCTTGAAACTTGCATGCAGAATAGTACTAGAATTCTCGGGTGGAGGGTCCTGGGAATGACTTTGTCTGCTGCAATCTTGCTTCCAAAGACCCCTGCTGGCCCACAGCTTGATATTGAGTGAGTGGACATCACAGAGTCTATGGGTACCAGGACCTAAGGCATTCAAACTCACTACTAAGAAGCTAGGGACTTTGAAGGTCCAAGGAATGCAGATTGGAATGCTCTTTCCCAGGCTTTAGTGGAGGGAAAAGAGGGAGGAAAAAATCATGCCTTGGTAAGTTTGGTTGCTGATGAAATGAAAGAAAATCAGCTGTGGTCACTCCCAGGTGAGTAGAGTCTCTCGCTGCTGCCATAGTGGGAGGTAGTCTGTCTCCTTTAAGTTGCTTGACAGAACTGTCTATGGTCTCTGGCTAGAGCACCTGAATCAATCATGGACTGGGGTTCGAGTGGGGGACCAGGAATATATTCAAATCTGTATTATAAAAACTGGAATAACTAAAGCTGACCCAAGAAAAAAACTAATACACACAACGAAATCCTGAAACCTGAAGCAATATTTTCCAAAATACTAGCAATGCTGGGTCTCTAGCAAACAAAAACAAGCAAACAAAAAAATGAAAAGAAAAAAAGAAAAAAAGGCAATGATTAAGTATATTGTCCTGGCTGTTAAAATTTTAAAAATAAATCAACAAAAGTAAGCAAAGGAGAAGCAATCTATTAATAGCTATTATGGGGACACAGAGGACCAGGACTCAAACTCAGAGGACAGTGAAGTAAAAATATCTACTTCAAAAACAGCAAAGAAGTATAATAAATGGTTACAAGATCAAGAGGAACTTTTGGAAGAATTTAAGACCTCAAAATCCAAATTAGAGATGTTGATGAAAAAATAAAAAAAATAATAAGAGCAATACAAGAAAGTCAAGAATATTATAAAAGAAATATCACCCAAAGGGAAAAAAGAGATCCAGAAGCTCACAGAAAGAAATAATATATTAAGAACTAGAATTTGACAAGAGTAAGCTAATGTTTCCTAAGACAACAAGAAATAATAATATTAAATTAAAATAATAAAATTATGGAAGAGAATATGAAATATCACAGAAATGACTATCCTAGAAAATAGATCAAGGAGAAACAATATAAGAAACTTGGACACCATACTCCAAGACATCATCAAGGAAAATTGCCCAGAAATTCTATACTCAGAGATACATATATATATACATATATATATGTATATATATGAAAATGCACAAGAGCATCATTACTAAATTTTGTAGCTCCCAGGTTAAGGAGAAAATACATTAAGCAAGAACTGAGAATAAAACAACATTTATTAACTACAACATTACAAGAATGCAGGACATGGAACATAGCTTTTCATAAAGTAAAAGAATTGGGGCTTACAACCAAGAATAATATTTAGCAAAGATGAGCATAATTACAGAGGGGGTGAAATGGGTATTTAATAACCTAAAAGAGTTTCAAATATTCCTGGGGGAAAACCTAATATTTAGCAGAAATTTTATCTATAAGAAACATGCAAAGGTAATAAAAGACTAACCATAAGTGGTCTAAAACATCAAAGTGTTTGATTCCTACACGGGAATATGCCATTTTGGCTCCTGGGAAAGGTATCATTGCTTGGGTATTTTGATGGGATATATATGAAAGACTTGAGATGAACGTAATGAAATAAGCCAAAATGGTAATGGGATGGATAAGAACATAGGTTATCTTATATGAATGAATAAATGAACTATCACATATAGAAGGAGACAAGGGACAGAAGGCTGGAAGTACTAGAAGTCTACTTTCATCCAACCAGTGTTAAAGAGAGAAAACATACAAAGTTAGAAGGATATATTTTTTCCTTCTAGGCTGAGATAGCCACAAATCAGGAGGAATTTCATGAGTTTACCTACTACCAATCACAACAAAGTGTCTCAAAAGGACAAAAATCAAAATCAGGTGAGGTAAGGAGCTCTGTCAAAGGGGTACAGCCTGGAAAGCAGACAGAGTTTAGGCATTTCCACACTATAAGAGGGTAAAATTATCATTACTTCCCCACACCACTTATGGTGCCAGAGTCAGAGTGAGGGTCAAGGAGATCTCTAAATTCTCAGGGGCTGGCTGAAGGCACCATAGCCTTACCCCTAAGGACAATACAAGGCCTTGGCATCTAGACTTGGGACCTAAGGCTAAGGGGTGCAGGGGCAGAGATAATGCACAGATTGGCTGCCCACAGCAGACCCCTCAGAGAGTAAAAAAATAGCCTCAGGAAAAAAAATCACTCTGTAGCTTGCTACACCAAGAGCTGCCTGCCCTCCTCACTCAGACTCCTGACTGAGAAGGAAAAATAAAATTAACTCAGCAATGGCCACCAGCTCCCAAGAACTATAATCCACAAGTACCAAAAGAAATAAGATACAACAGAGAAAGCCTTTGACACTGGATAACTTTTATGGAGAAAAAGAGCTGAGTACAGAAGTGACAGAAAAGAGTGACAAACAAGCAATCATTCAAACTTTCCAATAAATTTGGAAATCTGTCTCAAGCTCTTGAGGAATCCAAAGTGGAGTTCAAGAATCAAGTAAAAAAATAAAAGAAAAATGGCAAGAAAAGAAGGAAATAAAATGTAAGTAATTTGAAAAGAAAGTAACAGTCTAAAACAGTGATGGGCAAACTTTTTAAAGAGGGGGGCCAAAGGAAAGGAAGTTCTTATCTGTCAGTTTGTTTCTAAGGCAACTCTTTTGAACTTTCATTGTATTATATCCTACTCATTGTATTCATGAGATTAGGAATAATGCTGAAGCTATATAGAACATTTCAGGGGGCTTGCATCTGGTCCGTGGGCCATAGTTTGGCCATCACTGGTCTAAAAGACAGAATCTCCCACTTGGAAAAAGAAGCACAGAAATTACATGAAATAATCAGCAAATTAGAGACTCGAATTGATCTGCTGGAAGCCATAAAAGCAGTATAGACCAAACCAAAAAGAAAAATCAAAAGATCATAGCTGAAACCAGTCTTTAAAGACTAGAATTGGGCAAATAGAAGCTAATGATCTCACAAGAAAGCAGGAATTAATAGAGCAAAATAAAAAAATAAGGAAATATGAACTATCTCATTGAAAAGATAACTGACCTGGAAAATATGTCTAGGAGAGAAAATTTTAGAATCATTGGTCTACCTGAAAATCTATAAAAAAAAAAAAACAGAAATCTTGACATCATATTACAAGAAATTATCCAAGAAAACTGCCCTGATATTCTTGAACCAGAGGGCAAAGTGAACACTGAAAGAGTCCATAGACAAACCTCTACATTAAATCTTCAAAAGATAACCCCAGGAATGTAATTGCCAAATTCAAGTGCTCCCAAGCCAAGGAGAAAACATTGCAAGAAACCAGAAAGAGACAATTCAGATATCAAGGAGCTCCAGTCAGGATTACACAGAATCTGGCACCCTCCATACTAAAGGTCCACAAGTTTTGGAATATGATACTCAGAAAGGCAAAAAAAGTTGAAAGTAAAAGAACTATTGAATTGATAAATTAGACTAGGATATGTTACTTTGAAAAAACAAATAAACTAGATTAAGTAATGGTTAACCTAATGAAAAAAGGAAAGAATAAAGCCAAATTAATAGTATCAAAGATGAAAAGGTTAACCTCATCTCTAATATAGAGGAAATTAAGGTAATTATTAAGAACAATTTTGCCCAATTATATGGTAGCAAATACAGAAATCTAGGTGATATGGATGAATATTTACAAAAATATAAACTGCCTAGATTAACAGAAGAGGAAATAGAATACTTAGATAATCCCATATCAGAAATACAAATTGAACAAACCATCAGAGAACTCCTTAAGAAAAAATCCCTATGGCCAGATGGATTCACAAGTGAATTCTATCAAACATTTAAAGAACAACTAATCCTAGTACTATATTAACTCTTTGACAAAATAAGCAAAGAAGGAGTCCTACCAAATTCCTTTTATGACACAAATATGGTACTGAGTCCAAAGCCAGTTAGATCAAAAAGAGAGAAAGAAAATTACAGATCAGTCTCCTTAATGAACATAGATACAAAAATCTTAAATAGAATACTAGCAAAAAGACTCCAGCAAGTGATCATGAGGGTTATCCATTATGATCAGGTGGGATTTATACCAGAAATGCAATGATGGTTTAATGTGAGGAAAACCATCCACATAATTAACCACATCAACAACCAAACCAACAGAAGTCAAATGAATATCTCAATAGATGAAAAAAAGCTTTTGACAAAATACACTTAATTCTATTAAAAACACTAGAAAACAATTAAATAAATGGAGCTTTCCTTTAAAAGTTAAGTAATATTTATCTAAAACCCAGTATAAGCAATATCTGTAATGGGAACTCATATGACTCTTTTCCATTAAGATCAGAGGGGAAGCAAAGATGTCTATTATCATCAATGTTATTCAGTGTTGTATTAGGAATGTTAGCTGTTTCAAGAAGATGAAGAAAAAAATTGAAAAAATAAGAATAGGCCACAAAACTGTGCATATTCTCACCTAACAATACCAGTACTAGGTCTATATCCTCAACAGATCAAAGAAAATTTATAGAACCTCTTTTTTGTGGTGGCAAAAATTATAAATTGAGGGGATGCCCATCATTTCAGGGATAGCTGATCAAGTTGTGGTATATAATTATGACAGAATATTATTGTTCTAGAAGCAATATTGAGAGGGATGGTTTCAAGAAAAACCTGGGAAATCTTATATGAAATCCTTCAAAATGAAGTCAGCAAAACCAGGAAGACACTGTACTCAGTAACAGCAATATTGTAAGGATGATCAACAGAAAAAGATTCATCTGAATAGGCAATTTTCAGATAAAGAAATCAAAAGTATCAATAAGCACATGAGAAAGTGTTCTAAATCTCTAATAATTAGAGAAATGCAAATAAAAACAATTCTGAGGTATCACCACACACACCTAGCAGATTGGATAAAATGAAAGACGGGGAGAGTAATGAATGCTGGAGGGGATGTGGCAAAATTGGGACATTAATGCATTGCTGGTGGAGTTGTGAACTGATCCAACCATTCTGGATGGCAATTTGGAACTATGCTCAAAGGGCTATAAAAGAATGCCTGCCCTTTGATTCAGCCATACCATTGTTGGGTTTGTACCCTAAAGAGATCATAGATAAATAAACTTGTACAAAAATATTTATAGCCACTCTTTTTGTGGTGGCAAAAAAATGGAAAAGGAGGGTATGTCCTTCAACTGGGGAATGGATGAACAAATTGTGGTATATGCTGGTGATGGAATACTATTGTGCTCAAAGGAATAATAAACTGGAGGAATTCCATGTGAACTGGAAGGACTTCCAGGAATTGATGCAGAGCAAAAGGAGCAGAGCCAGAAGAACATTGTACACAGAGACCAATACACTGTGGCAAAACATAATGTAATGGACTTCTGTACTAGCAGCAATGCAATGATCCAGGACAATTCTGAGGGATTTATGGAAAAGAACACTACCCACATTCAGAGGAAGAACTGCAGGAGTGGAAACACAGAAGAAAAGCAGCTGCTTGAACACATGGTTTGAGGCAGACATGATTAGGGATTTTAATTCGAAAACTACCACACTAATGCAATGATCAACAATTTGGAAATAGGTCTTGATCAATGACACATGTTAAAACCATTGGAAATGCGCATTGGCCAGGGATGGGGGGAGGGCAAGGGGTGAAGGGGAAAGTAGGAGCATGAATCATGTAACCATGTTAACTTTTCTAAAAAATGAATATTAATAAATGTTAAAAAATGTGGGGGGCAGAGAAATTAAAATGAAAAAAAATAAAGCCACATACCACCCTAAATGAAAAAAACAAAATCTTAATGCAAAAAAAAGATTCATTTACTCTGACCAATACAAAGATACAAAACAGTTCCAAAGGATACAAGATGAAAAATGCTACCCACCTCCAAAGAAAGAACCAATGAAGTGTGAATGCAGACTGAAACATATTTTTTACTTTGTTTTCTAATGCTTTCTTTCTCAATATGGCTAATATTCAAATAGCTTTTTCATGACTTCACATGTATAATTGATATCAAATTACTTGCCTTAAGGTATTAGTTAATTAAATAATCATATGTTTTTAAAAATCATAAAAAATATGATGATATGCATTTTTGGGCATATCACACATAGAAAACTAGAAAAATAGATCAATAGAGTGAGATAGATAGGTAGTGAGATAGATAGATAAATAGATAGATATTCAGACATTGCCAAAAGTGAAGAAACATTTGCAACAACTTGAAATTCTGAGATTTTCAGTTATGGAGGATAGAATTCCCTCCCAATTTGGATAAAGTTGGAACTCTTGCAAGACATTCTTAATATCAGAAGTCCTGTTGCTGGAAAGTTTGAATGGTTACACTGGAGTGACCAGGACCTGAAGAAGAATCTGCCCTTGGAGACTGGGGCAAAGTCCAGTGAATTATTAATAGAGAAAATATGCAGGGAGAACAGAAGTGGAGCCACAGCAGCTGAGATTACATCTATGCTAGGCAATCAGATAATGAGAAAAAGCTTCTACATTTTTTGTGATGTAGGTTCTGAAAATAGAAACTGCCTGCTGTAAAGGAACCTCTTGATTGTCTATGAAAGACTTTTCTCTTCTCAGCTCTCCAAACTTATGCGAATTTGCAAAAAGACATTTCTATAAATTTTCTTGTTATTTCTTTAAGTTATGCTAGTTATTGATTTTGTTTCACAAATCAGTCCATGATTATTTTCAATGTGTTCTACTACATTCCTGTATGTTTATTCAGTACCAATGAAGTTCCAATGGAGGCTATCACTGGTTAGGTGAAAATACACAAAATGTAATTAAATCAGAGGATTATATCCTTAATCAGAAAGTGAAGGGGGCAGCTGGGTAGCTCAGTGGATTGAGAGTCAGGTCTAGAGATGGCAGGTCCTAGGTTCAAATCTGACCTCAGACATCTCCCAGGTATGTGACCCTGGGCAAGTCACTTGACCCCCATTGCCCACCCTTACCACTCTTCCACCTATGAGCCAATACACAGAAGTTAAGGGTTAAAAAAAAGTGAATATACCATCTTATGTTTTGAGATTCGTATGGCAATGAATTTTTATACTTTTATATTATTTATTTTATACTATTTTCTTTTAATAATATTTAATTTTCTCAATTACATGTAAAAACTATTTGTTAACTTTTGTTATTTTTTATCTTGAGTTCCAAAATTCTCCTTCCTATCACTGCCTCCATCCCCTAGAATGTAGAAGAGCTGAGTACTCTTGCTTTTTCTGAGAAATCTACTGAAAATCATTCACACAAAGGATCAAATATACCATCAGAAAATGATTGCGATCTCAGAGAGATATACTAATTATAACACATATTTGGGGATTCTGTAAAAAAGTAAAAGACAGAGCTCTCAATAAGCAAAAATTTTGGGTTTTTTTTATCAATTTTTTCTATATTGTCTCCAAAATGTAGTCATTACAGAGACTTCCAGACAAGTTTTAGATATATAAATCCAGCTTATTCTAGAATGTAGGGCAGGTCTCTATGGACAAAAAAAAAAAATCACAGTTGAGGTCATGGACCCATATGCAAATGAACGGAGATACTTGATTTGAGGATCTACTCTCCAAATTGCCATATACATTCATTTCTATGAGTTGTTGCAAGTTTCTTGAATTATCCAGTTTACTTAGTGAATTTTCCACTTTACTTTTTATGTGTAGGTCAGGCAGATGCAAATTGATGTTCATTCTGGAAGTTGAAGGTGAATAATCAAGATGAAGAGTAAAATTAAATTCTAGATTTAAATGCTTCATTGTGTTTACTTTTAAGTTTCCTCTAGCATAGTTTTATGTAGAACTGCAAATATATATTTAGTTTCTTAGCTGTAGCCATCTTTATATCATACTTTTTTTTTACCAACATGGGGTCAATTTATTTACTTGGAATTTTGTTCATCACAATTTCCTTTAGATGTTTCTTCATTGAAGGTGTTTGCTACTTAAAATTGTTGCTGGTAGCTTTGTACGTATGGCTTGGATTTCTAGTTACTCCTTTTTTGGTGTCCCTAAAAAGTTAAATTTCAATTGTTTCTATATGTGATGACTACTCAGACTATATATATATATATATATATTATTTTGAGGATAATCTGTAATGAGAGACATTCCCTAGAAATAAAAAAACAGAGATTAAAACATAGAAATAATCTTAGAGGTGATTAAANGACTATATATATATATATATATTATTTTGAGGATAATCTGTAATGAGAGACATTCCCTAGAAATAAAAAAACAGAGATTAAAACATAGAAATAATCTTAGAGGTGATTAAAACTTTTCCTCCCTTTCCTTTTTAGTATGTTCATTTGGGAAGAAACAATGAAAGTTTGATATGATTAAAAACTTGTGGTTGATTTACAGTACCTGCTGTAGCAATATCTTCAGTTCAACAAACAGTTGTTGAATACTTGCTGCATTAAATGCACATTGTTTTTTCTGGAGAGTCAGTCTCAGTTTTGGAGATATTCGATGGAGATTTATAAATTCTAAAGCTTTGCATGAATCTTAGTTTTGTGATACAAAAAAAGCAGATTAAAAAAAACCCATACAGTTGAAAACTCCTCAATCTTGACATGATTGTGAACTGGCAGGTTGAGTGGTATTTGTAAACCTGTTTTCACATAGGTTACAACATATAGAGTAATGGATTTTTATTACTGACAGAGAACAAAAAGTGACCCAATTATTCAGTCAGCATTCTTCATTGTCACTCACATAAATGGCAGGGTGAATGTTGTGAGCTGTATTTCTGAGTCCTTACTTCTGTATATGTATTTTTAAGGGAATTGAATTACCTAGATTTTTGAGTTGTGCTTTAATTCTGGCTCTGTTCTATTGAAACAAGCACTATTTAATTTCCCTAACAAAATTAAAGCTCTCAACTCTAGATTCTTAAAAAGAATGATGTCAGAATAAGTTGGAGCTAGTTTGCCTTCCAGAAAAGAGGAAAATATCTTCCCTTCCCCTGTGCTGAAAATAAAACTGAAAACTAAACAGTTTAAGTAACCAGAAGAAAACACAAAATTCTATTGAAAAGGCAAAATAGTGTCCTCTATTTAGAAACACAAAAGATGCCCTGGAATGCAAATAATGGATATGCAGAATTTTTGTACAGCACATTTTTAAACAAATAAAAATCACTGGATAGGCATATAATCATAGATGTCCTGAAATTTAATCAGAGATTATAAGAATACTTATAATTTCCCAGAAGAGATTTTGTAGAGATGTAAAAACTAATATCACTAAATTAATTTTATATTTGTTCCTAATCTCCATCTTTGTCATAAGATTATGAAAGTTTGATCTCATAACCACTGCAACATTACAGAAAAGATAAATTCAAAGTGAGGTCTATAAGACAAGGCAGCTATAGCAAAGAGCAAGGTTTAGTGCACTGGAATTCTTGAAGGTTTGACATTTCTTCAAATACCTACATCACTTTGTGTGCACATTAAGTAGTAAGAAAATTAGGCAAGAAACCTTGCTAACTGAAGGATATTTAAATGAAAAGTGGGGCATAATCCTTCTCTGAGGTTCTAATTCCCTTATTTGTTGGCCTTTGATTAGCTTTCTTCAGGGTCGCTTCCTGTGTTTCACTCAAAGCAGAATAGGACTAAGCCTCAGGTGACTGGCATAGAAAGTTCAATCAATAAATTTACTGGTCATTGAACAGGTTACAGAAAGGCAGCTGCCAGGAGGTTGTTTCTTTACATAAATTCTCTACACAGATGACACAAAGAAGAAATATAAAGCAAATGTCTCCTAATTCAACTGAAGAAAAAAGCCAGATTAACATGATTCCTGGAAAAATATAATTGCAAAACAGAGAAACAAGACACAAGACAGACACATTCTAACATTGCTCTCATCAGTGGTAGTTAGGCAATGCAAAGGATACATCCCTGGGACTGCTGTGAGAAATTTCTAATTTCAGATCTGACCTCGGATACATTCAGAATTGATTTATGGCTCTGGGCAATTTATTTAAATTACTTTTGCCTCATTTTATTCAACTGTAAAATGGGGGTGATAGCACCTACTTCTCAGGGTAGTTGTTAGAATCAAATGTGATGTCTGTAAAGAGCATGGCACATACTGGGTACTAGAGAAATGCTAAATATTGCTATTACTATTCATCAATTAGGCTCTAAATCTATGATTTTATTCACAGTTCCATTTTTTAATTTTAATTTTTCTTTTAATTTCTGTTCAAAGATTTTTTATTAAAATTTGGATGAAACAAAACCCTTTTTATAGGTTTTCAAAATTGCCATTTTCAACCATCATGGAGTTGATAATTTAGATATCTCCCAGTGTCAAGGGGCATATTTATATTTTTTCTCCAAGTTTATATAGTCTTCTCTCCCATAGATTTAGGAAAAATGAAAATAAATTTATTATGTGTGCAAATATGTGTTCTATAGATGTTTGCTTTCAACTCACTGTAATAATCAAAATATATATTTACTTGTTAAAATTTATAGTTATTGTTTCAAATTACATTTGTTGAGTGAGATGTGTGATGCTGTATTTTAATATGGGCCTGTCATGGAGTCAAGAAGTTTTGCCTAGATTCATGTACTGCATATGATAAATAATATCAGTGCAACCATTGGCAAATCACTTAACCTCACAGTGAATTCTGGGAACTCTCCAAATCAGTGACCTAACATTTATTAGGTTCCTATTATGTGCTAGTCATTGTGTGAAAAGCTAGGAATACAACAAAAGGTAAAAGACAATCTTTGCTCTCAAAAAGCTCACAATCTAAAGGAAGAGGGTATATAAATAACTATGTACAGACAAACTATACAGATAATGAATTTAAAATTACCAAAAGGGTGAAGACATTAAAATTGAGAAAAATTAATAAAGACTTCCTTTAGAAGATAACGCTTTAGCTTGGGACTTAAATGGAGCCAGGGAAGTCAAATATTTAATACAAGAATGCAGAGCATTTCCAGTACAAGGGCAGCAGAAGAAAATTCTGAGAATCAGGAGGTTGAGTGTCTTATTCAAAGCATTAGTTGCTCACCTAACTGTGGAGAAAATGTTCATATCCAAATAAAAACACAAGTTCTATCAGGAAAAAAATATTGAATATTTTATAATTACAAGGCCTAATAGGAATAGTACAAGGCAGAATAAGGGTTAATATCTATAATAATGGAATTTTCATTCTGACATCACTTTTATGAATATTCTTATGTTCATATATTCTACATATCAAGCTTAAACTATTAATTTATTGAAGTAGAATTTGATTTTCTCTTTTAACATAGTATTTGAGAATTATTGAGGTACATTAAAAAGGGAGCAAAAAACTCATCTGTCAGAGGTCCAGCCATACTCTGAATTTTTATATATGCCTAAGTATGTGCTAAGATCTTACAATATGAGATTATTGATAAAGAGTTATCTGATATGAATATCTAAGATAGATATATGAAAGCACAGTGTAATTGCATTTCTCCTTGAACATGGAGATTTTACTATTTTTGTCTTTTTATCCTCAGAATTAATCATTGTGCCTGGTACATAGTAAGCACTTAATAGATGAGTGGTTCTTAACTGACTGCAAATACCAAGAAATAATTGCACATCTAAAAAATATGCAAGTTATTTTCCTTCTTACAAGTGAAGCTAATCATTTGCAACAGAACAGCAAAATTGTGCATCTAATCTATTCTGCTAACCTATCACTCTATTTCTTAGCCAATCCAATACTGTGGTATAACTTTATATAGGATGCTTTCAGAAAAACCTAGGACTTATATGAACTTACACACAGAGAAGTTAGCAGAACCAAGAGAACATTATACACAGTAACAATAACATTGTAAGGATTATCAACTGTGAAAGACTTAGCTAGTCTCTGCAATACAATGTCCAAGACAATTCTAAAGTATGTATATGATGAAAAAGTCAATATATCTCTAGAGAGGATTCTAGACTATCTAATTACCTAACCACTAAAGATGTACATATGTTATCCAATTCTTTCGATTTCAGCATCTTATCTTATCCAAGATAACTTCATGGAGAAAATCCATGGAATTAGGAAGAGAAATTCAAAATAAATAATGAAACAACAGGATTATTTACCTAATCTTTTTTTTTTTAAACCCTTGTACTTCGGTGTATTGTCTCATAGGTGGAAGATTGGTAAGGGTGGGCAATGGGGGTCAAGTGACTTGCCCAGGGTCACACAGCTGGGAAGTGGCTGAGGCCAGGTTTGAACCTAGGACCTCCTGTCTCTAGGCCTGACTCTCACTCCACTGAGCTACCCAGCTGCCCCCCTATTTACTTAATCTTTTGACTGTCCTACCACTCCTTTTTCTTAGTCAGTACATTTTGTTTTAATTAATAATGCATTAGTAAATGGTTTGAAATCTGATATTGCTAGTGAAATAATGTGGATATTCTCTTGATGTTTGTTGTTGGTAATGGTAAGATACCAAGGTTTAGCTGGATCCTTGGAACCCACAGAGAAGGGCCTTTAGACCTTCTCCCAGTGACCAGTGTGCTAAGACTACCAGACAGAATTCAAAACAGGACAGGGGTTTATTTTAAAACACTGTTTGATGAAGGGGAAGATTAAAGACTGAGGATACCCTAAGACTAAAGAGTCTAGCTAAATTCCCACCTTATACAACACCCATAAGGGGATTTCTTCATTTTTCTTCCAGGCTCCCTAGGCCTTACACTGTCGAATTTTCCCCAGGCTATCTGACTACCTGACACTATTTAATCCTCCAAATTTCTTTTGGTAACATATACAGTTCTTCAGAGTAGTTTATGGTGAGCCCTTTATGGTAGGGGTTAACCCTACCATAAAAAAAATTTTCCTATTTTAAAAATATTTTTATATAATTAGGATTAATTACTCATTAAATATGTAGTAGAATGTGCTAGTAAATTTGTCTATTCTTTGGGATTTGTCCTTAGGAAGCTTAATTATGACTTATTCACTTATTTTTCTAATCTAAGTGGTTTTTCAATATTCTCTTTCATCTTCTATTCTTCTGAGAATTCTTTTTTTGGTAAATGTTGATCAATTTTACTTACAATGTCAGTTTTCCCAGCACATAATTAAACAAAATAATTCTTAATAATTACTTTAATTTTATCTTTGCTGGTGGTGCCTTTGCCATTTTCATTTTTAATACTGGCAATGTGTTTTTTTCCTTTTCTTTAATAAAACACTATAATAACCTATTTTATTTATTCTTTTGTAAAATATATTCTAGTTTAATTTGTTAATTTTTTATTTTAATTTTAATCTCTCCTTTGTTTTTCAAGATTTCTATTTTGGTATTTAAGGATTTCTCATTTGTTCTTTGTTGCTATTAATGTTGCATCTTAATTTCACTTATTCTTTCTCTGTTTTATTGATGTAAATGTTTAGAGATCTAAATTTTTGCCAAAGTACTGCTTTAGTGTATTCTCACAAACTTTGGTGTGTTGTCTCATTATTATCTTTCTTTAATGAAATTATTAGTTTTATATGATTTGTTCTTTGAGCCTCTCATTCTTTAGGATTAGATTATTTAGCATCCAATTAATTTTTAATCCATGATTCAATAACCCTTTTTGAATGTATTATTTTTTGCAGTATGGTCTGAAAAGGGAACATTTCATGTTTCTGCTTTTCTTTTTTTGTGAGGTATTTATTCCTGAATATGTGTTCAGTTTTTGTAAAGGTACCATGCATAGGTGAGAAAAATAGGTTTATTAATTTCTATTCCCATTCAGTTTTCCTCAGATACCTATCATATTTAACTAAATTTCAATTAATCTTTTATGTTAGAGTAATCTAACTATGAGAGGGGAAAATTGAGGTTCATCACAAGTATGGTTTTACTATCTATTTCCTCCTATAACTCCTATAACTCTTCCATTAAGAATTTGAATGCTAAGTAATTTGTGCACATATGTTTAATATTGATTTTACATTGTTGTGTGTTTTTTTTATTCCAGCTGCTTGTCTTAATTCTGTGTATTTCTTTCTATTTAATTATGTTTCTTATAACATTTTGAATTCTGGTTCTAATTCATCTTGCTTTTTACTTCTGTTTCATTGATGAATACATCTCATTCACATTCACAGTTATGACTACCAACTATTTATTTCCTTCCATTCTCTGGTCTTATATTTTATCTTTCTTTCTTCCTTTCTTTTTATCTCTTCCACTTTCTGCTTCAAAATCTCTGTTGGGGGAAGTATTTCTATACTCAACTAAATGTGGGTAAGTACCTATATATGAGTGTAGCTATGTACCTATGTATACATGTATCCATGTACTTTACTTCTTTGAACCTATTTAGACGAGAGTGAATTTTAAGCAGTGCCTTCCCCATTAATCATTTCTCCCTCCTCTTCAAAAAGTCTTCCTTGCATGCCTGTTAATATGAGATGAATTTCCCCATTGTTGCTCTGATTTCTCTCTTCTCCTAGTACATCTCTCCTTTATGCCTATACATTTTAAAGCAAAAGCAATCAAACAAATAAAAAAACATTGAAAAAGGGCAGTTTATTTAGATCATGGAATATGGGAAGAAGAGTAATGCCCAAAAAGACCAAAAACACAGATTGGGGTTAAGTTGTACAGGGCTTTAAATTTAAATAATTATGAGATAATTCCACAGGTACCAATAGAAGTTAGGTCATAGAATAATGGTTAAAGAAAGAATGAATGAGTAGAGATTATCGAAGACTCCCTGCTTGAGTGTACTGAGGCAATAATTTGTTTTCCAGATATCACAATACTCTAGTGTGCTGTCTTCTTAAAGCAACTAGCTTGGATATGACAGAGAGTCTCCTGACACTTGTCAAACTCACCAAACTATTCATTCTTTGTCATATGGGGTCAAATAATATCACCAGAAACCCAGAAAGCATTTCTAATAATTATGACATTTTGGACAATAAACTAAAGGTCTTTGGAGTACAGATGGCTATTTTTGAAAGTGCTATTAAGGCAAAGGAAGACACAGAAATTAAGAACTGGCCAAGTTGATCCTGGAGAGAGTAATTGAATTAGATTTTTAAAGTTAATTTTAGTTAAATGTTTAAAGGAACTTTCTGGTCATCTAGTGGATCCAATTTTCTCATTTTACAATGAGAAAATCAAAACATGAGTTCAAATACTATTTTCGATTCTAATTTGTAAAAAAAGAACTTGAACTCATGGTTGTTTGTATTTTTTTACATAAGAAATATGGGTTTGGGGGCAGCTGGGTAGCTCAGTGGAGTGAGAGTCGGGCCTAGAGACAGGAGGTCCTAGGTTCAAACCCGGCCTTAGCCACTTCCCAGCTGTTTGACCCTGGGCAGGTCACTTGACCCCCATTGCCCACCCTTACCACTCTTCCACCTATGAGACAATATTCCGAAGTACAAGGGTTTAAAAAAAAAAAGAAATATGGGTTTTCTAGAGAACTACACTGTCTTACTCCTTAGAACAGGATTTAGATTTCAGTACTATAGCTCAAAATATGAAATTATTAGATTTTTGGCTCAAGATAGAATGTGCAGGAAAAAATAGATATGTACATAGAACTTCAAAATATGATTTTGAGAGCTTTTATCAGATGTTCGGAGTATGGGAAAGAAGAGGTAGAGAAGATTACTCATGCATTTCTGTCAGGCCAGATATCATCGAGATTAGTAAACATGAATTATAAAGAAAAATAAAAAAGAGAACCAGTCAGAAACAAAAGTTAGCATCTACAAAAAGAACTGAAAATAAATCCCATATTGACTTATACTATATTTAACAAACAAAAGATGTGGATGTTAAAAAGCATGGAAGTGAGATTAACCCAGTATATATCAATGAAGTCTGGGAATGGAACTCAAGTGTGTGTTTGTTATTGCTATGGGAGGGTAAGTTTATCCCCCAAAGAAGAAGGATAGGAAAAATTATATAATAGCATCAAATCATGTAGGAATATATTTTCATATGGACAAGGTACTATGCTAAGTAATGGGGACATGAAGAAAGACAAAAACATAATCCCTATTCAAAATACTTCATATTTGTTATGTGGGACAATATGCAGATAACTGTACATGCAAGATATATCCAGTAAAAAGGCTTTTAAAAAGTGGAGTAATCTACTATGAAACATATTAATTTGGCTCTACTCTAACTAGTATGGAAAAACTAATTTCTAAAGTAAAATGATAGGCAATTCCTCAAAAACTGAACTCTGCATCAGAGCTTGTGATCAAAATAGAGAATGAGGCATAACCTCAAGAAGACACTCATTTTGAAAAGAATAGATTTCAAAAAGTTCAGAAAATTATAGAATACATTTGGCTAAAATTTCCAGGATAAATAAACCAAACAGGAAAGATAAATCTTTTAAAAATGAATTCTGAAGTCATAAAAAACAAGTCCAATTGGAAAGGAATAAAAAAAAAAACAACTGTGTGGGTCACAGTTCTTTTAGACAGTTTGGTGAAATCTATTGAACCATTTTCAGAACAACATTTGCCTACATTAATGATTGACAAGGAAGCTAACTTTTATTTTGAGGTTAATTAACATAATTTCCCATATTTGCAACACTACAATTTGAAGATCATGGATACCAAGACACATATCCTAGGATCCCAATTTAAAAACACAAGTTCTTTATAGAAATGAAATTTTTGGAAATTGTTGAAGAAAATGTATCAAAGGTGGGAACAGTGGCAGATCGGAATGAATACAAAAGTATGATATACTTTTGAAGGAAAGATGCTAAAGCTTTAAACCTGATGCTGGAAGCAATGCAAAGAGTAAAAAAAGCTTTTTAACCTATTCTGAATGCGATTGGTAAAAAGGTTCCAAGTTTGGATCATAATACTTCGAAGCTAAGTGGGCAATGGTCTGTCAGGAAAATAAGAAGACATAACAATTGAGCTTATTTTCCTCTTCTTTCCTCTTCTAAATACAATGGTCTTTGGACTGGCAAAGTTAGACCAAAAAGACTTTAAGGAATTGAAACCCAAGATTAAGTAAATGCAAGTCAGACAGCATCTAACTATTCTCAATGTGTTTATAAATCACCAGAAATTGAAGAATAATATAACAGAATTCTGAGAAAATTAGAAGGTGAGGTGTGATTGACTACCTCTTGTAATTGGTCATTGAAATGTCAGACAATAGAAGTACCTCTAATCTGTAGGAAGGCAATGATAAATTGATTTTTAAAAATAGAACAAATGGGGATAAAAACTATAGGATAAGACTTTATTTGATAAATTTTAAGGCTATAATATAGATTTTTGTAATTTGATTGGCTACCATGATAAGCGTGGGATGATACTTCAGAATTATACCACCTTACACCTTTAAGACTGGACAATGTGACAAAAAAGAAAATGATAAATGTTATAGGGGATGTGGGAAACAGGAATATTAAAACACTGTTGCTGGAGCCATGACCTGAGGCAACCATTTTGTATAAAAATTTGGAAATATGCTCAAAAAGCCATAAAACTTTGCATGCCCTTTGACCTAACAATACCACTACTAGGTCTATATTCAAAAGAGATTAAAGATAGTGGAAAGAAGCTACAAAATATTTATAGTAATTCTTTTTGTGTTGGAAAATAATTGGAAACTGAAGGGATACCCATCAATTAGGGAGAGACTGAACAAGTTGTGATGTATGACTGTAATGGAATATGATTGTGCCATAAGAAATGATGAACAGAATGATTACAGAAAACAAAATAAAACAAGAGAAAAAACCTGAAGAGCTTATATGAAATGACAGAGTGAAATGGGCAGAACCAAGAGAACATTTTACCCAGCAATGCTTATAATGTACAGTGATAAACTGTGAATTATTTAAATATTATCTTCAAAGAAAGGATCTGAGACAGTTTCAAGGGACTCACGAAGAAAAAGATTATCCACTGCCATAGAAAGAACTGACATTGTCTAAGAGCAGACCAAAGCACATGATTTTCACCTACTTTCCTTCATGAATATTTTTTTATAAAAAAGCAATATGTCTTCTTTCAAAACATAATAGATATGAAAATATGTATTGATTATAGCGTATCTATGGCATATCATATTGCCTACCATTTAGGAGAGGGGTAATTCAGGAGGGAGAGAGACAACACACATAGTAAAATGACATGAAAAACCATACCTACATGTAATCTGAAAAAATAAAATTAAAAAAACATTCTAAGGGTAATGAAAAAATATACAATAAGTAGATGTAGCCTTTCACACTTCCAAATGTAGCAGTCCACAAACTACAAAAATATACAAGTGATTTAAGAAGTATAGGGAAAAGTACCTAGTATGCTGGGTGGATTTTATGAAAGAATATATACAGAATTGAGAAAGATCAGAAAGTATACATGAGTTGAAATCTACATCATTGAACAGGATCCTCAAGTCAAGGAGAGTACAAATGACATGTATGATATTCTTGGTGCATATGTTTGACCTAATTTTCAATCTTAAATTATCTTAATTTTTTAAAAAGAATGTTGGTGAGAAATGAGTAACAGAATTATTGTCACCCCTGGAACTTTTTTACAGAAGAAAACTCATATTTTTACCTGTTCTATTATTAAGAATTTAGGGGGAATGAAATTATTTCCAAAATAGATCTCTTTCTCCATGTGGCTCCGCAACTTTTGAGGGTCTCAAGGATGGGGTATGTAACCTTACAATTTCAAAGTTATAAGGAAGTTCCAGTGAAGAAACTCCCTTTAGTAACACAGTTCAGCACATTATATCAAAACTATGATGTATACCTATAAAAAGTTGCCTGGGGCTTAAAGAAGTTAAATAATTTGCTCAGTTACATGATAAATATATGCTAGGAACAACACTTCTAGATTCTGAGTCCAGCTCTATCCAAAATACAGGATTTCTCCTCTCAATCCTAAGAAATTTGAAGTAAATACATATAAGCACACAATTCTAGTCATTATATTCTTCGTGCTTCCTATATTATAAGACTTGTTAAAGCTTCAGCTGAAATTTCTCTTCTCCTATTCATCCCAGGTATATTCTCCTCCCAAAAATTACCTTGCATCTTGTTATTGATTCATTCATTCTCATACCTTTAATTTATTTGCTCATGCTTAATATTCATATAATCTATTCTTCTGCTGGTTATTCTTTATTTTTATTTGTTTATTTATATATTCACTTATTTATTTGTTTAGTGGATTGGACCTTTTATTTCACTAGTATAGGAAATTTCTAATGAAGAAACACTACCTCTCAATGCAGTGCAGTAATTGTCATCAAACTTTGAATCACAACTATAAAACTCTATAGAGAGTTTGCTAAAACAATAAGATATTAAATGGCTTTTACTGTATATCACAGATAGTGTCAGTCAGAACTGTGATGTGAACCCAGTTTTCCCTGACTCAGAGACTGGTTTTTTCCACGAAGTCACATCACTTGTCATTTTATTCACTTCACAAATATTTATATGTAACTATTTAAGCACATTTTGTTTCTCTCAAGAGAATATAAACTTGCTGAATATAAACTGGTTTCCATTTGTTTTTGCAAAATTCCTAGCACATAAGTGATTTAAAATAGGATTCTTAATATTAATTTTTTATATTATGTTCTGCCCATTTCCCAATAGTCATTTATATACCTTATCCCCTAAGCCAGTGATGGGCAAACTATGACCTGTGGGCAAGATGCGGCCCCCTAAAATGTTCTATCCAGCCTTAAGACATTATTCCTAATCTGACGAATACAATGAGTAGGATACAACACAATGAAACTTTGAAAGAGTTGCCTTAGAAACAGACTGACAGATGAGCATTTCCTTTCCTTTGGCCCCCTCTTTAAAAAGTCTGCCCATCACTGCCCTAAGCTATTTTTGAATATGATTTGGGGAATTATTGTATAGTTAAGTCTGTATATTATATCACCTAATAATATAATTTTGCATATAAGCATGTCTTCAATAATATACACAGAGTCATTGGTCTTTAAATTTCCACAAACTCAGCAGCTTCTTTGTACATGAACATTAATATAGATGATATAGGAAAAGAACTTATGCTCTTCAATTAAAGGTGAATGTTTTCAAAATCAAGCAGAAATCAAGAGTATCAATACTTGATCACTTACTAGTTCAATTATCCTGATAACAGAAAAAAGGTTGAAGACCCTTGTAAAATATAACTATTTAAAAACACTCAATACTAGATGTCTTCATCTAAAAGAGAAAAAATAAACTGGAATTACCTTATAATCTCTTTTTAAAAAATAATTTCTATAGTAGTGTAAATGATCTAAAATCTATGTTGTTATAATTAATTATTCAAAGAGGAATAGAGGCTACCTCAGAGACAATAGGACTCTCTTCCTTTGGGTAACCAACTAAGTGTAATTATTCATCCTCTGTCATTATCCTGTTACATAGTGAATTTACCAGAAATTTAAATACAAATGCACAAATGCAAAAGCATGTGTATGTATATCTGTATGCATATATTTGTACATATGGATGGTAAAAGGCATGTAGCAGATAGAGTATTGGTTTTTGAGTGAGGAAAACTAATTTTTAATTACAAGCATGAGAATTTGTTCTAATTGCCTGTGC
Organism: Gracilinanus agilis; assembly: GCF_016433145.1. Taxonomy (NCBI): domain Eukaryota; kingdom Metazoa; phylum Chordata; class Mammalia; order Didelphimorphia; family Didelphidae; genus Gracilinanus; species Gracilinanus agilis. The sequence goes on from NC_058133.1 coordinate 454,818,860, forward strand.
TTATATAATAGTAGAGTTCTCTCTTATATTATGTCTATCTCTGTCTCTGACCCTCTTCATGTCTCTGTTCTCTCAGTCTCTGGCTATTTTTCTTTCTATGTTTCTCCCAATGAGTTGGGGAAAGAGAGAAGGAAAAAATAAATAAATATTTAATAATCAAAAAAATTGAGTTGTTTTTATTTAAAATAAAGAAAATATCCTTGAAAAAGTTACAACTCCTATATGCATCAGGAAATCCACTAGGATCAATCTATTAACTCTTTCAAAAAATCTAACTTCCATCTCCAGGCTGAAAAACATGCTTCCTTTTTATATGTACATACATAAAATACATATATATGCACATACATAAGCATTGCCTCTTGTGCCTTTCTTTAAATGTGTTGTACATGTTGTATTTATGCTGTATATTGGCTGTATACATAAATATAGATAATATATTATCACATTTAAATAATACAAATATAATGTGCATGAAACATTTAAAGACATAGGAGGCAGTGTGGTAGGATATGTCCCTCCTCAAAGTCTGAAAGACCTGGATTCAAGTGCTACTTCTGACATAATCTAAAGGAACCATAAGGATTTTTTTTAATCTTGTTGACCTAGACAATAAGACCATGTGTTACAGACTATTTCATCTTTCTACATTAATTAAGTTTTTATCCTGGGAATAGTTCAAGGACCACATCAATGAAATTACAGGTTTACCTCCATAAACAAACAAGCAAATTGTTTTAAAATGAAATTACGACTACTAGAATCCCATTATAACACTCCATTGTAAGATAAAGAGGGGCTCATGTAGTTTGGCAGAATGAAAGGAATGATAGACTTTGAAGACTAGATTTGCATTTTGCCTCTGATTCTAAGCATTTAAGCATGTGGCAATTTACTTTTCCTCTCTGAACTTCAATTTCCTCAGGATTAAAAGTGAGAAAAAAGCAATATATGAAGTACAAATAACTCTTATATGTGAGATGCAAATAAGAAGATGCATGCAAAGTGCTTTCCAATCTTTGAATGGCTAGCGTCAACACATATGACTGAAAGTTAAAGCAGGGTCAGGGCAAGGAAATTCCACCTTTAACTTGAAAGGTTTTGAATGCAGGCCTGTGAATAAATTGCGTATCTGTGGATCATAGACTTGACCAGCTAAGTTTGAAGAGGTTCATAAGCATATAAGTGACAGCATAATGTATTTTTAAGTCACAGCCATTCATGAAGACCTTCTACTAAATCATGCATGAGTTGAGATGAGCATCTTTAAAGGCCACATCTATATTTATTAAATTAAAAATGTTGTTGTGTAAGAAAAAATACATGATCTTAAAAATCTTAATATGATATGGGATTCCTTCAGTCTCCCCAAAACACATGTCCTAATTCTTCTTCTTTGGCACACAGATACAAAGTAATGACTAATATTATGAATATTTGCTTTTTTCATTGTCTAGACTCATCAGGAATCAATTCACCAGGAACCATTTTTATATTCCTAGATAGAAGACAGAGCAAGATAGAGCTCAAGGTATGAAATCCAGCCTAAGATAATTACTAGTTGCACAATCCCAGTTAAGTCACTTAACTTCTGTTTGCTTCCATTTCTGTACCTATAAAATGGTGAAAAGAAGAGTTCCTAACTTGAAGGTTTGTTGCAAGGATCTTATGAGGTAATAATTTCAAAGTTCTTAGAATAATGCTTAGTGCATAGAAGTAATCCTCCCCTTCCCTCAAATAACAGACTTTGTACTAGATATTATGACTGCAAATATAAAAGTCATCTTGAATTTGCCATAAGGTAGCTTGAAACCTACTAGGAGGATGGTACATGTTCATTTATAGAATAAGCAAAATTAGTAGAAATATAGCTAGATGGCTAAATAGATATTATATATGTATGTGTATGTTTATAAAATATAAACATATTATTTATGGTAAATCTAATGTATATATCTGTGTGTATAGTATATGTAGATGTATATATGCAATATATTAGTATAGAATATAGTACACTAGCATGTGTGTAAGTATGCATGTATTATACTGGTATACACACCAAAAAATAAATATAGTGATTAGAGGAGATGACAGTAAAAATGAGAAAAATCAGGAAAGTCTTCAAGGAAAAAATGGCACTTGAACTGAGTTTTGAAAGAAGCCTGTAGTTAGAAAGCACACTTAAGTACAAAGTTTAGATGAAATAAGGTTCCTACTATGAGAAGGAAGCTCACTCTCCCTATTCAAAGATATGGATATAGGAGATAAATTATTATATATAGGCCTAGTATAAATAAGATCCTTCCTCTCTCCCTATTTTCATAGTAATGCAATGTTCCTTTTACTTAAAAGATATAATTACCCTTAAGTTTTTGGTGGCTCAAAAGACTAAAGGCTCAGGATTTTGACATCAAATCTTGTTCCGAGTACAAAACAGTCATAATGAGCTCCAGGGTCTCTCTGACACTTGCTGGAACACATTGAGCAACTCAAGCGAGTAAGATTCTTTCAGTTCAATTTCCCAGAAGGGAACTTGTCTGAGCTAAAAAAAACAAAAACAAACACACACACACACACACACACACACACAAAAAAAAAAACAGGAAAGAGCAAGTTGTCAATTCATTGGCAAGCCAACAATCATTTCTTAAGAGTTTACTATATTCTAGGAATCTTGCTAAAATATGGGAATTGAAATATAAGTAGAAAATATGTAGTAATTGAAGAAATTTACATTCTAAGAAAGAAAAGCAACTTACAAGAGGGAGACAAATGAAGAAAGATAGTGAAGAAAGTCCTAGGGCAGGGGAATAGTAGAGAAAAGTCCAGTGAGTTAAAAGTACAAACTGGAGGTAAATTGAAATAACACTAATTACTGGACCTAGACTCTAGATGTTCGTCTAGTAAAGTACTCTGGTCTTTCAATAACAGGCTGTAGACCGGTCTGATAGCCCCACCACCCAAATGACAGTAAAATGTGATCTTGTAAAATTAGTGGTTTGATTTATTAAAAAAGTTCAATACAGGGAAAGAATGGAGGGCCAGGGACTGGAGTCCCTAACACTAGATCTCTAATTCTCCTCCTTCCAATCTATAGGGCTCTCATGAATCCCTCTTCTGGTCTTGGGACTCCCTATTCTACTCTGCCTGTCTCCAATGGTTCCCAAACTTTTTTGGCCTACCACCCCTTTTCCAGAAAAAATATTACTTTGCGCCCCCTGTCACACACTCTCACTGCCTCCTTACAGTTATTCACTGCTCCCAAATGCACCTGTGGCCATCACTGCCTCCCTGTATTGCTGCAGCACCCACCAAGGGGTGGTGGTGCCCACTTTGGGAATCACTGGTCTAGACCCAAAAAAAACCCATTTAGCTTTTGATCTACTGGCCTTCCAAATATTGATGGTGGACAAGTTATAGTGCAGCAGGAGTGGATAGGGGTGAGGTAGATGGTGAAGCCACCCAGGTGGATTCAGCCAAATATAGCCTGGACCACACCTCCAGACAGACAAGTCTCTGGGCTCTGGATGACTTCATCTCAATAAGATGAAATCTCTTGGGCTACTGGAACACAGGAACTCTTTAATGGGAACAGGGGAAATCCAAGCGGATAGAATCTCTCTCTCAGGGATATGATGGTTGATGGAAGAATCACAGGATCAAGGCAAATGGAATCCCACAGAAAGTCAGGTCACCAACAGCAGGAAGTGCTCACTCCAAATTCTCGAAGAGACAGGAATACTCCCCACAACTATCTTTAGGAGTTTCCTTATCTCCTTTCCCCACACTCTTTGGAATCTTTCCTATTTATTCCATGTGTGAGCCAACCCAGCTGTACGAAGACAATCATAAAATTTTGCAAAAGCTTTTCACTTGTTTTTTATCTCTTTCAAAATGAAGAAATTTATATCCTGGGGATCTAACTTAAAAAGTATATTTTGAGAGTAATCAGTCAATGAGATGAAGAGGCCTCATAAGAGGAGGGTGTTACCAATGTTAGGAACATATTTTCAGAATAAGATATTTTTGCTGTCGTGGATGATTTGGGACTTGAGTACCTAATCCATGAAAAGAAGTTAAGTGTAATTAGAATGGGCAAAGTAGCCTAAAATCAGGATGTCAAGAGTTTTAAAAGCCAGAGAAAAGACTCAATGTGCAATCTGTCTATAACAAAAATAGTTAACAATTGTCTCACAAGTCTCTTTTCTCACCATGCATTTAATAAGTACGTGTTAAAAGAATAGATGAAAGAATGCAGTATTGGTCCTTTGATAGACCACTGTTCAATTACTAACCTAGATAAGTTCAAAGAGAAATCCATCACAAGTTGATAGAAATTTCAGGGAGGAGGCAACTCATAGTAGTATTTAAAAGTAAGAAAATATAATCTGGTACTTGAGAAGATAGACACAGAGAACAATAAAATCGTAGGGCTTTTGAAAAGGGAACATAAAAATAAAATAAGTGATTTCAAATATTTTTTTAAATTTTAAACCCTTATCTTCTGTCTTAGAATCAGTAATACTATGAATTCAATCCAAGGCAGAAGAGTGTTAAGGACAAGGCAATGAGGATTAAGTAATTTGCCCAGGGTCATACAGCTAGGAAGTGTCTTAGGCCATATTTGAACCTACGACCTCCCATCTCTAGACAGGCTCTCATTCCACTGAACCACCCAGCTGCACCCTTAAATCTATCTTAATGAAAAAAATATCAATTTCTTTTCCACTATACTCTCTTACTAAACTTGAAAATCCATTATGACTTCTTTAATCATCGTGCTTGTCAGCACACTCTGTAACACACTGTACATTGCTCTTGGGAATTGTAGGTAGCTAAAATGGCAGAGGAAGAAATGCTCAGAGATTGCCAACTCTCCTCCAGACAACCACAATAAAATAAAAATATCTAAAATCAATCTGAGATAGGGATAGGAAAGGAGAACACAACATAGATTATGGATTAGAACTCAGGTACAGTACAGCATAAGTAGCAGAGGAAAGAGCACAGCTGGGCTTAGTCCAGCCTCTGCAGGGGGCAGCTGAGAGCAGAAAGCAATATGACAACAATGAGAGTAAATAAACCTAAGAAGGTCCAATATCAGCAAGAGATAGTGGAACCCACTGTGATCCAGCTCAAACTGCATCTGGACAGAACAGCTCCAAATATCCCGACAGATGACCAACTAGGTCACATTTGCAGAGTATTCAATCAGGAACCATGACAGCCAAGAGGACCCCAAGTAATGTAATAGACCACAGCATAAGGTTGGAAGTATTCCTTACCCCTCAGGAATAAGCTTCAGCACATCATCAAAGTCAGGGGAAAACCCCAAAATGATCTAAAGTCATAGAAAAAAACTGACACTAAAAAAGTATTTTAGAAATAGAAATTACCAAAATATGAGCTTAGAAGAGGTCAATAATAAAAAATGAAAATGCATGGAGCCTCTAAAGAAAAATGTGAAAAGATAACATGTCCCAAATGAAAACCTATCTTCCCTTATAGGGAAGAAAGAAGAAGAGGGATAATAAGAATATGAAAAGGTGGGCTATGGAAAAAAGGAAGGGTGAACTTGGGAAGGCAGTGGTCAGAAGCAAGACATTTGTGAATAGAAGAAAAAAGATGAAAGGAGAGAAAGAGAAAGTTAAATGGGGAGAAAAAATTGAAGAAAAATACAAAGTTAATATAACTATGAATATGAATAAGATGAACGCACTCATAAATTGGCAGGGGATGGTAGAATGGATTAAAAGCATAAATCACACACCTACAAGAAATACATTTAAAACAGAGAACACTCAGAAAGTAAAGGTAAAGAGATGGAGTAGAATCAATTATGCTTCAATTAAAGTTTAAATAGCAGGTGACACCATGATGATCTGTAATAAAAAAATAAAAAATTCATCTAATTAAAAGAAATAAAGAAATTATATATAAATAAAAGGTACCATAGATAATGAACTAATGTCAATATTAAACAAAATGGTACTAAATGGCTTCTTTCAAATTACTAAAAGAGAAATTATATGAGTTACAAGAGAAAATGGGCAGAAATTATATTAGTAGGTAACATTAATCTTCCACTCTTGGAATTAGAGAAATCAAACCAAAAACAAAAAAAGAAATTAAGAAGATGAATAAAATTTTAGAAAAGTTATATTTTTTGTTTTTATATGTATTTTTTTTATTTTTTAGAAAAATTTTTTCCATGGTTATATGATTCATGTTCTCACTCTCTCTTCTCCCACACCCCCATCCCCCAGTAGCCAACACACATTTCCACTGGTTTCTTCTTGTGTCATTGATCAAGACCTATTTCCATCTTATTGATAATTCTTCTAGGTTGGTCATTAAGAGTCTACGTCCTAATCATGTCCTCATCAACCCATGTGTTTGAGCAGTTATTTTTCTTCTGTGATTCCAGTCCTGTAGTACTTCCTCTGAATGTGGATAGCGTTCTTTTCCACAAATCCCTCCGAATTGTCCTGATATCACCTCACACCCAGCAGACTGGCTAAAATGACAGCAGGGGAGAGTAATGAATGTTGGAGGGGATGTGGCAACATTGGGATATTAATGCATTGCTGGTGTAGTTGTGAATTGATCCAACCATTCTGGAAGGCAATTTGGAACTATGCTCAAAGGGCTATAAAAGATTGCCTGTCCTTTGATCCAGCCATACCATTGTTGGGTTTGTACCCCAAAGAGATCATAGGGAAAAATGTATGTACAAAAATATTCATAGCTGTACTCTTTGTGGTGGCAAAAAACTGGAAAACGAGGGTAGCCCTTCAATCAGGGATTGGCTGAACAAATTGTGGTATATGCTGGTGATGGAATACTATTGTGCTGAAAGTAATAATAAATTGGAGGAATTCCATGTGAACTGGAATGACCTTCAGGAATTGATGCAAAGTGAAAGGAGCAGAACCAGGAGAACATTATACACAGAGACAGATACACTATGGTAAAATTGAATGTAATGGACTTCTGTACTAGCAGCAATGCAATGACCTAGAAAAGTTAGATTTGATAAGCCTTTAGAGAAAACTGAATGGGAATGGAAAAAATATACCTTTTCTCTACACTACATGGCACTCATATAATAGTAGATAAAAGCCTCACCAACCAAATGCAGAAAAGCAGAAATATTTAGTAGATACTTTTTATACTGTTATTTTAAAATATACATGCAAAAAGGCACTAAAGAAAAAAAGACCAAAATAATTGAAAATTAAGTAACATTATCTAAAGAACGAATAAATCAAAGAAAAAATCATAGAAATAATAAGCAATTTCACTAAAGAAAATGAAAATGAGGAGACAACATATCAAAAATTTTCAGATGCAATCAAAGCAGCAATTCTGGGAAAATATATATGTCAAAATGTTTAACAGTGAAGAACTTGGTCAATGAATTGGGTATGCAACTAAAAAAAAGGAAAAAAGAACAAATTATAAATACTCAGCTAAACACAAAATTAGAAATCCTACAAATCAGAGCAGCTAATAAATTTGAAGTAACAAAACCACTGAACTCTTAAATAAGAAAAGGAGTTGGTTTATGAAAAAACAAATCAAATAAGTAAACCATCATTTAATTTGATTAAAGAAAGAGAGAACATAAGGCAAATAACCCAGCATCAAAATTGAAAAGAGCAAGTTCACAATCGATGATAAGGAAATTAAAGAAATTATTAGGTGTAATTTTTGCAATTATATGACAAAATCTGAAAATCTAGTGAAATATATGAATATTTTAAATATATAAATATTGCCTTGATTAACAGAAAAATATATATAACATTTAAACAAGGTCATCTCAGAAAAGAAAATTGAACAAGCCATTGATAATTTCCTTTAAATAATTCAAAAAGCTAAATAGCTTTATAAATGAATTCTATCAAGCATTTAAAGAATAATAAAGTTCAATACTATATAAACTATTTGGAAAACTAACCAAGGAAAAAACTGTACTAATTGTCTTTATAATCCAAATATGGTGATGATACCTAAAATAGGAAAAGAAAAAAAAATCATAAAAATAATACCAATAGGTTAATCTCTAATGAATATTAATGTAAACATATTAAATAAAACACTATCAGGAAGATTACATAAATATACCACAAAGATTATACACAGCAACTAGGTGAGTTTTATACTAGGAATTCAGTGATGGCTTGATATTAGGAAAACAATCAGCATAATTGACCATATTAATGACAAAACCAACAGAAACCATATGATTATATCAATAGATACAGAAAAATATTTTACAAAATATAACACCCACTCCTATTATAAATATTAGAAATATTAAAACAAATAAAACATTGCTCAAAATGATGAATAGCATCTATCCAAAACCATCAATATGTATTATTTGTAATGGAGTTAAGCAATAAGTCTTCCCAATTACATCAGGAGTGAAATAAGCAAGCCAATATTACTATTCAACATTATACTAAAAATACTAGTATATTTTACAGATGATATCATGGTATTCTTAGAGAACCTTAGATAATCAACCAGAAGACTAATCAAAGCATCTAATAATTTTAGTAAAGTTACTGGATATAAAAAAAATTTCCTAAATCATGTCGCCAACTTTAATCTGGATTAACAATAAAGTCCAAAAACAAGAGATAGAAAGAAAAATCCCATTTAAAATAACTGTAAATAACATAAAATACCTGGAAGCCTACCTTTGAAGACAAACCTAAGACCTATATGATGACAACTACAAAACACTTATCAGACAAATAAAGTCAGACCCAAACAACCTGAAAAACATTAATTGCTCATGGGTAGACCAAACCAATATAATAAAAATGATGATTCAATATAAATTGATTTACCTATTCAGTGTCATATCAATCAATTCAACTACTTCAAAATTATCTTATAAACTAGAAAAAAATAAAATTCATCCAGAAGAATAAAAGAAAAAATATCAATGGAATTAATGTAAGAAAAAAATTGAAAAGAGGTGACGTTGCTATACCAGATCTCGAACTGCATTATAAAGTGATCACCATTAAAATAATCTAGTTCTGACTAAGAAATATAGTAGTGAATCAATGTAATAGATTAGGTACTCAATATGCAGTAGTATATAACTGTAGTAACTTGACATTTGACAAATCCATGTTTTTGGAAGAACACACTTTTCATCAAAAACTGCTGGGGAAACTGGAAAAAAGTATAGCAAAACCTAGACATTGACCAACACCTTACAACATATACAAAGATAAAATCAAAATGCATACATGATTTAGAAATAAAATGTTGTACCATAAATAGGTTAGGAGAGCATGGAATGATTTATATGTCAGATTTGAATAAGAGAAAAATGTATATCCAAATAAGGCATAGAAAGACATTATATGATGTAAAACAGATAAGTGACTCCATTAAATGAAAAAATATTTTGCACAAAGAAAATCAATACAACCAAAATTAGAAGTGTGTGAAGTGACAAATTAATGTGTTATTCTCAATGTAATAATTATTAATATATACAATATGAATATGCCTAGTGCCCATGGAAATTGGTCTCTTCTGGGATTACCTCACCTATTCAGAATAGCTAGGCCTTTTAACTACCTTTGACATAGATGGAATGGAAATAATGTATGATTTTACAAAGTATTTTTGGAATTTGAGGATGTATGGAAATTTGGGATATATTTTAAATTGTTAATAAGTTTGTATCTTTCTGCCAGTTTCCATAAGCCTTACTGCTTGTACTACATATTGTTGGGAAGATAGACTCCTACCCTCTTATGCTTGATTGGATTTTAGTGATAGTGATGGGTTTAAGATAATCAATATTGTGATTCTAAAATGATTAGTATAATTCTATTATAATCTTGATTACAATTGGTAGAATTCATGATTTTTATAAGAATTTCTAACTAAAACATAAAACAGCTTCTAAAGAGACTTTCAAGCCCTCCCTAAGTTGGCATTTCCCTTCTATCATGAGATGCTGACCATCTGTTTCATGTCCCAAAATGGTGCATCATGTCCCGATATAGTACAAGCATGCACACCCTTCCTTATTGGGAAATAACTATCTTTCCCAATTCGTTCAGATGAGCCCAGAGGTAATGGTCATCAGTATTTCTTAAAAAGGGTATTGTCTTGTGATTTGACCTTTAGACAAATATGGGTTTTCCTAAATGAACTCACTAATCAGCTGTGTAGTTGGGTAATAGTTTCTAAAAAAGATCCACAGGATGCCGTGTCTTATCGTGATAATTAGATTAAGTCTACATTGCCCATCTTTAGATTTAATCACCAAAGGTGAGAACACCTCTAATTCTGGGAGGTCCATAACCCAGGTGTGCTAGAGTGGGTGTCGAATCAGAATCAACTGACTTCCCCCTAGGTAGTACTATGAGAAGTGTCTATTGTGATTGGATATGCAAATTAGGAGGGAGGCACAGGAAGTGACACATGAGTGACTCCTTTAAAAGGAGAAGGTCCTCAGTCAGCTGGGGGCTTCTGGTGAAGAGGGTGGATGGTGAAGGAGACCTTCTAGCTCTTCTGATCCATGGGGGTGGTGAGTTTAAAGACTGACAAAATCTTCCTGAACTTCTCTTAAGGAATTTCCTTAATATACTCTGTGAATGAAGTTTTGCTTCATTCACCTCTGGGCCTCTGGGCCTCTGACTCTCAGGTAAGGGTTAATTAGATCTACTTGAATTAATTAGAGGATCAAAATAAATTACCTACTGGGTTAAATTCTTATTTCCTTATTTCCTCTCTCCTTAGTTGTAAATAAACTTCCATAAAAGTCAATTTTGACTTGAGATTACTCTTAATTGAGGATTTATAATAGTTCAATCCTCTGGTGACCATCTTTTAATGTATTGAACAAAAAAGAACCCCTTTTTCCGGGAAAACCCTTATATATGATATGTCATCAACCTTGTATGGAAATATTCACTTTGTTACTGCTTAGTATATAAACCAGGTCTCTGCTGCCTGGTTTTGTCTCTTGCTGGGGTCAAATTATGTAACATGTGCAAGATTCTGGGTTTATCTGGGAGACTTGGCCCTCTTCCAATAAACTCTAAAATTCTACCTTGACTTGGAGAAATTTGACTTTTTGACTTTGTTTACCTAAATTATCTATATCAGAGCAGTGGGATAAAAATTTCTAAGACAATATCTATCTGCATTCAGAGTGAATATGCAGATTAGAACCTCTAACTGAATCCTGACCAGAGTGCTCCAATGGAATCTGTGTTGTTATGCAAATTAGACCTCTAAATGACAAGAGTGTGTTTTCATGGAATTCTATGGGAGTTAGAGAGAGTGTTCCAGTGGAGTAGATAGCAGGTCACAGATGTGAGGAACTTTCCCCCAGGTTTTTCTCTCTTTCTCTCTCAGTAAACAACTGCATTGAGATTGATGGCTTCCTTTACTCTTGAATAGTGGCTAGACCTCCACTGAATAGAAAGTAAATAAAAAACTAAGGAAAAATTATGACAAATATCTCTGATAAAGGTCTCATGTCTCAGATATATAGGGAACTGAGTTAAATTTTTAAGAATATAACACATTCCCCAATTTTCAAATGATCAAAGCATATGAAAAGACAATTGAAAAGACAATTCTCACTTCAATAAATTAAAACTATACTCATGTGAAAAAATGTGCCAAATTACTACTCATTAGAAAAATGCAAATTAAAACAAATCTGAGGTGCCACCTCATACATGTAAAAGTGGGTAACGTGGTAAAAAAGGAAATGATAAATATTAGTGAGGATGTGAAAAAATTGGGACACTAATATTCTATTGGTAAAGTTGTGAACTGATACAACCATTTTAGTGAAAAAATTTGGAACCATGCCTAAAAGGCCATAAAATTCTGCATAAACTCAGGCATACCATATTATTATAATGAAATACTATTGTGCCAAAAAATAATTAATGACTTGATTTAAAAAGTCTGGAAAGATCTACATGAAATGATTCAAAGTGAAGTGAGCAGAACCAGAAGAATCTTATACACAGTAACAGCAATGACGTATGTTGACCAATTGTAAATAACTTATCATCAATGCAAGGATCCAGGAAAACTTCAATGGGCTCATGGCAGAGAAAGCTATCCACCATCATGGAAAGAACCAATGGAGTCTGAAAGCTAATTGAAGCATAAAATTATTCACTTTGTTTCCAACATGAATTTTTGGCTAGTATAAATGTTATGTCTTTTTTCACATGAGGAACGTGGAAATATATATTATATGGTAACACTTGTACAGTCTATATTACCAGCTGTCTCAGGGAGAGTTGAAGGTTGGGAGGGAGAAGACATCCACTACAAAATGTCAGAAAATGATTGTTAAAAACTGTATGAACATCCTCTGAAAAAACACTTTAACCTAAAGCAAGTAATTACAGAAATGAGTTTTGGTACTCAGAAAAATTGTAATATATTTAAATATATAAGTCATATGTGTCAAAAGATGACATAACCTAAGTGCAAGAGAAAAATGACATGTACTTCAATCAATGATATATTCCTAATTTGTAAAATTTCTTAAATGTTATGTACTGTGAAAGAAATCCTAAAATAATTTGAATAGATATATATTCATCAAATTTTCCATTAAATCTTTTCTGTTTTAACTCTTCTTCATTGTTATTAGTATCCTTTATCACAGAACTAAAACTCAATTCTAACAAATGAACTTTTAATTTATACATAGGAAAATAATTTAAAGAAAGAATATCTTAATTGTAGTGATTGCAGTTTTCATATTTATTATTTTTCTCTTCATGAAGCTATATTTATAACTCTAAAATGTAATGAAGGAAAGACAGAGAGCATTCTATGACTGTTTTTATGGTAAAAATTGTTTAAAATATTTTTTCTGACTGTGGTTAGAAAAATCTTCTGAATGGGTTGCCTGTACAAAGTCTATCTGAATACTTCATTGATATTTGATTTTTATGTTTCTTCATTGATTTTTGTTAAAATCTACTTACTTTTTTACTTAATTGTTAAACCTTTACCTTCTTTCTTATTATTGATACTGGACATCAATTGCAAGGCAGAAGAGTGGTCAGTAATAGGGAGATTTGTAAGGAGTAAGGATGTTTAGCAGTCATAGTTTTAAAGAGATTTATTATGAATCAGTCTTGGTTTACATACACCCTGCTTGTTTGGAAATCACTGTCATGAATGAGTTTTATAGATAATCATTAATAGCTAGCATTTTAATGATATTTTAAGTTTGAGAAGCTCTTTCCATATGTTATCCCATTTCATCTCTATAAACATAGTGTTAGAAATGAATTTTACAGATGAGAAAACAAAGGGTAGGGAAGATAGAGTGACTGGATTAAGTGGCTAGTAATAACAGGAAAAAGGATTTGAACTCTAGTGTCCAAGGCCTTCATTCTATCTTTGACACTTCCTGACAGCTTCTAGGGAAAGGAAGAAAAGGTCACTAAATGCATATTTGGAGGGAAAATGGCTTTTAAGAAGCCTTATAGATATATATTTTTAAACCCTTGTACTTCAGTGTATTGTCTCATAGGTGGAAGATTGGTAAGGGTGGGCAATGGGGGTCAAGTGACTTGCCCAGGGTCACACAGCTGGGAAGTGGCTGAGGTCGGGTTTGAACCTAGTACCTCCTGTCTCTAGGCCTGGCTCTCACTCCACTGAGCTACCCAGCTGCCCAGAAGCCTTATATTTAAAAGCAGAGAAGGATACTACTTTTATAATTTAACAAGAGAAAAAGAATGCTAAAGGTGCAGAACAAAAATATAGAAAAGGAATATGCATTAAACCTGTCTCAGTAATAAAGATTTATTTAGTAAATCAAATGGTGAAGAAATAAAAATAAGGTTTTCTAAAGGACTTTGAAAATAAAAAAAAGGAATCAATACATTATCTTTTAGAAAATGAAACACCATGATGGTTTACAAGCAGGAGTCCTGTCAATGTAATGCATGATTAGTAGGCATTTGTAAGAGACTAGAGGTAAGGAAAATATGTAGATTATAGTAATAGTCCAGGTATTCAGAGATATGGTATAATATTAGAATATGAGCTCTTCTTTACCTTGTTAATTGAGCCTCTGGTGAATTTAAAAGTGAAATTTATTTACTATTTGAACTAAACGCCCTAGATTTCTTTGAAAGTACTTTGAACAGATAGATGAGAATGGATACCATGCTCTCAGTGACAGTCACTGCTAAAGCTCCTCACCAGCCCAGCCAGCAGTGCCACAATGATCCTGTGACAAGGTCTCACTCCTGCCCACTTCCAGGCTCAGGATAGCATCCAACATAGCCACTAGGCCACTTTTCACTTGGACAAAAGTATCAATCAATTGTACATAAACCTGTCTCAATGCAATAAAGTCAAAGCTACATATACACATATGGATTGATGACACTCATAAGAGACTGGGCTGTAAAATCAAGATCCTAGACTATGAACTTTATAAAGAGCATTGTTGATCCACCTGAATGGAATTTTGATGGCTAGTTTTCAGTCTGAAGTCTCTAACAGTGTCATGTATCTTATTCCTGCTTCTCTGTTCCTGAGACTCCTTCAAAAAGGACCCCAACTAACTGGTTCTCTGAAGTGTTCAAGTATGACTAAAAGCCTCTATAGACAAATTTGCAGCATACATGTAGGCAAATGATGGATATAGTCTCCAACCACAAAATCTGGTTTGGCACTAAGAGTGTAACAGATGGACACCCTTTTGGCTCACCTTCCAAGGGCATTCCTGGGCCCTAGGGTCTATATTTTTGTGGTGTGGGAAACTGACAAAAGCTATAGAAGAGATATAGCAGAAGCTTATTACTGTGCTTGCCTTTGTGCTAAAGTCAAAATTGGGAGGACAAATGCTGAAGTAAGTTCCAGATAGGATCTTATGAAGGGTTTGTAGTGGGAGACAACTTCTGGATTGCTTACTTCATGATCCATTGAATGTTTGAAGACTTTGGAATGACTTTATCATTTGACCCTAAGACAATCTCTTGGTACTGGAATAGAACTGGTTGCTACACTAATTTCAGTAACAATTCCATGAGAGATGAGAATGGTCTAAAGTGCATTGAAGAAGCAATTGAAAGACTAAGTGACACCAGGAGGACATCAGAGCCTATGATTCCAAATGGTTCTGAACAATGCTCAGCAGCCCAGCATGTGGCAGTTTCAATGAGACATCCAATATTGATGAATTCTCTCCTGGAATAGTCCACCATATGCCAACATCTACATTCTCAGTACAGCTGAGCAAGAGAAGAAAGGCTACTTTGAAGATTGCAAATCCTCTGCCAATGTGTCACTTATATAGTATCAGAAGTGCTTATCCATTCCCATCTTTTTGAAGAAACAGGATATGAACCTTTTCAGTACAAAACCTAAGAAGACTATATAGATGCCTTTTGTATCCAACACTCCATAACCCTTTCCACATACTCTCTTTAACCTCATATTTCCCCCTCTTCCAAGTTTCACTGTTGGATATAACTCAGGGCACAAAATAACACAATTTTTGTGCCTACAGAAAACATTTGGTGGGGGTGTGAGGAAATTCTATTAGCAGAAATGCTAATAAGAGAAACAAAGTCTCCAAGCCAAAATGAAATAGGTTTATTGAAAGAGGGCTATTCTCACAATAAAGCTGGAATTCTGGTCAAGACCAAAAGATTCAGCTTCTTATGAGAGGGCTTCTTTTATGCCCAAATAATTAGACAATTTATATATACCGCTTTAAAATAATTCAATGCAATGATAAAAATAGAGAGATGCGGATTGGTTGAAGCAAACAGGAAATACTTCTCATTAGTAGAAGAAATCTCTTGATGGGTAAAGAGGATGTGGAGGATCTTAAACCATACTTTCTGAGACTGATGTTGTATACAAGGGTGGAGGGGAGGTCCTGAGCTTCAATCTGAGAGTAAAGCCTAAATTACAATTTCAAGACCATAATTGCTAAGGGGGCATGACATAGTGAATTGCTGAAACCTATACTAACAATGGTTAATTAAGCAAAAGCTGTTGTTTACTTAATTCAAACCTTAAAACATATACTGAAATAATCATAAAAACACTACTAAACTCATAAAGAGTATTAGTATATTAATTCACTTATGATAAGAGTATTGAATTATCCAATCACAATTATGAATAACTAAAGACTAATGCTAACATTAAAATCTAATCCTTATAGAAGGGGGTGAGGGATTTCTCACTCACAGGGGAAAACAGTAGGGTTGAGTGATAATTTGATCTTTCTTTTCCCATTCATTAATGACTTTTTGAAGACTAGAAAATAGTGTGTTAGTAGGGAAAGTGGGTTGTCTTATGGGGAAAACCACGGGAGATAACTTAAATACTATATGTGGGTTCAGAAGGGTGTGTAGGAGATAGGAATGACAAAAGATGAGGACTTAACAAGTTACGGATACTGGGTTTAACTGTTAAGGCAAATATCTGTTGAAAGAAGTGAGTTAGGCCTAATTCTCACCCTGCACCATCTAGACAAGGGGCCTGTGGAAACTAGCAAGCAAATGCCAAGAGTTTGTAACAAATTTAATTAAGGGAACTATGGTAAAGAATAGGAATAGGGGTTTCTACACTTCCAGACTATGGGCAAACCACAGGGTCAGGGGAGGGATTTATCTACACTGAACTGAGAACTAAGCAAGGTAGGGCCCAGAGAAAAACAGGACTGAAGTGAGTATCTTCACAGCAGAGTCCTGACACACTCCAGTGATGTTGCAGCTCCTCCAGGACCACTAGCTGAATTCTTTCAGGTGGGTAGATTCTGGGAGCTAACCCAGCCCAAGTTAACCTGCAACTCAGGTTGGGATTAATAGTCTCTACCAAAATCTCCCACAAGTAGATGAAAGTCTTCCTTCAGGATCCCAGGGGATCAGGGTACAAACTACACTTCCTCTGAAGTCTCCCAGGGTCAGTTACAACTTGTCCCAACCACCATAGAGTCCATCTCAGAGAGAGAGAGAGAGGCACACTTCCTGCTTCCCCATTCCATTTAGAATTCTCTAGCCCTGGCTGCTAGGTCTTCTAAATAATAATTAAGTAAACTTCCTCAGAAGTTGAACATAACCACAGTTTCCATCTAATCATGTTTGCGCCTCAATAGAGACAGGGCTTCCAGGTTAAAAGTAAAAGAAAGTATTTGAAAAAAAGTGCATTGAACAGAGTTCTTTATTATTTTCACATGGTTATTTCAATACTGACCACTGACTCCCTCATTTTCACACTTTGAAAAGGTCTTGAAAGCTACAAAAAATCCATTAATGGAAATTTTGTTTAGATTGTATATCATATTTCTTCTTGAAGCTTTGTGAAAAGCAATTCATCTAAAATTCTCTCTGTGGTAATTACAACTTCAGAGAATTTCTTGGATTGAATAAAGTGACAAAGTAACCTCTTTTATTATTTCTGGACTTGGAACAGAGGACAAAAAGTTAATTGACTAAAATGATAGAGTTTACCTTTGGAATAAAAGCACATTAACCTGTGAAAAGACTGTTTCATTGAAAATAAACACTTTTAAGAAAATTCAACAACTTACTCAAAATTTACCAAATCATTCCTGGGAAAATAACATCTTTATACCATGAGTTCTGAAGTTGACAGATATCAGAACTTTAGTTCTTAAAGATTCACACAATACCATCCTTACAATAACTAGGCAGCTAGGTGATAGAGTACCAAACCTAGAGACCTGGATTCAAATTTAATCTTTGAATCTTCCTATGTATCTCCCAGCAAGTCACTTAACTATGTGCTTAGGGCCTAGAACATAATTAAGAACTACATAAATGTATTATTATTATTATTATTATTATTATTAATCTTTGTGAGGTAGATAAAGCATATATTATTATCTTAATTTTATAGATGATGAAATTGAGCCTCCATGATGAAAAAAAATCATGGTCAATTCAAAGTTAGATTTCTTGCCTCAAAAGTCATTCCTCTGGCTACTATGACAGCTTACATTTATCTTTAACTATAAATATTTTGCTGGTATATGTGAAACATAAAGGTCCACGGAGGGTAGTATTCAGGAAGAACCAGTATGTCTAATGCAAGAACTTGTTAATACTCTTTTTGGGTTACTCATCCACTTTTGGTGACCACTTTTCACTCAATTCTTACTTCGCCAAGGAAAAATCATCTAGGCAGTTGGCTAAACAATGATGAGAATAACCAACTGATCTCAAACCCATCAGTGACTTAGAGGAATGTCTCTACCAAGCATGTGAAGACTTTTCCTGTTTCAGAGGCCAGATTCAATATTTCATCAATGTAGACTTCTAGTTAAGCTGAGTTGGTACTTGATAGCATTAAATACAAAGTCATTAGACAAGACATAGTAAATAGTACCTAATAAATATAAATTTGAACATGAAAACCAGAATTTTAAATGTTCAAATCAATTTTATAATTTCTCTTTTTCTCAAATATCAAAGTATAAAAAACTTAAAATGATTAATTTGCTACATTTTATTTGAAAATGAAAGGATGTGGAAATATAAGAGAAATTTTCATATACCATGCTGTTACTGACTAAGTTGAGGACTTCTTTGATTACAGTTGAGGGAAAAAAGAAAGTCAGTTAACTCACAATTGGTGGTGATAAAAAAAAAAGGAAATTTTAATTATTTATACTTCTAAGAAAACAACAAAAAAATGTAATAAAATAATTTTGCATAAGAATACTCAAACATCATTGTTTGGAAAGGTTAGTTTCACAATGACTGAAAAATAAAAGAAACCAAGTGAAAAACATTGAGTTTAAAAGTTCCATCTAACTCCTATTAATAGTCCTTCCACATTATATTGTTACCGGTAGAGAGGTATGATGTTGTAGTGAATCACATAAAGGAATTTAAGTTAAGACCTGAGTTCCAATCCTGCTTCAAAAACTAATTAGCTATGTCACTGCAGCAAGTCATTTAACCTCCTTTTACATTCATATTCTTTCCATAAAATGAGGATATTATACTGGGTGATTACAAGTTATTTATAGCCTAAATGAATGAATCTGATAGTACTATACTGATACTATTGGTACTATTGTTGCAGTCACCAAATACCCAAGATATGGCAAGATATGAAGGAGATTATTAATGTTAATGCAGAGGAGGGGTGATAGGGAATCAGAAAATAGGAAAAAATGTCATTTTATATAATGAAATACAAGTTATAAATGTTTCTACCATTATGAAATTGGAGTTAGAGGAAAATATGATAAAGATCCAGATACATTAGCTTTATTATTGGCAGGGAAACTATATTAAGGAATCCAGGTAGATCATTCCTTTCAGTGTCACTCACTGGGTTGGATTTGCATGGATAGGAGTCAACAAGCATTTTCTTAATGTATTTCAAACAGTAGATTTGTATCAAAGAGTGAGAACCAGGGATAAAGCAAACTAATTCTGAAAATAGAATTAATACTAAAGATTTCTCTGATTTCTTGTGGCAGAGGTTTAAACCAGAATGAATTTAGATAACACTTTGAGCTATGTGTTAAAATAGTTAGTTGACCTTGATGTCAATAGGAAGAAAGACCACACAGAAGAACAATAGAGCTATAAATAGGAAATTATCCATAGAAAGCAGAAAAAATTCAGAAACAAGCAGAAAATAATAGAAAACAAGGGTCCAGTGATGTAACTCAATCAACCAGAAGAGACTAATTTGTCAAAGACATTTCCTAAAGAAAGGTAAACATTGGTATCTTTGTTTAGAGTAGCAAATGGCAGTCTTAGGAGTGGTATGCAATCCTTGGAGAATGAATTTCCCTGTCTATGCATGCTCCCAATATATGTATCACTTTGGTAGCAGTATCCCTGGTCAGGAATGTTATGTAGGATTAAAAAATAATATACAATTACTCCAAGTACTATATTTTATTAGATGTAGTAATAATCACTTGAAGTAGAGGAAAAGTATAGCCTGAGCAAAGAGCAGTTTCCTAGACTGTGAAAAGTGGGAGAAGAGAGAGAGAGGGTGGAGTTACACAAAACATTATCTACACAATGTAAAAACATAATGTGGGGATGAAAGAAAAGGGATTCTGGGAAATATTCAAGAGTGCAAAATTCTAATTATGTAATGCCCCCTTTGATCCTTTGGGAGACTAATCACCCCAATGGATCATTTTAAAATAACCAGCTAAAAGGATATAAAGATCTTTAATTAAAGGTACATACAATATTGCAGTTTCTAAGGGAAAATTACAATAATTTGGGAATAAGAAAGAAATATTCTTGAATGTGTATTGCCTGCTGTACTACTGTTTTATAAAGCTGTTTTCTTAGTGAAAATCATTTCTACTCACACTGTGAATCATAGCCACATTAAAAAGGAAATGGATCTCATTTTGGTGGGAGAAATTTTCATATTCTACCACCTCTCCTTGGTTGACAAAATGTGTCACTGATTGTAAGCTATATATATATATTTTTTTTATTTTTTAAACATTTGTATTATTCTTTTTCCTTGTATGTGCAATAGAGTATTTGAGTTTTCTTTTTTCTCTCATTTCTGTACTTCAAGCACATTTTACCAGTATTATTGGTTTTTTGATTTTGCACTAGGATAAGTTTAAAATGTTCATTAGCTCTAATGTTAATGCATACCCAAAGCTTTAGACTATAAAAACAGCGCCAACGAGCACAAGGTCAAAGAGTCCAACCAGTCATAGTGGGATTGGTGAGATTCTGAGTGAGCTTGTTCACTATTTGGAGGGGAATAAAACTGAAAGATTTAATATCAATAAAACAGCAGGGTCTGTAAATGCTTGAAAGTTGACCCTCAAACTCATTAAAGTTCCTTCCCTCTCAAGTATCATCATTCATTTAGATT
This sequence comes from Gracilinanus agilis, assembly GCF_016433145.1. NCBI lineage: Eukaryota > Metazoa > Chordata > Mammalia > Didelphimorphia > Didelphidae > Gracilinanus > Gracilinanus agilis. The sequence goes on from NC_058133.1 coordinate 454,839,761, forward strand.
CCTTTGGTCACTTACCTGGGGTTCCTCCTACTTGCACTGGGCATAGTGTGGATGAACCCCATATTGGGTTGTTGCAGAGACTGGGCGGGCCAAAATGACAAGGGGGTGTAGGGTGATGAATCTAGGGGAGAGACAGTTGAACAGGAGAGAATTTGGAACTAAAAAATTTAAAACAATATTAAAAATTTTAAATGTAATTAGGATACATTTATTGAAACAAAATATATTAAAAGTAAAAATAATTCACAGACTCACAACTCACAAAATATATCATATAAAACTCAAAATGGATGCATGATTTAGAAATAAAGTATTTTATGACCAAATTAGAGAAGCATGGAATGGTTTATCTATCAGATCTATGGATAAAGGAAGAATTTTTGTCCAAACAAGATGTAGGAAACATCATGAGATCTAAAGTTCACAACTTTGACTACATTAAATTCAATAGGTTTTGAAGGAATAAAACAAATACAACTAAGATTAGAAGGGATATGACAAACTGGGAAAAATTATGCTGTGACAAATGTTTCATTGTTCAAATATATAAAGAATGGAGTAAAATTATAAGAATACAAAGCGTTTTTCACCTGGCAAAATGTCAAAGAAAATGAACAGGCAATTTTCAGATAAAAAATTAAAATTATCTTTAGTCATGTGGAAAAATTCTCCAAATTACCATTAATTAGAAAAATGCAAATTAAAATAATTCTGAGATACCACTTCATACCTACTAGAATGGCTAACATAAAAATAAAAGGAAAATAATAAATTTTGGAAGGTATATGGAAAAATTGGACTTGTGTACTATTGGTGAAACTGTGAACTGATGTAATTATGTGAAAAAAAATTTGGGACCATCCCCAAAGGTCATAAATATCTGCATATCCTTTAGCTTAGCTATCCTACCACTAGGTCTTTATCTGAAAGAGATCAAAGATAGAGAGAAAGTACCTACTTGTTCAACAAAACATATGTTTTAACAATTCTTTTCATAGTGGCTAAGAACTGGAAACTAAAGGGATGTGTAATAAATGGGTAAAGGGCCTTAAGCTGGTAATAAGGCTAGCAGGAGGATGGTGCTAGTTGGAAGGATGGAGTGATCTGTAGCCAAGCTGGGCTTGAAATTTATTTATAAATATAATAAGGAACCAACCCAGGAAACTGAGTGTAAAGTGAAACTCTCACTACTAGACACCAGGCTCCTTTAAGATACCAGGTTACCAGCCCCTTCCCTGCTGAGGAAGCAACTTCCTATTGGTAAATTGCAGGCTGACAGGAAGTGGATGTTGAACTTCCTCCCCTTCAGCAATGGAGTTTGTTCCAGCTGAAACTGCTCAGAACCTTCCTGTTGCCTGTCTCTGCTTGGCCTTAGATGGTAGGCTAATAACCACAGAGTTCTCAAGATTAAAGCTAAGGGGTTTATTGATATCAGATTAAGGGAACAAGGCAGTGGAAAGAGGGTTAGGAAGTACTGAGATCTTGGGATGAAAGGTATATCTGACTAAGGTTGCTAATAGGTCTTATCTGGATGGTCTTCTGCCTAAGATGTGGTCTCTGGAAAATAAATAAAGTTTATCTTTGACTAAAGGATTTCCCAGTTTTGCTAATAGTATTGGTAAATTGTTCTGCAGGATTGGTTTAAACCCTATTCTATGCCTAAGCTATCCACGTTCTCACTCGTACCAACCCAGGGCCCCAGAGAGTAAGGGATAAGTGAGTGATCAGGGGAGAGATCAGGGAAGAAAAGAACCCAGCCCTGGGTCTACAGGGCTTTAAATACTCTTGGCCCAATTGGCAGTTGGTGCTTTGTCTTATGTCTCATGCCACCATCAACATTCCAACCAGGGCAACTAACAGGTTGCCTCAGCCAACATGGCAGAGTTATTAATCCTATATTACAGATGTTCATAAATTGGAGATGGCTTAACTAGCTGTGGTATATGACTGAAATGTAATGCTATCGTGGTATAAGAAATGACAAACCAAATATTAAAAAAAAAACTAGAGAGTCTTACATGAAGTGATGTAACGTTAAGTGAGCAGAACCAGGGAAACACTGTACATAATAACAGCACTAAATCAGAATTATTGCCTGTTAGTGACCATTATTATCAGCAATGGAAGGATCCAAGGCCAATGTCAAGGGACTCATGACATAGAAGGAATTGATGGAGTTGAGTGCATATTGAAGCATACAATTCTTCACTTTATTTCTTACATGAAAACATATGTACCACCCATATCATATTACCTGTCATCTTGGGGAGAGAAGGGGTTGAGAAGGAGAGAACATGAATTGCAAGATGTCAGAAAATGATTATTAAAATTTGTAGTTATAGGTAATCTGTAAAAAAATAATTTAAAATAAACTAGTGTCTGATAATGATCAATAAATGTAGAACAAGCATAAAAACTGATGTCATCCACATGCTGAAGTTACTGTAAATGGTTGTGAGGATTGAATACCAGTTTGCACCTTTTTTCTCAGTAACCTATGATAAACTTTGGGTTGTTCTTCTACAAAATTGAGTTTCCATTCAGATTCTACCCTTTGATTGTATTAAAAATAAGACTTGAGGCTTATCTACATAGGGAAGACACAAGCCAGAAGCTTCATGGTTCCCTGCTGTCCTGGAAGATACTTGCCTCTGGTCCCCCGTGATTCCTGGTGTCTAGAAGACTGAAGTCAAGTCTGTCCAACCAAGAAGAACCAGAAAATGTAATGTCACAGATGTTGGAAGGGGTTATAATTTATGGATCAATGGAGTTAGCATTCTCTTTTCTTAGGAAGCAGCACTTTTTTCTTATAGCCAAAAACAGAAGTGAACAGGACTTGATGAGCAGTGATCTTGTGTTATCTAGGCCACTGGCCTTGTGATTGTGTGCCTTTCATCTCTTTAATCTGCTTTCACTATTTAATAAATAATTATGAATTAATATAGAGTCTCCAAAGAATTGTAGTCTTAACAGCTTTGACTATTTGATAAGTATTTAACCCTTTCAAGTCTGCAGAATGCATCACTCAGTGCCAATTTAAAACTCACTTGTTTGAATAATTAACATCCATATAGATTTCTCCCTCTGGATGAGAGAAAGAGAACTGAGCTAAATGTTAAATCATCCACAAAAATGGAATTGTTTTTTTAACAGAAATAAAGTGGTTTGTTACACATGCAAAATTCATTCTTTAATCAGTTGCTTTTTTAAAATAGGAAATCTACTGGCTTATTGCATATATAAAAATTAACACAGAGCTAGAAAAAAATTAGTAAACCATATGATCTGACTAAAATAACTTCCTTTGACATAGTCAAAGAAATTTTTGAATAAGAAAATTTAGAAATGGATAGCAGAGAAGACATCAACACTGATTAAAAAATTGGCATGAAGTTATAACATCAATATGCTAAAAGTTGTTATTCTGTAAAAATACACATTTATTAAGCATAGATACAAGATAGAAATGCTTCCTTGGTTATAAAAATATTTATGAGGAATTTTTTAGAAAGATACTGGAAAATCGTGAGAATTTTCATTCAAAAAGCTGCAAAAAGGAAGTATAGATTTTCAAAAAAATAAGCTTAAATAATACTTGGCAAACGAGGCCAACTAAATAGAATCTGTCCAAGGCTAGTTACTGATAAAACTGGAAAGAAGAAAAGTAACAGATAAAATATGGAAGAATTCTCAAAACATAGATTTTTTAAAACAAATTCTACAATCAAGGACAGATGAGACAGAAGTAAAATGTCATTGGAGAAAATAAAGAAAGGAAAAACAGCTACTGGACCATATATGCAAATTTTGAAAACATTAGGTATCTGAAGAAGTATAATCAAGTCTTAGAATTTTTTCATCTGGAAAATGAGAAGGTTGTAATCAATCATCTTTAAAATTCCTTTTACTTCTAAGGTTTTGATCTTATGGCTTCTATAATCTGCTACTTTTTCCACTGGCTATCATGCTTTCCTTTTAAGGTGAATGGAAAATGCCCCCACCCAATTTTTTTAATATTCCATCTAGATCTACAAAGATTATTAAAGATATAAAAGATGAGAAGCTAAATTTATTGTTAACTTGACTTTTGTACAGATAAGTAAACTGAAATATGGAAAGAATAACTGACTCATTCCTTGTCCCATAATCAATTTAATTCCAAATCATTTTATTCATTTGGACATTTTAATTTGTGGTTCTTTACATCAGACTAAATTAATCTCACTTAAAAATTAATTAGGTAGTAACTGGATTGTTCAGTGAATTGAAAGTCAGAGCAATAGATAGGAAGGCATGGTTTCAAATTTGGCCTTAGACATGTCCTTGCTGGGGTAGTCACTTACTACTCTTCTGCCTTGAAACCAATACATACTATTGATATTAACATGGAAGGTTTTTTTTTTAAATAAAGATTAAATTAAAAATAAAAATAAGATTTATTTATTCTAATATTTAGTCATCCACAAAATTCACAAAGGACAATTCACTCCAAAATATTAATATTATGTTCTGCAAAGTTCTATGGATTACAAAGATACATCTCAGTGTCTAACACGATATTAATTGAAGTTTTCATTCTAGATCAGGCTCAACCACTAACACTCTGAGATTTAGGCAAACATATTCTCAGTCTTCTTACCTATAACTTTATGATTTGGATCAGCTCCAAGGTGTCAAATAAACTGCTTTCTAGTTATTATGGCAATTTTCAGGTAAAGAAATCAAAAGTATCAATAAGCACACTAGAAAGTGTTCCAAATCTCTAATAATTAGAGAAATGCAAATCAAAACAACTCTAAGGTATCACCTCACACCTAGCAGATTGGCTAAAATGAAAGAAGGGGAGAGTAATGAATGTTGGAGGGGATGTGGCAAAATTGGGACATTAATGCATTGCTGGTGGAGTTGTGAACTGATCCAGCCATTTTGGCTGGCAATTTGGAATCATGCTCAAAGGGCTATAAAAGAATGCCTGCCCTTTGATCCAGCCATACCATTGTTGGGTTTGTACCCCAAAGAGATCATAGATAAACAGACTTGTACGAAAATATTTATAGCTGTGCTTTTTGTGGTGGCAACAAACTGGAAAAGGAGGGTATGTCCTTCAATTGGGGAATGGCTGAACAAACTGTGGTATATGCGGGTGATGGAATACTACTGTGCTAAAAGGAATAATAAACTGGAGGAGTTCCAGGTGAACTGGAGAGACCTCCAGGAACTGATGCAGAGTGAAAGGAGCAGAACCAGAAGAACATTGTACACAGAGACTGATATACTATAGTAAAATTGAATGTAATGGACCTCTGTACCAGCAGCAATACAATGACCCAGGACAATTCTGAGGGATCTATGGTAAAGAACGCTGCCCACATTCAGAGGAAGGACTGCAGGAGAGGAAACATATAAGAAAAACAACTGCTTGAATGAGTGGGTCGGGGTGGACATGATTGAGGGTGTGGACTCGAAACTACCACACCAATGCAACTACCAACAATTTGGAAATAGGTCTTGATCAAGGACACATGACAAAACTAGTGGAAATGTGCATTGGCCATGGGTGGGGGGATTGCGGGGGGTGAAGGGGAAAGGAGGAGCATGAATCATGTAACCATGTTAAAAATGAATATTAATAAATGTTTAAAAAATTTAAGATGCCTTCTATACAGAATAAAATATAATTGGAAAATATTTAATAAAAAATATGATGCAACCTAGATGGATTTTGGGGGTTTTCTAGTCAGCATATAGGCTGCTTGGTAGGTAAGCATCCCCAAATTTTTTTTTAATATTTGACACAACTGGGCTTGAAGTTCTCTCAGGTTTCTTCTCCCCTATTATTTGATTTCATTAATTCAAAATATTTAATTGTCCAAGTAGAGAACAGAAAAAGCATTGGTAGAGGAGAATTAATATAGAAATGAACCAGATGATTAAATGGAATGCCAGCTCTATAGGAAGCAATAATGGAATGTTTTAGCCTAAAATACTAATTAGTGTAATCTTATACTGCTTTGAATTACGTCTAATGTATAGAATTTTTAAGGTAGCATAGCAGAGGAAAAAGGAAAAAATAAGCATTTATGTAGCTCCTATTGTATGCCAGATAGTGTTAAATAGTTAAGCATTTTTAATAGAGTCTCATTTGATCATATTAAATTAATAACTGGTCTTGGAGTAAGGAATATATGGGTACCATACTACATCTTACATGTAGTGGTTATAAGATCCTGGGTACATCATTTAACCTCTTAATGTGTACAACTTTCTACAACATTGAATGGCAGAGAAAGTGATTTTCTCTAATGCTAGAGGAATTTTCTCACAAGAAGGAAATCTATTATTATTTTTTAAAATCAGAATAAGTGTTTTGATAAGAGTTCTCTTGTCAAAAAACTCCAGCAATATTCTGGGCATTCTCTGGTGGTGTATTTTTGTATTGACACTGAGCATAGCAAGTTCCTTTAAATTTTTGAAAATGGAACAACCAGGGTTGCTTAAAAAATTGAAATAAAAAGAAAAGAAAAGCCTTCATATCTTCTCATCTTTTACTTCTGTTCACTTTCATCCCTAAGGGAATGAGGAAAAGGAATAAGGATAATAATTAACACATGATGTTTAGGAAGGTAGGAGATGAATAGATAGAAAATTAGTCCTGTATCCAAGTGACTTGAGTTCTAATTCAGGCTCAGACTTTTTTTTATCTATGTGACTGTGTGGCTACAGCCACAGTATTTAACCATTATGTCTCAATTTATTCATGTGTAAAGTTAAGATAATGATAGTCTCTACTCCCAAGGTGGTTGTGAGAATAAAATGAAATGATATTTGTAAAGCTCTGTGTAAATCTTAAAGTAATATATAATTTCTGGCTATCTCCATTTTTATTTATCCATATTTTATTGAAGAAATATATTACAAGTTTAAATATATTAATTAAAGTTTAAGAAAAGCTAAATTTACTAAGTCTTTGTTTTGATTCTACTAGTTTAAGACTTTGTGTATCAAAGGATATTATGTGATAGTATAAGATATTACTGATTTTCATCATACTACATATATTTTCATAATAATTTATTTTGAATTTTTTCAATTTATAAATGCTTGATTTAATACTAGAATCTTGTGACTATATGTTATTAACTATCATGATCTAACATCATAAATCTATTTCTATTTTGTTTTCCCTTTTAGTTTATTCTCGTCATAATTTTAACAGAAGTCTCTTTAATGCAATGTCATTTCATGAGTTTGCTAGGAGTCTGTTCAAAAGTTATTTAAGGTTCTGGGTTAAGATGGGGGCAGAATAAAAGGCAGCTGCTTAACCTCTCCTAAACCACACATATAGGACTCCTCAAAAGGACATAAAAACAAATCCAGATGAATGAAGGGACCCTACAACAGGGCTCAGCATTGAAGGTACATGGGATTAGGGTATTTTCATGCTATAAGGGGGTGAAATAGCTCTCACTAAAACGTGAGCTGAGCAACCTCCACCCCTCCACACCACCTACAGGGCCAAAGCCAGTGCACAAGACTTAGAGCAAGTTTGAGGCACCCATTAAATCCTTGGCAGCTACCTGGAATCACCAGGGCCTGCTCCTGAAAGCAACAAGACTTAAGACCCCAAGAGGTTAAGAATGCATGGACTTTGAAAACAGAACTTCTGCTCAGGTGTGGTCAAAGTTACAGACTCCAATTCTGAGCACAGGAGTGGATCTTGGGTGGGAACCCAATGCAAAGTGGTGCAAGACTGTGGAAGCAGCTCCCTGAGACTGTTAAAGGAGATTTGGGCAGAGGAACAAGCAAGGTGACCACCAGGAGGCTTGACTCTGAGAACAACTAGACCTGAGACCTCAAGAGCCTAAACAGCTCAGACAGAACTTGGATGTGAAGATAAAGCTGAGATGGCACTGGGTTAACAATGGAAAGCCAGAGACGAGAACACCAGAAGAGAAAGATCAAGAAGAAATCTTTAACACTCGACAACTTTTACACAGAAAAAATCCAGACAACAGAGCAAACAGCAGAGGAGAATAAACAAGTAACCATATCCAAACCTTCCCAGAAAGTGAAAACTGGTCACAAGCTCTTGAAGAGCTCAAATCTGAGATTATGAGAAAGATGGAAGGGCTCTGGCAAGAAAATAACAGTTTAAAATGCAGAATTTCACAATTGGAAAGGGAGGCTCAGCAATCAAATGAATTGATAAGCAAATTGAAGACCAAAAATGACCAGCTGGAAGCCTTGAATAACCAAACAAACCAGATTCAAAAGGAAAAGCAAAAGATTATAGCCAAAAACCAGTCTCTAAAGGCTGGAATTGTGTATATCAAAAAAGATGTCCCCAAAACAAAAGAATTGACAAGCAAATTGGAGACCAAAATCAAACAGCTAGAAAACAGGATTGAATAAATCAAAAAGGAAAATCAAAAGAATATAGCAGAAAACCTGTCTCTAAAGTCAAGAATTGGGCAAGTAGAAGACAATGACCTCTCAAGACAACAAGAACACATAAAGCAAAGTCAAAAGACTGATAAAATAGAAAAAAACATGAAATATCTTACTGAGAAATTGAAAGATCAAGCAAACAGGTCTAGAAGACACAATTTAAGAATCATTGGTCTTCCTGAAAAAGCAGAAATTAATAGAAATTTGGACTCCATACTAAAAGAAATTATTCAGAAAACTACCGTGAAGTTCTAAAACAAGATGGCAATATAGACATTGAAAGGATCCATACATTACCCTCTACAATAACCCTGAAAAGACAACCCCCAAGAATATAATAGCAAAATTTAAGAGCATCCAAGTAAAGGAAAAATATTTTACAAGAAGCCTGAAAGAGACAATTCAGATATCAAAGAGCACCAATCAGGATCACACAGGATCTGGCAGCCTCCACACTAAAAGACCACAAATCATGGAATATGATATTCAGAAAGGCAAGAGAACTGGGTCTACAACCAAGGTTCAGCTACCCATCAAAACTGACTATGTACTTCCAGGGGAAAGTATGGGCATTCAACAAGATAGAAGATTTCCAAGTATTTGCAAAGAAAAAACCAGGACTAAATGGAAAGTTTGATATCCAACCACAAAAACCAAGAGAAACATGAAAAGCTAAATAAGAAACAGAAGGAGAAAAAAAAAATTCTTATTTTTAAATTTGCCTCTTTAAGGGCTTCAATAACATCTAATATTTTGTATTCCTATATGGAGAAATGTTATATGTAATTCTCTGTAGTGAACTCTATTCACTATTATAGTATTCACTATTATAGTAATTAGAAGAATTATTCACAGAGAGAGGTTGGAGTAGAAAATGGTCTAAGATGAGGGGGCGGTGAATAGTAGAGGATTCCGAAAGAAAATTGAATGAATAAGAAAAATAGGATATTCTATTACACACAAAGAGGGCATGAGAAAGGGAAGGGTTGAATACTATTATAAGAAGGAGAGGAAGAGAACATTAAGAGGTAATATTTAAACCTTACTTTCAGTGGAATTAACCCTGAGAAGGAAGAGTAGCTATATCCATTTGGATATAGAACTTTATCTAACCCTACTGAGAAAGTCAAAAGGAATAAACCAAGGGGAGCAAAGGAGTGGAGAGGTCAAAAAAGGGAGGGGTAAAAGGGGGTAGGGAATTCATTAGGCCTTAAAAATTAAAAGAGGGGAATAACAAGGGAGAGGTAGAAAGGGTAGTAAATCAAGGGAAGGGACAAGGGTTACTGGTTTAAAACAAAACACTTTTTTTTTTCTTTTTTTAAACCCTTGTACTTCGGTGTATTGTCTCATAGGTGGAAGATTAGTAAGGGTGGGCAATGAGGGTCAAGTGACTTGCCCAGGGTCACACAGCTGGGAAGTGGCTGAGGCCGGGTTTGAACCTAGGACCTCCTGTCTCTAGGCCTGACTCTCACTCCACTGAGCTACCCAGCTGCCCCCCAAAACAAAACACTTTTAAAAGGAAATAGCCTAAGAAGAAGAGGTAGAACTAAGAGAGGATGCCAAAATGTTGGGGAATACAAAACTGATAATTATAACATTGAATGTGAATGGGATGAATTCACCCATAAAATGGAAGCAAATAGCAGAATACATTAGATACCAAAGTCACACCATATGTTGTCTACAAGAAACACGTATGAGGAGGGTGGACATACACAGATTTAAGGTAAAGGGCTGAAGCAAACTTTTTTGGGCTTCAAATGAGAAAAAGAAGGCAGGAGTGGTGATCATGATTTCTGACAAAGCCAAAGTAAAAATAGATACGATTAAAAAAGACAGGGAAGGTTATTACATCCTGATAAAAGGCAGTATAGACAATGAGGAAATAACACTGCTCAATATGTATGCACCAAATGGGATAGCATCCAAATTCCTAAAGGAGAAACTGGCAGAGCTCAAGAAGGAAATAGATAGTAAAACCATACTAGTGGGAGATCTAAATATTCCTTTTTCAGATCTAGATAAATCAAACCAAAAAATGAATAAGAAAGAGATAAGAGAGGTGAATGAAGTTGTAGAAAAATTAGATTTAATAGGTACATGGAGAAACAAATGCAAAAGAGCAAAAATAATAAATGTAACCTTCTCAGATCATAATGCAATAAAAATAATAATTAGTAAGGGCACCTGGACAGGCAAATCAAAAACTAATTGGAAATTAAGTAATATGATTCTCCAAAACAGTCAGTTAAAGAAGAAATCATAGAAACAATCAATAATTTCATTGAAGAGAATAACAATGATGAGACATCTTACAAAACTCTGTGGGATGCAGACAAGGCAGTACTCATGGGGAAATTTATATCCTTTAGTGTATGTATTAACAAATTAGGGAGGGCAGAGATTAATGAATTGGCCATGCAACTTAAAAAACTAGAAAGGTAGAAAATTAAAAGCACACAGATGAAAATTAAATTAGATATATTAAAATCAAGGGAGAAATTAGCAAAATTAAAAGTAAAAGAACTATTGAATTAATAAATAAGACTAGAAGCTGGTATTTTGAAAAAACAGATAAAATAGACAAAGTATTAGTCAATCTAATAAAAAAAAGGAAAGAAGAAAACCAAATTAACAGTATCAAAGCTGAAAAGGGAGACCTCACCTCTAATGAAGGGGAAATTAAGGCAATCATTAAAACCTATTTTGCCCAATTATATGACAATAAATATAGTAATCTAGGTGATATGGATGAATATGTACAAAAATATAAAATACCTAGTTTATCAGCAGAAGAAATAAAATACCTAATCAATCCAATATCAGAAATAGAAATTGAACAAGCCATCAAAGAACTCCCTAAGAAAAAAATCGCCAGGGTCTGATGGATTCACAAGTGAATTCTATCAAACATTCAAAGAACAACTAATCCCAATACTATACAAATTGTTCAATATAATAAGCAAAGAAGGAGTCCTACCAAATTCCTTTTACAACACAAATATGCTACTGATTCCAATGCCAGGTAGATCAAAAACAAAGAAAGAAAACTACAGACCAATCTTCCTAATGAACATAGATGCAAAAATCTTAAACAGAATACTAGTAAAAAGACTCTAGCAAGTGATCAAGAGGATAATCCACCATCATCAAGTGGGATTTATAGCAGGAATGCAAGGATGGTTCAATAATAGGAAAACCATACACATCATTGACCATATCATTAAGCTAACAAACAAAAATCACATGATAATCTCAATAGATGCTGAAAAAGCCTTTGACAAAATACAGCACCCATTCCTATTGAAAACAATGGAAAGTATAGGAAAAGATGGACCTTTCCTAAAAATAATAAACAGTATATATCTAAAACTATCAACAAGCATCATATGCAATGGGGATAAATTAGAAGCATTCCCATTAAGATCAGGTGTGAAACAAGGATGCCCATTATCACCTCTATTATTTAACATTTTACTTGAAACACTATCATGAGCAATTAGAAAAGAAAAAGAAATTGAAGACATTAAAATAGGCAATTAGGAGACTAAGCTATCACTCTTTGCAGATGATATAATCGTCTACTTAAAAAATCCTAGAGAATCAACTAAAACGCAAGTAGAAATAATGAACAACTTTAGCAAAGTTGCAGGATACAAAATAAATGCACATAAATCATCAGCAATTTTATATATTTCCAACACATTAGAGCAGCAAGAGTTAGAAAGAGAAACACCATTTAAAATCACCTTGGACAATATAAGATACTTAGGAATCTATCTACCAAAACAAACACAGGAATTATACAAACAGAACTACAAAACACTTTCCGAACAATTAAAACTAGATCTAAACAAGTGGAAAAACATTGGTTGCTCGTGGGTAGGAAGAGCTAACATAATAAAAATGACCATTCTACCGAAATTAATTCATTTATTTAGTGTCATACCTATCAAACTACCAAAAAACTTCTTTACTGAATTAGAAAAAAACATAACAAAGTTGATTTGGAAGAAAAAAGATCAAGAATATCAAGGGAAATAATGAAAAAAAATGGGAAAGAAGGGGGCCTAGTAGTATCAGATATTAAACTATACTATAAAGCAGTAGTCATCAAAACAATATTGTACTGGCTAAGAGACAGAAGGGAGGATCAGTGGAATGGACCAGGGGTAAGTGACATCAGCAAGATAGTGTATGATAAACCCAAGGAACCCAACTTTTGGGATAAAAATCCCCTATTTGAAAAAAAAAAACTGCTGGAAAAATTGGAAAACAATATGGGAGAGATAAGGTTTATATCAACATCTCACACCCTACACCAAGATAAATTCAGAATGGGTGAATGACTTGAATATAAAGAGGGAAACTCTAAATAATTTAAGTGAACACAGAATAATGTACTTGTCAGATCTCTGGGAAAGGAAAGATTTTAAAACCAAGCAAGAGTTAGAGAAAATTACAAATTGTAAAATAAATGATTTTGATTATACCAAATTAAAAAGCTTTTGTACAAACAAAAACAATGCAACCAAGGTCAGAAGGGAAACAACAAATTGGGAAAAAATCTTTATAACAATAAACTCACATAAAAATCTAATTACTCAAATATACAAGGAGCTAAATCAATTGTATAAAAAATCAAGCCATTCCCCAATCGATGAATGTGCAAGGGAAATGAATAGGCAATTTTCAGATAAAGAAATCAAAACTATCAATAAGCACATGAGAGAGTATTCTAAATGTCTAATAATTAGAGAAATGCAAATCAAAACAACACTGAAGTATCACCTCACACCTAGGAGATTGGCTAAAATTGTTGTAGGGGAGAGTAATGAATGTTGGAGAGGATGTGGCAAAATTGGGACATTAATGCATTGCTGGTGGATTTCTGAACTGATCCAACTATTCTGGATGGCAATTTGGAACTATGTTCAAAGGGCTATAAAAGATTGCCTGCCCTTTGAGTTATCCATACCATTGTTGTGTTTGTACCCCAAAGAGATCATAGATAACAGACTTGTACGAAAATATTTATAGCCGCACTTTTTGGGGGGGCAAAAAAACTAGAAAAAGAGGTTATGCCCTTCTATTGGGGGATGGCTGAACAAATTGTCGTATATGCTGGTTATAGAATACTATTGTGCTAAAAGGAATAATAAACTGGAGGAATTCCATGTGAACTGGAAAGACCTCCAGGAACTGATGCAGAGTGAAAGGAGCAGAGCCAGAAGAACATTGTACACAGAGACTGATACGCTGTGATAAAATAGAATGTAATGGACTTCTCTACTAGCAGCAATGCAATGACCCATAACAATTCTGAGGGACTTATGGAAAAGAACCCTACCCACATTCAGAGGAAGAACTATAGGAGTGGAAACACAGAAGAAAAGCAATTGCTTGAACACATGGGTTGAGGTGGACGTGATTGGGGATGTAGACTCGAATCTACCACACCAATGCAACTATCAACAATTTGGAAATAAGTCTTGATTGATGACACATGTTAAAACCATTGGAAGTATGCATAGGCTTTTTTGGGGGGAGGAGGTTGGGGGCTGAAGGGGAAAGTAAAAATATAAATCATGTAACTATGATAACTTTTCAAAAAAATAAAAATTATTTAAAAACTTACTTAAAAGTAAACTTTAAAAGTAAACTCTGAAAACACTAGAAAGTTTAAGAATAGGAGGGCCTATCCTAAACATAATGAATGGTATATATCTAAAACCATCAACAAACATCATTTGCAATGGGGATAAATTAGAAGCATTCCCAATAAGATCAGGAGTGAAACAAGGATGCCCTTTGTCACCTCTATTATTTAGCATTGTACTGGAAAAACTAGCAGTAGCAATTAGTGAAGAAAATGAAATTGAAGGTATTAAAATAGGCAGTAAGGAGACCAAGCTATCACTCTTTGCAGATAATATGATGGTCTAATTAAAAAATCCTGAAGAATCAAGTTACTGGAAATAATCAACAACTTTAGCAAAGTTGCAAGATACAAAATAAACACAAATAAATCATCAGCATTTCTATATATTTCCAACACATTGCAGCAGGAAGAGTTTGAAAAAGAAATTCCATTTAAAATCACACTAGACCATATAAAATACTTAGGAATCTATCTGCCATGACAAATACAGGAATTATATGAACACAAATAAGAAAGCCTTTCCATACAATTAAAATTAGATCTAAATAACTGGAAAAACACTGAGTGCTCCTGGTAGGATGAGCTCACATCATAAAAATGACCACTCTACCCAAATTAATTTACCTATTTAGTGCTATACCTATCAAACTACCAAAAAACTTTTTTACTGAATTAGAAAAAACTATAACAACGTTTATTTGGAAGAGCAAAAAATATATTAAGGTAGGTGACCTAGCAGTGCCAGATCTTAAAATGTACTATAAAGCAGTAGTCATCAAAACAATATGGCACTGGTGAAGAGACAGAGGGAGGATCAGTAGAATAGACTAGGAGTAAGTGAACTCAGCAAGACAGTTTTTGATAAACCTGAAGAACCCAGCTTTTGGGACAAAAACACACTAATTGACAAAAACTGCTGAGAAAATTGGAAAACAGTATGGGAGAGATTGGGCCTAGATCAACATCTCACACCGTATACCAACATAAACTCAGAATAGGTTGAATGACTTGAATATAAAGAAGAAAACTCTAGGTAAATTGGGTAAGCACAGAATTGTATACTTGTCAGATCTATGGTAAGGGAAAGATTTTAAAACCAAACAGGAGTTAGAAAAAATTACGAAATGTAAATAAATAATTTTGACTACATTAAACTAGCAGATTGACAAAAATGACAACAATGGAGAATAATGAATGTTGGAGGGGATGTGGACAAACTGGGACATTAATGCATTGCTGGTGGAGTTTTGAACTGATCCAACCATTCTTGATGGCAATTTGGAACTATGTTAAAAGGGCTTTAGAAGACTATCTGCCTTTTGATCCAGCCATAGCACTGCTTGGATTAAACTCCAAAGAGATAATAAGGAAAAAGACTTGTACAAAAATATGTATAGCCTCACTCTTTGTGGTGGCAAAAAATTGGAAAATGAGAGAATGCCCTTCAATTGTGAAATGACTGAACAAATTATGGTAAATGCTGGTGATGGAATATTATTGTGCTCAAAGGAATAAAGAACTGGGGGAATTCCATGTGAACTGGAAAGACCTCCAGGAATTGTTGCAGAGTGAAAGGAGCAGATCCAGGAGAACATTGTATACAGAGGCTGATACACTGTGGTACAATCAAACATAATGGACTTCTCTACTAGCAGCAATGCAAGGATTCAGAGCAAGGCTGAGGGACTTATAAGAAATAAATCTAGCCACATTCAGAGGAAGAACTGTGTGAGAAGAAACACAGAAGAAAAACAACTTCTTGAAGACATGAGCTGATGGGGATATTATTGGGAATAAAGACACTAAACAATAACTCTAATCCAACTATGAATAATAAGGAATTAGGCCTTTATCAATGATACACAAAACCCAGTGGAATTGTGTGTCGGCTAAGGGGGCTTAGGGAGTTTGGGAGAGAGGGAAAGAACATGAAATATGTAACTATGGGAAAATATTCAAAATAATAAAAAAAAAAGTTAACTCTGACCTGGAAGAGAGATTTCTGTACTGTATAACAATCTTCTATGTACCTGTTGGGCATAATTAATAAATGAGTATTTCTCAGTTAAAACTGAATGCTATGAAATTACAATGATCAAGCTTTACCAAAAAAGATAGATGAAAAGGCACCTTTCTTGTCATTTTTTTATATAGTCAATGAGCATTTATTAAATGCCTACTGTGTGCCAGGAACTGTGCTAATCACCCTTTGCCAAGGTGGAAAACTAAAATATGGAAAACTTCAAATAGCATTAAACATTTTCTATATGTTGGTTTTATTTCTTGATCCTCCTCCACTTTCATTTTCTTGATTGTAAAGGATACATTAGGAAATGCAAACAATGCAGGAACAAAAGGCTTTGTTTCTGTATCAAGAAGTATTAGATATGATTGCCAAACACAAAATACAGCCAGTTTACTTATTTGACCATTTTCTTGAAAATGAAGGTTAATATAGTTTACATAATCTCCAAAAGTAGAAATAGGAATAATAGATGAAGTTACTAAAAGGCAAAATTTGGGATCCATATCTTTAAAAAGCTGATTAACAGTTAGAACTATCTGACAACAAAATGGATATTTATGGGAAACTGAATTCTTAAACACCAAATTTCTTTAAGGAGAGAACACTTCAGTTTAAAGTGTTTAGCAAAGACAATAATGTTTGTTGAGTTTAATTCCTTGACATACTAGGGCATTGAGCTCAACACAAGATCTTGAAATTTAATAAGAATCAGGTTAAACTATTATACATCAAAGGCAGCTTGTTGGCTCAGTAGATTGAAACTTGGGCCTAGAGATGGGAGATGCTGGGTTCTAATTTTGTCTCAAACACTTGTTAGCTGTATGACTCTGGGTAAAACACTTAATCCCCATTGACTGGCTCTTAACATTCTTCTACTTTAGAACCAATATACAGTATTGATTCAAATATAGAAAGTAAGGGTTTAAAAAAGTTTTAGACGTCAGTTCAAAACTTTAATTTATGAGTAGAAAATAGGTCAAGAACAGTTAGGAAGGTATTCCTTTAGTATATGTGCTACTGAAATTTATTAAATAAAATTCTGGATGGGAAGGGGACAGCTTATATATCTAAAGTCTTTAATGTGCTAAAAGGAAAGAGAGTTATTATCCTATCCACACGATTTCATCAAATATTTTTGTATCAAGAAATGTACTAAAACCTCATTGGGGAAGCTGTGACATATATGCCCAGTCAGCACTTGGGGAGTTACTGTGTTCCCCCTCTTCCCAGTGCCCTAGGACATTCTTCACATGTCCCATCCCTCTGTCCAGTAGCCGAAAGAAAGCACTTTTTCCCCTCAACTCTCTCTTGTAATCCAGGGGCTCACAAACAGCTTGAATTTGTCCTCTGGGCACTCGAACTAGGAAAAGGTTCACCAACTCTGTACTAAAGTCTATGTAAGGGGCAGGTGGGTAGCTCAGTGAATTGAGAGCCAGGCCTAGAGAAGGGAGGTCCTAGGTTCAAATCCGGCCTCAGACACTTCCCAGCTGTGTGACCCTGGGCAAGTCCCTTGACCCCCAATGCCTACCCTTACCACTCTTCCACCTATGAGCCAATAGGCAGAAGTCAAGTGTTAAAAATAAATTTAAAAAAAATTAACACATAAAGTCTATGTAAGTGCTAGAAATACTCAGAAATATCAAAAAATCACTTTGTATTAAAGAGGCTTACATCAAAGTTATGTATTACAAGGTACTACTGTAAAGACAACACTAAAACAATCCTTGGACTAAAGGAGTTTCTGTTCTCCTAAGTAGGAAAAAAAAAAGAATATATTTGCAGAATTAAATGAAATCATAGAGCTTACTTTGCAGTTAAAGAATTAATTAGAATTGCAATATGCAGTTAATTGAAATTATATATATATATATATATACATACAGAGTAAATATAAAACATATGGAAAGCAAGAATTGATGGCAAATTGAAATCAAGAAATGTCTTTTGTAGGACATGAAACTTTTAATAAAACATTAATTGAATTTTAAGTTGTATTTTTATTGAATTCCTATTCACTTATAGACTTAAACAGAATATCTCTGATATAACTTACATTTTTGAAATTCAAATATTATTTCATTAAATATAATAGCTACCCAAGATATATGTGTATCAAATTCTTGACAAATTATCTATTCATCTATCTTTCTAGATTGACTGACATATGGATATAGTCATAGATGTATTGATGGAGCAGCTATGTTGGTACAATGGAGAGTATGCTGGACCAAGAGTCAGGAAGATGAAATTCTCTAAATTAAAATCTGACCTCAAACGCTAACTGGTTATATAAACCTGGGCAAGTCTCTTAACCATATTTGCCTCAATTTCATCATCTGTAAAATCAGCTGGAGACAGAAAGACAATCTACTCCAGAATCCAAAATCATTGCCAAGAAAATCTGAAATGAATTAATAAAGATTTCAACATGACTGAAACTACTGAATCAAAACAACAAAAGCACACATATATGCTGTATAATAATCATACCTATTAAATATAAAAAATCAATTTCAAAAATAAATTATCCAAGAAGAGTTATCTCAAAGTAGGTTTCTAGTATGTCTTAGTTACCAAATAAATTGTATATATTCCTTCATGAAAATAAAACAATTTTCAAAGGTGGGAACATGCAGAATTTTTCAAATTTTATAAAAAGATCACACTATTTTATTTTCATTTCATATATTGTTTATACCTTTTACTAATGTTTTTTTCTCAAAGAGAACCGTTTCATAATATTAAAGACTTTAAAGTTTCTTTACATGTATTTCCTTCTGAAATAACATGTTTGTAGTTGAATTTATGACCAATGCAAGAATGCATTTAACTGGTGTGATATTGAGATTAAATCTACCTTTCCCATTCTCAAATCTAATCACCAAAAGTATAAACAACTCCATTTAACTCACAAGTTGGGAGGTCTGTGACCCACATGTGCTAGAGTGAATGACAAATCATAATTTACTGACTGCCTCCTGGGCAGTCCTAAGAAAAGTGTTTGTTGTGATTGGACATGTAAACTAGGAGGAAGGCAGGGGAAGTGATACAAAAGAAGCCTCTTTAAAAGAGAGTTCAGTGAGTTCAGCTTGACTTTTCTTGTTCGTGACTTGGACTTGGAGAAGCACTGGACCTGGGACCCTGAGACCTTGGTGAGACTGTTCTTAAATCTTTCCTTTGGAATTTCATGTGGTGAGTGTAAAGACTAAATCTTCCTGAACTTCTCTTAAGGAACTTCCATTTCAAAAGAGACTCTGTGACAGAAGCCTTTGCTTCATTCACCTCCACGGCCCTCTGGCCCTCAGGCTCTCCAGCCTTGGGCTCAAGGCTTGGCCTTGCTTGACTGAGGACTAATTAGATCTGCCTGGGTTAAACTAGGGGACTGAAGCAAATTACTTACTGGGTTAGGTTACTTATCCTCTCTTATCCTCTTTCTGATTTTCTGATTTTCTCTTCCCCTCCTCATTTGTAAATAAACTTCCATAAAGGACATTTTGACTTGAGGTCATTCTTTAATTAGGGATTGATAATTTTTCAATTCCATGGTGACCAAACCTTTCAATATCCACCTAACCAAAACCCCTTTTTACCCCTTAAAGTGGTGACATGTAACTGTGACAGGAACACATATAAGTGGAATATGTTAGTTCCCATGAGTTTTATAATCTTTACAGAATATATTCTATAATTATATCAAGGTACAACTGGGAATGGCAAAGAATAATTTTTCCCCAATGAATCTTGCCAAATCTTTGCATCATCTCATTCTTATTCTTCTTGTTCTTTCTCTTCTTGCCTTTTTCTCCTTGTTTTTGTTCATTATTTTTATTATTATTAATAGTATTAGCATTTACATAGTACCAACTGTATGCCTGGAAGATATTATCTCATTTGTTTTTTCCAACAATCCTAAATGATAGTTGGTATTTTTATCCACAATTTATAGTTTAAGAAAAGCAAAGGGACTTGCCCAAGGTCACACAACTATTAAATTTCTGCAACCAGATTTGAACACAGCTCTCCCTGAGGTCAAATGTACCATTTTTTTCATTGCCCCATGTATTTAAATGAAGACAAAACTTCTCATATAGGATAGTACATGAAGCAATGTGTGGAAAAACAAGCAAGGAAAGGTTCAGAAAGTTTTCTGAAGTAAAATTAATTGACATGCTAATAAATACATCACTTGGATAATTGTTTGTTTTTTTAAACAAAACTAGGTATTTAATCATTTTCTTTAAAATTTGAATTTAATTGTTTATCTGAATCAACATTTTATAAAAAATGAATAATTAATCTCATTCTAATAGTAAAGCAAATCATGAATATGTGCCTAGCAATGCTATGTTGCTATGTTACTAATATGCTAGAAAAGGAGTATAATTAATATAGGGGAGTGAGTTTTTTTAACATTTCACATTTTTTAAGGTGAAAATTATATTTCTGGCCAGAAATTATTGTATAAGAGGATTTTATTTTCGAGTGTATTTAATTTTAACCTCCTTGTTGTGACAGAGATTATTGTCTTATTTGTGGGCTTGGAGAGTTTAGAAAATGAACAATATTTCTGTTCACAGCACACATGCAAATCCTGAGTCATCTTGGACACATATCTCTCTAAGATATTCCAGGAAGATAAAGATTTTTTTCATGTTTGAAAATGCATGGGATCAGCTACCTACAAATGCAGAGGGAATAGCAAGAAGGAGAAAACAAAATATATTACAATGCATAATCTGAAGGGCACTGAACATGAGATTTCACCAATTTTATTAACAGGTTGTCTATCTTGAATCAAGATAGGGAATGACCCTTCCTAGGTTTGAAATTTCGACTCTGAACCATATTTTCAAATTCTTATATTTTGCAGATAATTCTTATCAAACATTCTGGAATCTCATGACAATGATGAAACCATTGTCTAGATGTTCTTGGTTCTGTTTCCTTGATTGAATTCTCTGGATTTCTTCCTTTGACCTTTATGTTAGTAGATAGCAAACCTTTTCCTCAAGGAAAATTATCACATGACAGAACCATTTAAAAAGATCTTATCCTAATTTTTAACTCCATTTATGCTACCCCTCAATCATAATCCAATCTTACTTCCACTTATCTACAACAGATAGGTAGATGAAGAAGTTACCGAATAAGCTATTAATAACTGGTGATTGATAGAGTGGAGTAAAATAAATGAAATTTCATGAAGTGGTAGAGATATCAATCTATTGCCTTATTCTGCTAAATAGTATTATCAATAATTTTGATAAAGACATGCCTACTAAATCTACTGATGAGATGAAGTTGGGGAAAACAGCTAATTTATTGATCGAAAGCATCTCTGTCTACAAAATTTATTTTGACAGATAAAAAATATGAGTTTATTTGGATAAAATATTAAAAGAGATAAATTTAAACTCCTGAACTTGAATAAAAATCACACAATTGAAGAAATATAAATAAGGAGTACTTAATGGAGATGTTAGTGGATTATAAACTCAGCATGAATCAATAGAGTAACATGGCAGAAAACCAACCAACCAACTAAAACAACTAACGAATACAATTTGGGACTTTCAATAGAATTGATAGAATTAAAGTTTTAAGAGAAAGGTTAGAATAAATTCAGTTGGACCAGACTAGCCATAAGGAATACAAAGAGGGGAAAAAAGTCAATTGCATTTAAGGAACTTATTTTCTATGAAGGGGAGTGTATAATTATCCTAAAATCCAAGGTTTAAGATCCTTTAAAGTAATTTTGAAAGAAGAAATTTTCTGACACCCCAAACCAAGAAAGTGTATCTTCTGGAGAAGATATCATAAGGATGCCTACAGAAATCACACACTACATCAAGAGATCCAGAGTGAACTTTGGGATATAATGAACTGAAGGGGGTTAAAACCTGTCATTTATTTTGAATGTAAACTCTTATGCCAAAGGGGAATGCTCCCTAATTGGTTTTTTGTCAATGTGTCTATCAATCATTATTTTTCCTTCTGTTTTTTCCTCTTAACCCTCTATATAAGGTGCAATGTTTTATACACCACTAGTAAGAAAATCTTGAAATATATAGGCTTCATATGTAGAATGATTCTTTGAGGAGACCTGACATGTTAATCTCCTAGAAAACCCAAAAAGATTTAACACATTAGTCTCCCAAAGAATCAAAGAGGGGAACTGTGTGAAGGAAATTTGGCTCCTCCCCACATTTCTGGGGTTGTGCATATGATATCTACTACTTGTGTACCTGGTGTGAGCCTGAACTTGATTTGGAAGCTTGGAGAGGACAAAGGAAGCCAGGAGGTTATAAAAAGGGTTAAGATATATGAGTTTTAAATTAAAATAATACTTTTGTTAAATGTACCTATCAAAATCTTCCTCATCCATGAGGATATACCTAAGTTTTTACCAATAGCATTTTACAAGAAAATGAGAATTTTTCCAGCTACTAAGAGCTACTTTGGTTTACATGAAAACCGTAATGTAAAAAAAAATGGTTCTTAATGAAGTTAAATCAGCTGAGGGAAATAAACATTTCTTAAGCCTGTGTTATTTCATAGGGACTATGTTAAGTATTTTTCATAGATTATCTCATCTGATACTCATATTTACTGAAGGGAAGGTGTTGTTATCCCATTTTACAAGTGAAAAAGCTGGAGAAGAGAGATTGTCACTTGCCCAGGATCGCATAGTGAGTAAGTATTCAAAATGATTTGAACTTAGGACCTTCGGAATACAAGCCAATAATCCATCTACTGTACCAATTAATTGTAGTTAGTTAATTAATAATGAAAAATATCTAATTTGCTGCTATTTATATCTTCAATCAATACTGAGGGCTAAATACATCTAGAAACATTAACATTAACATCATTCAATCTTGTCAAGTCATTATATCCCAAGAACTTGAATGGAATTATGACGTTCATAGCTAATAGAAAATATATATATATATATATATACACATATATGCATATGGGAATATACATCGATAGGAACATATATGTATATATACACATATATACAGTGTGTGTATGTCCTGAACCCACACAAACAGAACAAACCAACAAGAAAGAGAATATATTTTTAAAGAGAATGAGACAAAATCCAAGGTATATACCCATACAAAAGTCCAAGAGACAACTGATGGTCTCCCCAAAAAAGAAACTGAGGAGCATTCATACTATAATGTGGAGAACCAAAATAAAGCAAAGGCATCGAAGCCAAGGGAGGATAATATGTTCTTGAATAGGAAATGGTCAAGAGTTCCAAATGATCTGGAGAGGTTGAAAAGAAAAAGTTTTGATCTGATTTAGAAGACAAATTTTCAGTAACTTTGAGGAAAGAAAAGTGGTCAGTGAAGAAACAAAACTGCAAGGAAAATTCATGACTAAGATATTATTGAGGAAGAGTGATAGTAGTGTAACAGAAGTAAGATGGTTAAAAGGAAAGAGGCATCAAAGAAATTCCAGGAACCATGATTCAGAGAATGTGGGTGAAGGTCATTGATGAGAGAAATAGGAAACATTTTATAATGAAAATACTTTATAGACATTACAGGCAGAAAAAAAATAGATGATGAATTTGAGAAACAATTCACAAGCCTGACAAAGAGGTATGATGTAGTAGTGATTGGGACTTCAGTTATCCAGACATGCACTATCGCTCTCCTCCCTCACTCTCTTCCTCCTCTCTCCTTAGAATTAGAGCAGCTAGTGACTTTTTGTCTAATTTTTACTATCAGCATAAACACCAAAAAAAGATCACTTCCATATTCATTGTAATTTACAAAAATAAGATTCTATATAAAATTTTGGAACTCCTTTTTAACTTGTTCCAATGTTTTTTTTTTCTTTTTAAGAAATCATTGAATTTTTTTATTCTATTCTAATTTACAAGGATTTCATTTTTCCTCAAAATTTTTATTATTTCTTTTATCTCTTGCTTAATTTCTTTTAAGTGTTCATTTATTCCTTCTGAAAAATAATTTTCACTCTCAATCCTTGCTTGACATTGTCACAGAGTTAGATTTGCAATGGTTTGTGATACTGGATGTTATTTCTTTGACTTGCTCATTGCTCCTACTTAAAATATAGTTTAAAAGAGCCCTAAATGTCCACAGGAAGTTTAGATTAGTGACCTCAAAATTAGTTCAAGGACCCCCAAGTTTCCAATATCACAAGTCCCTGCAATGAAGTTTCCTAGAATTCTGGGGATTTCTCAGGGGATTCATCCATAGTGCCTCTAAACACAGAGGCTTACAGGTTGCACATTTCCTTGACCATCCCTAGTTGATCTAGGACATTATCCAGCATTGGAACTGTTAGGAATAAAATAGGGCCTGACCAGAGTTTTAAGTGTTTATTAATAAAATAAGAGAGTGAGAAATGAGAGAGAAGAGATATAGACATATTCCCCTCAAGGAAAGATTAACTGGAATAGAATCATTTCTCCATTTGGCTGGCTAAGGCCTATATATTCTTACTGCAGCAGTAAAGTGTAGTCAGTCTGCTTAATAGAAGTAAAGAGGCGTTCTCCTTCCTGTGCTGGCCTTATAAATCTCCCTAGCTCCTCCCTTCATGGCAATGTTGCATGTTGAAGCTCAGGCTGATGTCAGGAGACTCCAGATCAACCAGGCCTTTAGATATGACATTACATTTACTGTTGTGGTATAGCAATGGGATGGAGGTATTTTTCTTCACACAGAACTGACTGTCAGTTTGGGAAAGATAGTCTGGGTGAGTTTTTGTGCAGTTCTAATTTGGAAGAATTTACTCTAGTTTCTCACTGCATTTCTTACTTATTATTCAATCTGGCAAAAACTTCAGCTTTATGTTGAAAAAGATGTGTGAGAATTAAGCACCCTGCCTCTATTTAAGAGGGGCATTTTAGTCATAAAATACAAGATTCTTAAAATCCATGGCAATAAAGCACTATTTCTGGTTATATGTACCAACATGATAATGTCTTAAATATAAGCAATAACATGGATTGTTTCATTGTTGTCTAAGGAACATTGATAGGTTTCTTTCAGTTTGATGATCTATTTAGGTACTATTTTCAGAGATGATAGGTTAGCTTGTAGAAAGACATAGTCAAGTCAAATCAACAGTTATTTAGTTTAGCACAGTGCCAATACTTTTTTTTTCAAACATTTATTAATATTCATTTTTAACATGGTTACATGATTCATGCTCCTCCTTTCCCCTTCGCCCCCCGCAATCCCCCCACCCATGGCCAATGCACATTTCCACTAATTTTGTCATGTGTCCTTGATCAAGACCAATTTCCAAATTGTTGGTAGTTGCATTGGTGTGGTAGTTTCAAGTCCACACCCTCAATCATGTCCACCCCAACCCACACATTCAAGCAGTTGTTTTTCTTATACGTTTCCTCTCCTGCAGTCCTTCCTCTGAATGTGGGTAGCATTCTTTACCATAAATCCCTCAGAATTGTCCTGGGTCATTGTATTGCTGCTGGTACAGAGGTCCATTACATTCAATTTTACCAAAGTATATCAGTCTCTGTGTACAATGTTCTTCTGGCTCTGCTCCTTTCACTCTGCATCTGTTCCCGGAGGTCTCTCCAGTTCGCCTGGAACTCCTCCAGTTTATTATTCCTTTTAGCACAGTAGTATTCCATCACCAGCATATACCACAGTTTGTTCAGCCATTCCCCAATTGAAGGACATACCCTCCTTTTCCAATTTATTGCCACCACAAAAAGCTCAGCTATAAATATTTTTGTACAAGTCTGTTTATCTATGATCTCTTTGGTACAAACCCAGCAATGGTATGGCTGGATCAAAGGGCAGGCATTCTTTTATAGCCCTTTGAGCATGATTCCAAATTGCCAGCCAGAATGACTGAATCAGTTCACAGCTCCACCAGCAATGCATTAATGTCCCAATTTTGCCACATCCCCTCCAACATTCATTACTCTCCCCTTCTTTCATTTTAGCCAATCTGCTAGGTGTGACGTGATACCTCAGAGTTGTTTTGATTTGCATTTCTCTAATTATTAGAGATTTGGAACACTTTCTCATGTGCTTATTGATAC
Source organism: Gracilinanus agilis (assembly GCF_016433145.1). Taxonomy (NCBI): domain Eukaryota; kingdom Metazoa; phylum Chordata; class Mammalia; order Didelphimorphia; family Didelphidae; genus Gracilinanus; species Gracilinanus agilis. The sequence continues at coordinate 454,865,954 of NC_058133.1, forward strand.
TTTTGATTTCTTTACCTGAAAATTGCCTATTCATGACTCTTGCCCATTTATCAATTGGGGAATGGCTTGATGTTTTATACAATTGCTTTAACTCCTTGTATATTTGAGTAATTAGAACCCTGTCAGAGTTTTTCGTTATAAAGATTTTTTTCCCAATTTGTTGTTTCCCTTCTGATTTTGACTACATTGTTTTTGTTTGTACAAAAACTTTTTAGTTTAATATAATCAAAACAATTTAATTTACATTTTGTAATTTTCTCTAACTCTTGCTTGGTTTTAAAGTCTTTCCTTTCCCACAGATCTGACAAGTAAACTATTCTCTGTTCACTTAACTTGTTTATAGTTTCCCTCTTTACATTCAAGTCGTTCACCCATTCTGAATTTATCTTGGTGTAGGGTGTGAGATGTTGATCTAAACCTAATCTCTCCCATATTGTTTTCCAAATTTCCCAGCAGTTTTTGTCAAATAGTGGATTCATGTCCCAAAAGTTGGGCTCTTTGGGTTTATCATACACTGTCTTGCTGATGTCATTTACCCCAATTCTATTCCATTGATCCTCCTCTCTATCTCTTAGCCAGTACCATATTGTTTTGATGACTGCCTGTTTATAGTATAGTTTAATATCTGGTACTGCTAGGCCCCCTTCCTTTACATTTTTTTCCATTGTTTCCCTTGATATTCTTGATCTTTTGTTATTCCAAATGAAATTTGTTATAGTTTTTTCTAATTCAGTAAAGAAGTTTTTTGGTAGCTTGATAGGTATGGCACTAAATAGGTAAATTAATTTGGGTAGAATTGTCATTTTTATTATGTTAGCTCGTCCTACCCATGAGCAATCAATGGCTTTCCAATTGTTTAGATCCAGTTTTATTTGTTTGGAAAGTGTTTTGTAGTTGTTTTCATGTAATTGCTGTGTTTGTTTTGGTAGGTAGATTCCTAAGTATTTTATATTGTCTAGGGTGATTTTGAATGGTGTTTCTCTTTCTACTTCTTGCTGCTCTAGTGTGTTGGAAATGTATAGAAATGCTGATGATTTATGTGCATTTATTTTGTATCCTGCCACTTTGCTAAAGTTGTTGATTATTTCTACAAGCTTCTTAGTTGATTCTCTAGAATTTTTTAAGTTGACCATCTTATCATCTGCAAAGAGTGATAGCTTAGTCTCCTCCTTGCCTATTTTGATACCTTCAATTTCTTTTTCTTCTCTAATTGCAACTGCTAGTGTTTCTAGTACTATGTTGAATAGAGGTGTTAATGGGCATCCTTGTTTCACACCTGATCTTATTGGGAAGGCTTCTAATTTATCCCCATTGCATATGATGTTTGTTGATGGTTTTAGGTATATACTGTTTATTATTTTTAGGAAAGGTCCTTCTATTCCTATACTTTTCAGTGTTTTCAATACGAATGGATGCTGTGTTTTGTCGAAGGCTTTTTCAGCATCTATTGAGATAATCATGTGATTTTTGTTTGTTAGACTGTTGATATGGTCAATTATGTGGATGGTTTTCCTAATGTTGAACCAACCTTGCATTCCTGGTATAAATCCCACCTGATCATGGTGGATGATCTTCTTAATTACTTGCTGGAGTCTCTTTACTAATATTCTATGAAAGATTTTTGCATCTATGTTCAATAGGGAGATTGGTCTGTAGTTTTATTTCTTGACCCCCATTGCCTACCCTTACCACTCTTCTGCCTTGGAGCCAATACACAGTATTGACTCCAAGACGGAAGGTAAGGGTTAAAAAAAAAAAAAAAAAAAAGGAATTTGGTAGGACTCCTTCTTTGCTTATCATATCAAATAATTTGTATAGTATTGGGATTAGTTGCTCTTTGAATGTCTGATAGAATTCACTTGTGAATCCATCAGGCCCTGGTGATTTTTTCTTAGGGAGTTCTTTAATGGCTTGTTCAATTTCTTTTTCTGATATGGGATTATTTAGGTATTCTATTTCTTCTGCTGTTAATCTAGGCAGTTTATATTTTTGTAAATATTCGTCTATATCTCCTAAATTGTTATATTTATTGCCATATAATTGGGCAAAATAGTTTTTAATGATTGCCTTAATTTCCCCTTCATTAGAGGTAAGGTCTCCCTTTTCATCTCTGATACTATCAATTTGGTTTTCTTCTTTCCTTTTTTTTTATTAGATTGACTAATACTTTGTCTATTTTATCTGTTTTTTCAAAGTACCAGCTTCTAGTCTTATTTATTAATTCAATAGTTCTTTTACTTTCAATTTTATTAATTTCTCCCTTGGTTTTTAGTATTTCTAATTTAGTTTTCATCTGGGGATTTTTAATTTGCTCGCTTTCTAATTTTTTGAGTTGCATGCCCAATTCATTAATCTCTGCCCTCCTTAATTTGTTAATATATGCA